>NC_072039.1:3639089-3944922 GCF_027791375.1 Indicator indicator
CCTGTACATCATCACTGTAGAGAGTTCCAGCTATGCAGTAAATCTGGCACGCCTTTGCAAGCAATTAATGGAATGTGCTCATGTGTAATGGCAAAATAAACAATTTCAACTGTTTTGGAGAGGCACTCAGAGAATTTAGGAAACTGAGGCACTGTTTGAGGTGTGCAACCATCAAGCTGTGTTCTTCTGTTAGTGCTTTAACCTGTTCATCACCACATTCTTGCTAGAGGAATGCCAGCAATTCCACATGGCTCTAGTAGTTTCACCATGGAGTCTGCTACAGGGCAAAAATTCAGCAATTTCATTTTCTTTGTATATGATGTCAAAAGAAAGGAAGTCATATGTATGAAGATAACTACATTTTCAGCTCACAAGCTAAACACCTACCTAAAGCAGGTACCAATGTGGACTGGCTCTGTCCAATCCTTGTTGTCATTTGGTTTGTCAGAACTACCTAAAAAAAAAAAAAAAAAAAGGAAACAAAAGGACAAGAAAATCTCCAGAAAAGAAGCATAGTGGTGGGAAAATAGCTTTTCTCAAGTTACTCAGGCAAAACTCTTGCCAACTGTAATGAAGCTTTTATGTTAACAAGAAGAAACTGTAAAGGTGCCTCATCTTTCCTCAACAGCCAAAATAAGAGAACCCTACAGAACAGATTTTCAATTTGCATAGAAGGTAGATTTCTTTCATTCAAAGACTTCAAAGAAACCTCAATTTCCCCCTTCCCAATGAATGCAAACCCTCCACAACTTGTACATTGCACCACATTTCTACTAAATACTGTTTGGATCTGTATTTAGATGCATGTGACTTGTACTAGCCCTCTCTGAAGAGAAAGATTTCAGTCACTGTGGTATAAATGAACTTGGTGGTGCTGCTCAAAACATGCATAAGCCTAAGTGATTAACAGAATTTCTGCACCTTGCAGTCTAAAAATGCGCAAGTGGGTACAACACAAAGCAGAATGAAAGTGAACAGACAGAGCGGGGGAGTGTTTTCGCAGCATGAAGCACTTGTAGGAGGTTCACAGACAGTCTAGGTTAGATCCCTGGTAGAAGTGGGGGTGGGTGAGACAGCAAAGAGCCAGGAATATTAATTTCAAAGTTCATTAAAAATGAAAAATAAAAATTTGTACCTATCTGAAACCCTGAGGGTTTTCATTGTTTGACATGCTTGTAAGATTCTTGCTTGAGCGGTTAGGGAAGTGTGCTAGAGCAAGCAATTCCACTGAGCACACAGCGAAACATTTACATAGCTGAAAACCCCAAGACACACATTGCATATTTTAGAGAAGTAACTCATCATCTGTGGATGGTAACAGCCCCAGATAGGCTTTCCATCTCACTCCTGGAGAAGGGCTGGTCTGGGCATCCTAGCACAACCCACCGAGTTCAGCTTTAGAAACTGAGGGAACTTACTTCCTACCATATTAGAGCGTTCAGACTGCCCAGCTGCACTGCCCAGCAAGCAACCTCTGGCACTCAAGCCAAATTTATGCTGCCTGTGAGCTGCAAGGAACTAACTCAAAGAGGGCTACTCTGAGCTAAATAATTTCTGAAGCTCAGTGTTTATTTAGCAAGTGTTTGTACTAAACTGCTTGCTTGTTCAATAGAAAGAAGTTACGTGTGTTTCCCTTGACCAAAGAAATAAAGACTATACAATGCCAGCTGCTCCTGCTCAAGGTCACCAGGTACCAAATTTATGAGTGAAAGCACTCAGCAAACTGGAGCCTGTGCAAACCAGGCACTCATAGAACTTTCATCTCCCTTGGTGCCCACACCAGCGGGCAGAAGCTTGGTAATTCACATCAGGGCAGCCAAGAGGGCATGCTTAGAGAAGCCAGCCCAATCGCCCAGGCCAGGCTCTCTGCTCCTTCCCTTGCTGCAGCTATTAGTGGAAGCAGGGGCAGAGGCTTATTTTTAGCAGTCAGGAACAAAGGCCAATTGTGCCAGAGAGTGGCAGGTGACAAGGCTGCAAGTCACCTGGAAACAGTTACAGGCACAAGCACCATTTTGAGGCTGGGTAAGCTCTAGTTCCTGAGCAAAGCTTTTCTGCTGCAGAAGACCTGCCAAAACAACTTCTGGAACAGATGCAGCTTCTGAGTGCCATCTGCTGGCTACGAAGCCACGGATCTGCTGGCCTCCATATTGGCGCAAATGATGGAGAAACAATGCCCAGGAAGGAAGAGATGGGTTTCCATGGATGCCAAAAGAGCAAGCCAAACCAGCAGATAAAGTGGGTTTTCCTCCACTAAGACAGTACTTTATTTTGAAATGAAGAGTGGAAAGTTATGTCGGAACCACTAAATATTCTGCTGTATTTTAACGAGTGAGCCCAATCACCAAAGGATCATTCTTTGTCCAAGCACTTCATGAGAAAAGCTGATGTGAACCAGCAGGACAAATGGATATGCTGCCACTTCATTAGGATCCACAGGATGCTTCTTATGCAAATGTTACTTGTTTTAGCCAGTCAAGACATTTTTCACCTAAACAGTTTTGCCTGTGCGATCCGTTTCTATTCACTGAGCAAACTAGCAAACAGGAAGGCAGAAGCCATTCCACCCCCTCTACTCTGCCCTGGTGAGACCACACCTGGAATACCATGTCAAATTTTGGGTTCCCCAATTCAAGAGAGACAGGGATCTCCTGGAGAGAGTCCAACAGAGCTACAATGATGAATAAGGGACTTGAACATCTCTCCTATGACAAAAGACTGAGAGACCTGGGGCTGTTTAGTCTGGAGAAGAGAAGGCTGAAGGCGTATCTTATCACTGTCTATCAATATATGAGGGGTGGGTGTCAAATGAAGGTGCCAGGCTCTTTTTGGTGGTGCCCAGTGATAGGACAAAGAACAATGGGTACAAGCTGAAACACAGGAGGTTCTACCTCAACATGAGGAGACCCCTTTTTTATGGGGTGAGGGTGTCAGGGCCCTGGACCAGGCCACCCAGAATGGTTGTGGAGTCTCCTTCTCTGGAGACTTTCACAACTCACCTAGATGTGTTCCTGTGTGACCTGCCCTGAGTGATGCTGCTTTGGCAGGGGGATCTCTGGAGGTCCCTTCAAACCCCTAACATTCTGTGATTCTGTGATTTTGCTATTTGTGGACAATCACAAATCATATTTGCTTAATCCTTTGTGATGTAGTTATACCAAAGTCACAGCTTTGTGATTCAAGCCTGCCCCAGACTTACTGCAGATTTATGATCGTTGGCAATGATGATCAACTGCTGTGCCAGGCCGTTCAAAAGCCTGGTTCGAAGGGAGAGGTCCTCAAAGTCATGGCGAAAAGGAAATGCAATTCCATCAACTACCACCAGCCGGACCTCAATGGAAAGGAAAAGGAGAAACTACTATTATTATCATCCTACAAATGAATGACAAAGAGCAGTAAGGCCTCTTTTTAAGTGCACTGGAATGCTTTATATAAGGTGATGGCAATCTTTTATTTCCTACTCAGATATGCATGAGAGCGTAACACCTATTGTCTGTGTCTGTATATTGGAAACAGACAGCACTCTACATGAGCACAGAGTGAAGAGCCTCAAGGTCCCCACACACTTGCTAAGTGCAGTGCTGCATTATGCATAGACACCAGCTCAGACCATAGTTGCACTAGCTTAAAGAAAACGCTGCACTAAGCTCTCCCATTAGTTAATGCATCACAGAGCTGCCCTTCTGACTGCTCCCAGTTTCAGATCTCCCTCATTTACAGCTAGCTGACTTATCTCTGCAGCACCTGGTACAGAATATGAAATAAAAAAGGTGGGCTGAAAGCCTTGCAGAAGAGAAGCTGGAGGGAAAAAAATCTAAAACCAACTTTAAACATGAGAATTATACTTCAATCAACTCTCCATGAACCCTAATTTATTTCAATTTATTTCACCTTCTCCCTTGAAAATGAAATCCAAACCAAAATTAGAATACATGCTGTCTGTAGTCACTGTTAAGACAACTCATCTGATTCTCAGGCTTACATTAGTGATCTAGCTCAGAAACATGGATTTTAACAGCTGCTTAAAGATATTCCAGACACTGTGCGGTGGAGCTAAGCATCTATCTTGCCAGAACATGTTTGCTTTGCTGAATTATTTCTTCTGTAGCAATCATGAGCTGAAGGTAGAGCACAATGCTGCTGCTGGCTCATTGCCCTCAAGAACACTGTCTAAACGTTAGTTTGGGAATTTTGATTTATTTTTACTGCATTTGTTGTAGCTGTTTTGATGGTGCAAGTTTGTCTGAAATACAGAAGGAAGATGGATCATCTTACAGCATCTGCATGTTCAGATGTCACTCAGATCCTAGCTATCTACAAGTTCTAGCATTAATGCACAAGATAACAAATTGGAAACAATGCAAGAAAAGTGAGTATCTGTGCTACTGATTTAAATCATCACTGGGAACTTTCTTTGTGACTAGAACATACAAACCTGCAGCAAACATCACTCTGTGAAATGGCCCAGGGCCTCCAAATGAAAAACAATCTCAATTTGTAAAAGAATATTAAATAAGTTAGAATTAAAAGAAGATATTCTTCTCTTTCCTCATTTTTCCTCCTTCCTGCAAGTTCTTTTCTTTCAGGCTGTACATCTTTCTCTTACATAATTTTCTGACTTCAGGAGCAATCAGTTTAACAGTATAAACATGACTCACACTAGAAAGGAATGTATACATAGTTGTATAACTTGCCTATCAGAATAATATGTCCAGGTAGGATGCAATTTAATTTATTTTCTCCCAGTTGCACTTGTTATAAAACAGCCAACAAGTAGACCTAAAGTATTCAAAAGTAGGTCACACAGAGAAAGTAACACTTGGCTTCTCCATGTCAGTTTGTCTCTCCTAGGCCGCCTTGAAGAATTAGGTTTATTATAACAAGAATATTTTCTACTGTAGTCTTTCTCATATTATTAACAAGATCTCAAACTAATTCATATTGCCAAATGACATTCTCTACAACTACATCTCTCTCAAAAAAACCCTAAAACCTGACAGTTTCCCATGGTCCCAGTCTGAGCTCCAGGTCTCCACAGGGGGATCAGACTAATTTTAATGAGATCTGGACTGCAATGAGCAATCTGTCAAGTCACTTATAGCCTGGCCAAGGAATCACCAGGTCTTGCAGTTCTCCTGCAACCTTCAGTATTTCAGGCTCCAGGCCAAGCACAGATAATCAGCACAGATGGTACCAGAGAGCTGCAGCCCAGTGTAACTGTGCTAATGAAGCCATGTACTTTCCACAAGAGCAAACACGACAGGGCACCGTTAGTACCTGGCAGAGAAAGGGAGATACCAGACTACACTAAGCAAAAGTAAGACTCCCATCTGTGCTTTCAAGAACAGCTTCCAAAAATGGAAATGATATGCAAAAGACAATCTAGCTAAACAACACTGATTTGTGCTGTTAGAATGGGGAACAAGTCACCTTCCCCAAATCCCATTAGGGAAGGATCCGCTGTGCAGAATCTAGAAATCTGGAAGGGAGGAGGTGAAAGTCTGCCTTACAATGGCATTTCACAAGACACTAGGTACTGGGGAACTTTTTGGCTATAGTCCACCCAAGAGTCAAGCTGCAGGCTCTGGTTGCTTGTAGCAACAGATGATGTACTAGAAAGAAGGAGAAGAGTGACTTTCTGGATGCCAAGATGGTGCAGGATACTTCTGATCCTCAGTGATCAGCTGGGATCAAAAAGAAATGGCACTAAGCCCCTCCAATCCCCCTGCATCATGGTCACCACACATGCCTGACTCAGAGACTCTCTTGTTTTGTGATTCCTCATAACTCTGTGCTTACAGAAAAGTAACAACATGAGGCAACACAGACCCAGTATCCTCACCTCAAAGTGGAGATTCAGGATGATAGCAGCAGTGGTAGCAAAATACTCTCAGGAGTAACTGGGATGGGAATGATAAAGCAAGTAAGTTTTACCTTTGCAATGCATCACTGTCAAGCTGGTGAGGTACCAAGGTGCTACTCATGTTACTCTTACTGTAACAGATGAATATCCCTGGAAAATCTTTAGTGTGAAGATGAGTGGTATCTTCTAGTAAGTCTGCAATAACCCTTACCTTTGAATGATCTGAAAGAAAGTCTGGCAGGAGGTAGACCTGTGCAAGAAGCTCTGTGTAGTCATGGCAACGAAAGTAATATATGTGAGAAAGGATACTTTCGAGAGAGAAAGTCTCCATAGCTTTCAGATGATCTGAAATCAAACAAATAGATGAGTAAATGAGTCAGAAGTGTGTACTAGCATTAGTGCTACTTTCATCATTCTACCAAACTACGCTTTCCACATATAGCAACAGCAAAACCCCCAGAAACAGTCAAGGTAAAGAGTGTGGGAAACATACCTTCCATCTGCCTTGAAAGTCAAGAAGGTGGTGAGCAGATGCTGTCTCAGCATTTGCACATAGATACACTGGAGTCTCCAAGGGAGTGCTCCAAAAATGAAAAATTTCTTTCTGCAGAATGAACTTTTCCAGTAAATCACTTTCAAGCCAGAACAGCACCACACCACCACAGGATAACAGTGACTATTCATCATCCATTGTTTAAAGTGCAGGCAGTAGCCCATTTAATATGGTGTCCTTTAACCTCTGTTTGAACAGAAGTTTGCTACATAAAGTACTCTAAGAGTAACACAGAAATTGTGTCAGTATCCCCAAGACACTGATGACTTATGGAACAAAGCTCTTTATTAAATGCCTCTTGACTACATTGACCTTATGAAGGAGCTGAATTCCAGCCACAATTTTACAACGTAGGGCTTCAGCAGCAACACTGCCTTAAGATTCTGCCATTCCTCTTCCTTTTCCCCAGCTGTTCTTCAGGCCCCTGTGTTGCAGAGCATTATCCCTCAGCTTTGCTGACAGAGATGTTTGGGTTTTGCTGTAAAGTTGATCATTATGCTGCTAAAAATCAGCAAATGCCAAAACAAACCCATGCCTAACCCCCCCAAATCATCAGGTAGAAAACGAATGATTCTTAAAGTAGATGAGCTCAGTCTGCAACATGGTTCCACATAGTGACATAGTTCAGGGCACAATACACACAGGTGGGAATATACGGCTGGCAGCAAGAACTCCTTGAGCCAGCACTGCTGCTGAAACCTCCTAAGTGTAAAGCTGCAGCCTACAAGACCCTTGTTTCAGTCAGACCCCTCTCTAGCCAGAAAGAAAGTAACATACCTTCTTCTTGGTGAGCTTCAGCAATGAGCTGGCAGTGCTGCACACAGGCAGTGGCAATATCCACTACTCTGTCTACCATGAAACTTCCTTCAGTGTCAATGAACACAGCTTCTCCAGCTACACCCCCAAAGCATTCAGGGATCTGTACATCTACTGCCAATTGCATACTGCCATGGGAAACAGAAAAAAGGAGAAATCTTTACATCTCAAATATCTCCCCTCCCAGCTCACTCCTGAAGCGATAGTTCTGTTGAAGAACACAGGGAACAGGATGCAGTGCAGCCATTATCATGATTGTATTTACAGTGCTGTAGGAGAAGCAGAGACTGAAGTCATGACAACAAGAAAATAGTGGAACTTGACAAGAAAGGTGATTCTCAGTTGCACAAAAGTAATTTACAAGTAAAATACCATAGCTGTGTTTTCCCCACGCCAGGCGCTCCACAGATCTCAGTGATTTTTGTTATCTGGACACCACCTCCCAGAATATTGTCTAGTGCTGAACAAAAGGTGATGATGAAGCCCTGAGCTTGCTCTTCTTCCAGAAGTTCCAGTGCTGTGCACTTTCTGGTGGTGCCTGATCCCCCAGTAGTCCTTGGTGCATCCCCATGACATTCCTGCCTCACAAGCTGCAATGCTTCCAGTGCTTCTTCTTTGGAGATCCCAATTTCTAGAAGAGCCAAAACCATGTAACACCACCTTGTTTTTATAAGCAATGATTTATTTAAAGTATGAAGAGAAAGTTCAACTTGTTTGAGAGAACCTGATCATTCTGCAGTGTCACACACAAATATTCATCCTTTAACAATGTACAGCTCTGGAACCAATGGTGTGATTTTCAAAAGAACTGGGAGCAATGCTGCCCTGCATTCAGAATTCAGGTGCCAGTACGCTACCTGCAAATAAAAACCCAACACTGCTGTTGCTAGATGTGGGTGAAACCTGGCAGAGCAGTTCAGCTGTTCTGCTCTGAGTGTTCTACCCCATACTAACATTATTTGAAGCAAATAAGGTCCTGTGAAGAAGTCAGGTTGTGGACTAGTAAGTGACACTGACACCTACTGATCATGCTCTGAATTCTCGGGGTACTCTAGGGCTGTTGGGCATCTTACACATCATTTCCAGATTTGAAATACAGACTAAGGAAGAGATGTGAGATACCTGCAAATATCACTACGTGTCTCTGCACACAGCTCTGCCAGGAAGGAGCTGCTTCACTTTGATCTTCAAGGCAAAACTATTACCACATCTTATCATAAATAATAAAACTACTGATAATCAAACTTGTGACACACTTCTTACAATGCCTGTGCAAATCTTAGCTTCTTGAAAGAGGCAGCTTTCTGAAAATAAGTTTATTTTGCTTAAAGCATCTACAGCTGGGGAAAAGGAATGAAGAGATGGAATCCCCTGGGGTTTCTTTTTCTGTATCCTATTTACATCTATCAGTGATCTTGTTTCAGAATCTGGTTTGACTTTTGTTTGCTTGTTCGGTTGCTTTGGTTGTTTTTGGTCTTGTTTTGTCTTTTGGCAGGGGGTGGGGTGTTTATGCTTAGGCACATGTGATATTTACCGATTATCACCAGCTATTTACTTTGCCCACTTCTGAAAGTTCCCCTGAGGTCCCAGTGACATCTCTCAGGAGAGCTGCTACTTCAGCCTCACCTGCCCAACGCGGTATCCCATCAGCCACTGAATTATGTGCACCTTGTCCTCACTAACAAGCTACTACAAAAATTTCGCGGGAGGGGAAGGCTTAGGGAAGGGCTGCCAGGACAGACCTGCTCGAACTGGGGACGCGACCGGGGTAAAGGGCCTGCGGGGACCAGTGCCGCAGGGACGGACCCCGGCAGTGGGAGGGACCCATCCCCGCGTCGGTACCTTTGCTCAGTCCGCAGGGACCAGTCTCCAGCAGCTCCTGCGCCGTCTGGAAGCCAGCGGCGACAAGCCGAGCCCGGAGCGCAGGAGCCAGCGGCAAACTGCCCACGTCCCGCTGCATGCCGCCGGGCCGCTCTAGGCCGCGACAAGCCCCGCCTCCCCCGCCAGAGGGAACCGCCCCTCGTGGGCGCGCGAGAACGGAGCTGATGGCGGCGCATGCGCAGCGCGAGTGGCAGCGCGGGAGCAGGAGCGCGTGGGACGGCTGTTAGGGTAGCGCCGAGGCCGAGGCAGGTGAGGCTAGGTTGTGACTGAGGCTGGCGTGGGGCCATTGGCCATGCGAGGGGGGCAGAACGGTCAAAGGGTGCAAGGCCTGAGCATGCCTCACCAAGGAACGATGATGTTTGTGCCCTGTTTCAGCCACTCAGAATGGCCTGCGCACCTGACAGGCTGTAGGGGTGTTTGTATCATCCCTTCGTTGTCACCTCTCCCTTTGCTTTCCTGGGGACAGGGTTTCCTTCATTGGGACCACTGCAGCCTCTCAGCTTGTCTCAGCCAAAGAGAAGTTGCTTTGACTGCCCATCTTGGGATTTGACTGGAGAGAACCACCATAGCTGATTCTATCAGATGCTAAAGGTTTGGAAGGCAAGAAGTGCTTTGAGCTATGGCATTTAGTAGCTTCATTGCGTTTTTTTACCTTTCTTTAGTTCTGTTGTGGATAGAAGATGGCTCATGTTGTTCCACTACCAATTCCCTGCCCAGTCCAGCTTGGAAGTATAAAGGGTGACTCCATGGAAGCGGAGCTGCATGAGTATGTCAGGCAAGGAAACTATGTCAAAGTGAAGAAGCTTCTGAAAAAAGGTAAAAGTTAAGTTTAGACTAAAGTCCTAGCAGAAAAGTTTTAATTTTCCTGTATATTTTTGGTTAAAAATAGTGCACTGTCCGTACAATTCGGATTTGTTAGTGAAATATATTTTTAAAAATTAAGTATAGTTGGCATTTTCTGTAAGTGGCACTAAATTATTGAATAAAAAACAATAGATGAAAATAAATAGAAAACTAAGCTTTTAGTTGTCAGGTGATGACTGAGGTACTGTAAAAATAAAATGCTGAAAGTCTGCTTTAGGAGTATACTCATTAACTGGGATTTTAAGCTTAATACTGATACAAAACACTTAAGTTATGGTTCAGATAATGATATTTTTGACACCTGGATTTTTAACGACCTAAGAGCAAGGAATTTTGTAAAAGAAACCTGGCATTTGTTGTAGCTCTGTGTCGTGTTTACTGTCAAGAAGATCAGTACCATGTACTGTCCTAGAGCCGTTCTGCACAGCACTGCTGACTGGTTGTACAAGCTGGTGGCTGCTCGAGAGCTGTGTGCAGGGTAACGGGCGCTGCACCGCGGCCGGGTTGGCGCCGGGGTCCTGTAGAAGGAGCTGTGGGCGGGGCGCTGCGAGAGGCGGAGCCCGGGGGAGCTGCCTCCGCGAGAGCGAGCCTCTGATTGACCGCTGAGGCAGAATAGGCAGATGAGGGGGCGTGGCCCCCTTGGCCCCCCCGCGCGGCCCTCCCGTGGGTCGCACTGGGCCGTGGTCGCGCATAACGCTGCTGCCGTACCGGGGGCTGAGTGGGGTCGGGGGGGATCCGCGGTCTGTGCCCTTAGTTGCGGTGTCCATGTGCTTAGGGCGGGGCGGGGCGGTAGCGGCCGCGGCGCGGTAGTGTGGAAGTTAAGACTATACTTTCAGGGATCATTTCTGTAGTTGGTCACTAGAGGAGAGTGATCTTTCCTGATCGGCGTCACAAACCACGAGGAGGAGAGAGGTGCTCTCTTCTGAGCGCGAAGCGGGCGGGCGACGCTGTTTGTGCAGGAGCCTCTTGCCATTGATGACCGTTCCCAGTTCTGCTTTTTGCAGAGGTGGGAGGGAGAGAGCACTGGCTGAGTGGTTTTGTGATCTGCTGCTTTTTTTAATTGTGGTTCCAAAAATAGATGATGGAATGATTGGGGTGGAAGGGACCATTCGGGACCATTCCAGCTTCTCTGGTTCGACTGCCGTGCGGTGGGTAGGGACATCTTCAACTAGAGCAGCTTGCTCAGTTTGAGTGACAACAAATGCCTTGAAAGTTTGTTAGCAGTAGGGGGCGTGTCTGTTTTAGTTATCACCCAGTGCTCGCCTTGAGAAGGGGAGTCCGGAAGAGGAATGGACACTTGCGGGCTGAAATGTAAAGAGATTCAATAAAATAAAAATTAAAAACTAAATACTGATATCAAGTACATTGTACTTAGTCCATGTAGTGCTGGTGAGCCGTGTGCTCCCAGCAGTGAATGCTGGATGTCAGGCACTGTGAACGCCACAGCTCCAGCGACAGCACGATGGTTACAGCAAATGGGAGAGGAGGCTTTGGAGCAGGATGATGGGTGAGACCATGCAGGAATGGCGACCATTGAGGAGAACAGACTGTCACCAGCAACTTCCCAATTTATAGGGAGTGTGATGTTTATGGTAGGGGATACTTCTCTTGGCCATGTCAGGTCAGCTGCTCAAGATTTTGTTCTTCCTGGCTTTAGCACCTGGCTATCTGGAAACTACTAAAGGCTGTGATGCTATGGAGACACACATGCATACCATGGCTGGCCATGAATAAAAGCAAAATGTCTTCTCAAACATCAGGTACTGCAATGCTCTAAACCCCACAGCTTTCCTGAGTAGAAAATGGATTCTGTGATTCTGTCCCAGCAAAAACGGGTAGTAAGATAGGTGATGGTATTCTTGAGCCATCTGTTCTGTAGAGCAATGTGACTTGGTGGATGCAGTGGAGTTATTTCTTGATGAACAGTGTCCATCAAAAAGCAACTAAGGAGAAACTCTTGTGTTTCATGACATGTTGTATGAGTCTGTGTTGCTCAGGCCTAACCTGGAGCACAGTAAATATTTGATCAGGGTCTGACAGGTGTTAGGGAGAAACTGCTTGAAGTTGTTCTTCTTATGGTGTGAAATGCTGTGGAAGATGCAATAGGTCAGGTTGGTTCCTGAAGCCACAAGGTGTCTTCTGGAGTCTGGGACTAGGAGAAACTGAGCAGTCGCTGTGGTGTGGAAGTCCTTGGTGTTCAGGCCGGATCCAGAGATTTAAATGACAGTGTTAATTACAGTGGTAGTCTGGGCTGTTCTAGTCGGTAGGTGAGAGCATGTATCAAGCGCGGGGTCTCGGTAGCCGCTGGAAGGCAGCACATCCCCTTTCAGGCTGCCTGGCCTCTGCTCTGATGACAGGAGCACGGACCGCGGCGCTCGTCTCTTCTGTTGTGTCATGAAAACTGTCACAGCCCAGGATCGGGTGGGTGGAGCCCCGGTGCGGGGCAATTCACTGGCGGACCCGTCATGGCACAGGTTGAGGACGGGCCGCGAGCACCGGGGCGCCGTACGGTAGGGACAGCGAGCGGGGCGGGGCCGGGCGGAGCGCATTGGCGTCCCGTGTGGAGAGGAGCGGAGGCGGAGCCGCGCGGCTGCTGAGTGAGAGCGGCGCGTCTGGTTGGTCCGCTGAGGCAGAAAATGCAGATGAGGGGGCGTGACACCGTTAGCCTCTCAGCGCGGACCTCCCGTGGGTCGCGGGCCAGGTGCGTGGGTTGTAGATCCTGCTGCCGCCGCGGCGGAGGCTGGGGGGTGTGCGAGGGCTCTAGGTCCGTCCTGTTGATTGCTGTGTCCGTGTGCTAAAGGGCAGTGCATGGCAGTGGGACCGGCGGCGCGGGACTAGTACCGGTAAGACTATACTTTCAGGGATCATTTCTGTAGTTGGTCACTAGAGGAGAGTGATCTTTCCTGATCGGCGTCACAAACCACGAGGAGGAGAGAGGTGCTCTCTCCTGAGCGCGAAGCGGGTGAGAGGCGCTGCTTGTGCAGGAGCCTCTCGCCATTGATGACCGTTCCCAGTTCTGCTTAATGCGGAGCTGGGAGGGAGAGAGCACGGGCTGAGTGGTTTTGTGGCTGCCCTTTTTTTTAATCGTGGTTCAAAAGCAGGCCAATGTAGGGGTGTAGAAAGAGGTCCCTTGCCGCAGTCGCCTGCGGGTAATCATGGTAAAGTAGAACACTGAAACTCTTGGTCCCTACCTCGTCCCAGGCTCCTCTGGATTTTGGGTAGCAGTGACACTTCCACAGGCGGGACAGAGGAACGGGGGATTAGCCAGGAGGGTTTAAGTTCTCATGTCCAGAAGGGTGGAGTTAAGCGTTCAGTGGAAATAAATGCAGGTGAAGTTTGCTAGTGCCTGGGTGTGTTGGGCGATGGTGTTCCCGACCCGTCTGTTCTGTAGGGCAGGGTGACAAAGTACTGCTTCAAAGCGCCAGGCAGGACTCGAACGAAGCTGCCCGTTGTTGGTGCAAAAAGCGGAGGCTTTTCTATGAGCTGGAACTTGTGTGTGGCTGTGCAGCCCTGGGACGTGGAGTCTCTCGGACTCTGCAGAAGTCACCGTTTGAGGATGGTGCCAGGAGCTGACCGAGCTGTAGGCCCATGAGCCCGGTCGTGATGTGCTGTGCTGCCGCCAGGGCCCGATTCCTGCTCTCAGGGAGACGCGAGCCGTAGGCACCGCTGCTATCCAGCCCGAGATCGGGTGGTAGAAGCCCCGACTCTGGGAACCTGTCCTGGCGAGGGTGGAGGACGAGCCGCAGGACGGGAGCTGCGTGTGACCCGGAGCCGGCCCGGGGCGGTGCCACGTGTGGTGAGGAGCGGAAGCAGTGCCGTGAGCTGAGAGCCGCGCGTCTGATTGGTCCAGTCAGCAAGAACATGCAAATATACGGGCGTGTCCCCCTTGCACCCCCGCGCGGCCCTCTCGTGGGTCGCACAGGGCCGTGGTCACGGATCACGCTGCTGCCGTACCGGGGATGCTGGGTGGGATCAAGGGTGTCCACGGTCTGTGCCCTTAGTTGCGGTGTCCATGTGCTAAGGGCGGGACGGGGCGGTAGCGGCCGCGGCGCGGTAGTGTGGAAGTTAAGACTATACTTTCAGGGATCATTTCTGTAGTTGGTCACTAGAGGAGAGTGATCTTTCCTGATCGGCGTCACAAACCACGAGGAGGAGAGAGGTGCTCTCTTCTGAGCGCGAAGCGGGTGAGAGGTGCTGCTTGTGCAGGAGCCTCTCGCCATTGATGACCGTTCCCAGTTCTGCTTTTTGCAGAGGTGGGAGGGAGAGAGCACTGGCTGAGTGGTTTTGTGATCCGCTGCTTTTTTTAATTGTGGTTCCAAAAATAGATGATGGAATGATTGAGGTGGAAGGGACCATTCGGGACCATTCCAGCTTCTCTGGTTCGACTGCCGTGCGGTGGGTAGGGACATCTTCGACTAGAGCAGCTTGCTCAGAGGTCCATCCCGCCTGATCTGGAATGGTTCTGGGGATGGGGCATTTACCAGTTTTCTGGGCGCTTAGGGCCAGTGTCTCACCGTCCTCAATATCAAAAATTTCTTCTTCCTCTCTAAGCTTGTTCTTCCACTTCTAGTTTAAAAGCATCCCCCCTTGTCCTGGCACAACAAGTGCTGCTATAAAGTGTGTCCCCAGCTTTCTGATAGGCCTCTTTAAGCACTGAAGAAGGGCCATAAGAAGATCTCCCCAGTGCATTCTCTTCTCTAAGCCTGGACAACCCCAGCTCTTCTCAGCCTGTCGTTATAGCAGAGGGATTCCAGCCTCGAGGTCTTTTTTATGGTCTCTGGCTCTGCTTCAACAGGTCCATGCTCTCCTGTGCTGAGGACTCCAGAGCTGGACCCAGCACTGCTGGTGGAGGTCTCAGCAGAGCAGAGGGGCAGAATCCCTTCCATAGGCCCCACTTCTTTTGATGCAGCCCAGGATTTGGTGGCATTCTGGGCTGTGGGCCTGAGGGCCAGGAGGGAGAGAGCAGGGGCTGAGGAGTTCATGGCCGTTTTTGTGCATGGTTCAACACTAGATCCCCTGCCGGACAAGCCAGCGGCAGTTTGAATGGACTCGCGGGAGGCTTGGTGCCCGCCAGGGAGGGTGCAGATGTGTATCACACCTGGCTGATGAGACTGATTGGTCCTCTAAGGCAGAACATGCAAATACAGGGGGGGCGTCCCCGTTGTCCCGCCTTGTCGCGCTCCCGTGGGTCGTGGAGACGATCCGTGGGTCGTGGATCCTGTTTACCGCCGCGCCGGGAGCTGGGTGGGATCAAGGGTGTCCACGGTCTGTGCCCTTAGTTGCGGTGTCCATGTGCTAAGGGCGGGGCGGGGCGGTAGCGGCCGCGGCGCGGTAGTGTGGAAGTTAAGACTATACTTTCAGGGATCATTTCTGTAGTTGGTCACTAGAGGAGAGTGATCTTTCCTGATCGGCGTCACAAACCACGAGGAGGAGAGAGGTGCTCTCTTCTGAGCGCGAAGCGGGTGAGAGGTGCTGCTTGTGCAGGAGCCTCTCGCCATTGATGACCGTTCCCAGTTCTGCTTTTTGCAGAGGTGGGAGGGAGAGAGCACTGGCTGAGTGGTTTTGTGATCCGCTGCTTTTTTTTAATTGTGGTTCCAAAAATAGATGATGGAATGATTGAGGTGGAAGGGACCATTCGGGACCATTCCAGCTTCTCTGGTTCGACTGCCATGCGGTGGGTAGGGACATCTTCAACTAGAAGAGCTTGCTCAGTTTGAGTGACAACAAATGCCTTGAAAGTTTGTTAGCAGTAGGGGGTATGAGTGTCTGTTTTTACGTGTGGTTCCAAAACCAGATCAGTTTTGTGTCAAGTGTGACAGAGCCCACCAAACCGTCATGGCTTTAGATCCAGAGCCCTCTGAGCTACCAATTTTCATGCAGAATGAAATAAATTACTTTGCATCAATTCATTTATTTAATTCTTAATTACTGCTTTAGAAGAATTTAGTTTTTTTATCAGCATGTTCTCCATTGTGGTCAGTGCGCATCCTGGTTCATACTGTGGTATTTATACATTCTTTATCTGGAAGCGTTGTGTCCAAGTGGGGCATGACATGTATAGGAAGTTCATAATAGAAAGGTTATTTGCTCCTCTTGTCGTCTTTTCTTTCCTGTAGGTGTTTTTGTTGATGCTGTCAATTCCATGGGACAAACTTCTCTCTTCACGGCTGCATTGCTGGGTCTGGGTAAAATAGTGGATGTGCTGTTGCATTATGGCTCAAATGCTAATCAGTTAAGTATAAATCAATTTTTTTCTTAAGCTGAAATTACTGTTTCATCTTTTAGTGGTTTTAGTGAATGGAGCATACAATATTCACTATATAGAAAAGAAGAAGTGCTTTGGATGCATGTTGCTATTCTAAAGAAAAATCCTCAGAGGTCAATAGGTGCCTAATTTTCCTTGCTTCATGGTGTATGTTGCTGTTTGGGAGCACATAACCATTCCAGGAGTGCTCAGCTGGTTGAGTGTAGTAAGAACAGGTTGAAACACCTTGCTTTAATGTTCCTCAGTCGCTGTTATGATGGGAGCACCCCAGTCCATGCAGCTGCCTTCTCAGGAAATCAGTGGGTTCTTAGCAAGTTACTGGATGCAGGAGGTGATCTGAGAGTACATGATGAAGATGGAAAAACTCCTCAGTACTGGGCTATGTCAGCTGGAAAAGAAAGCAGTGCTCAGGTATGTGTGTGTAATACGTGCTGGATCATGTGAAGAAAGTTCCATGTTCCAGGGAGAAATTCTTGACTTTTGCATATTAGATATCTATTTAACATTAGACATCTATTTAACATTTTCAACATCAGTAATGGTATTTTGAAATCCTCTTGATTTAGATTTTGCTGACATGCAGGGATGTGTCTGTCTGGAACTTGTTAGAACCTTTATGTGTAGTGTGTGCAGTGAGGAGAGTCAGGCATTTGTTTTGGATCCCTGATGTGTGTAGTTTGTTTGCTTGTATGTGCAATTCAAGAGTAGTTTTCAGGTGTATCTCAGTCTGTGCACAAACAGTGTCAGCAAAAGTGTCATTTTTGCTGGCATGGTGGCAAAATGTGATACCAAGCAGGCTTATTCATGACTGTGATATTTAAAACTCAAGAGTGCTCCTGTTTCTTGTTGTTACAATGATCCTCTTAAAAAGCAACTTGATACTGCAACTGAAAGTTTGTCACCTGGTGTTCGAAGTAAGCTTTCTCTTACATTTTTGTGTAACTGATGTTCTTCAAGTTTTTCTGTCTAGCTATTTCCTGAAATACCTAATTCAGTATTGCATGGAAGTAGTTATTTTTTCAGCAGTCATGATCTGTTAATTTAAAATGGTTTATCTTGCAGTTCCAAAGTAATTTTGCTACTCTTCTTTTCTCTCCTCCTCCTCCTCTTTAGATGCTGGAATTTATACAGCGTTGTACACTCTACATGCAGGCTGCCATTCAAAATTTTCCCTCTGATCTACTCAGGAAGGTTGGCTCATCAAAAGCCCTGATCTGCTGTCCATCTAGGTTTGGTGGCCTTGTTCAAGGGTAAGAATATCTTCTCAAGTACTGAAGGACTGAGCTATGAAGACTTTTGCTTCCATATTCTATTATCTTTAAATCAACACATTCTTTTTGTCCATATCAAATTCAAAACCAGTGTGTATTAGGTATTTATTTCTGTTGTGAAAGTTCTAGATAGAAACTTAATAGTTGTAAATATCCACATATTAAGAGATACTCTTGAAATCAGCAATATGAAATACTGGGTTTTAATAGTGTTAAAAAGGTGGTAACATGAAGTAGTTTGTTTTTTAACCTTTTAGGTGCACTGCAAATCCTTAGGGGTGTGTTTCCAACCATTCCAAGAGCTTTTATGTCAGATATGTGTCAGGAAAAATAAAGGCTTGTGACCAGAAAGCATACAAATTAAGTATACAAAAGCCTGTAGTGATAAGAAGTGGGGCTGTGGTTTCAAACTAGAGAAGAGCAGATTTAGATTGGATATTAGGATCAAGTTCTTTACCATCAGGGTAGTGGAACACTGGAATAGGTTGTCCAGGGAGACAGCTGAGGCCCCATCCCTGGAGATAATCAAAGTGAGGCTTGACAAGGCTCTGGGCAACCTGAGCTAGTTGAAGATGCCCCTGCTTATTGCAGAGGGAGTTGGACTGGATGACCTTTGGAGGTCCCTTTCAACCCAGACCATTCTATGATTCTGTGTGTTTGTATATATAATTTAATTTAAATACATAATGGTGTATCTAACAAATTTTAATGACTTGCACAATGATTTGGAATGTCAGCATCCACATGACACCTTTTGTCAGATGCAACATTAGAAATACCTGGCTGGTGCACACTCTCTGCATTTTTCTCTCTTTTTTTTTTTTTTCTGTATTTACTCAAAGCATTGTCTTATTAGTTACCTTTATTACTTATGTTTTTTGTTACTTAGAAATGTGGACAGTCCTCTGGGTAAATTTCTAAAAGGTGGAGCCAGTGCAGCCAAGAACGTTTACAGCTTTGGTTTTGGGAAGGTAAGATGCTATGGAGAATGGTTATCCAATGGTATTAGTACAGTTTTTTCAGTCATATATTCTTCACAGTAATTACCCTGCCTGTGTTATTTTTACCTTTTAGTGCATTCTTATTTCTGCTGAAGTGGTGAAGAGCCCAAATTGTCAGACCTTTAGTCATTAGTGTGCCCTGCTCCAGGAAGCCATTCTGGAACAGGCAATAGAAACTCCCTTGTTAAATGTCACCTGGGAGAGTTGTTAATGACTCTGTCTGCTTCCCTGTTTCAGCTTCTCTAGAAAGTTGAACTTTTGACAGAGAGATCTTTTGAACTGAATTCTGATGCTCTCACTGCAGTGATTGCACTCAAGTTCTTAGTGAGTTTGTGACATGCAACAGATCTTGGGAACTGTTGCATCTTCCTTTTGGTTATACTCTGGTGTGGTCTCAGTTTTATCTTGCAGGCAGTGGGCATCTGGGGTACTTGTCATCTCTCCCTATTATTGGGGAAAAAGATGTGGTTCAGGCAGATGATGAACCAGCATTTTCTTACCATGTTGGACCATACATGATGATGACAAAGTAAGTGGCATCAAAGGGATTTTAGCCCCACTTAGTGTGTCTCTGTTAGTATTTACCAGCAAGTTGTTTTACCAGATGCTTTGTTTAGATAGTTTTCCTTGTCTATTCTATATTCATCCACTGCTTTCTGACTGCAGTTGGTTTTCTGAAATCCACTGATTGGTATCTTCTTTAGACCCCCTTGGGGTCAGTAGCAGACAGCACCAGAGCATTTCAGAATGACAAAATTATTTGAAGTAGTTCTGTATCTGGAAAAAAAAAAAAACAACCCTGCAGACAGCATTCCATAGAAATTCCTCCTCTTCTCCTTGTAGCTTAATGTGGGGAAGCAGCAGAGTTACAGTGAAAGAACTCAGCTTTGAGCCCCACCAGAACTGCAGTAAACTGCGCTTAGCTGATCTTCTCATTGCAGAGCAGGAGCACAGTAGGTAAGAAAGAATGGGCAGTAGCCACAAGTGCCCCTGGGCTTGCAGTGTCTCCAGTGATGTGAGGAAATGTGATTAACCTTGGGAGGGCTGTTAGGCTGTGGTGACACTTCCTCTCCAGATGAGAAACACAGATGTGTCTTTCCTGTCTCTTGCTCCCTGCTTGCTCCCCAGTGAGTGATACAGGAGAAGGTGATACTCTCTCCTTGAATGCCTGGATAAATGCTTCCCTGCACGTTGCCGGATGGCTTGTTTCTAGATTCTCCTCATTGTGACAGGAAGCACTGTTTCCTAAATGCCTCCTGATCTAGAAGTCTTTTAAAATTGTGGGTATTTAAGGAAAAGTTAGAAGCACTCATGATGTATTGGTAAAAACACCCAGAAGGCCAGGCAGGACTGTTCCAGTCTGAGACTTACCTTACAATGTATTTTCTTTGCCTCTCCCTTTGCAGTAAACTCCGTCATCCTCATCTGCTGCAGCTGATGTCTGTCTGTCTGTCTAGGGACTTGGAGAAAACCCGTTTAGTGTATGAACGAGTCAATGTTGGCTCTCTGTACAGCATCCTTCATGAAAGGGTAACTGCACTGCTTGGGGGTTTTAATGGTAATTAATTAAGAAGACATTCAGTGACTGCTTCTGCCATCTTGTCTCAAAGAGCAGTGCATCATCATCAGCCTGTGTACCCAGGTTTGCACAGTGTCAGATACTCAGTGTGAGCAGGTGAAATTGGTCACTGGCAGACAGTTTAGGTCATTTTTAGGTGCAGTTCCATCGTTTTCCTTGTTTGGTGTCAGTTTTAAAAAGGCTGCTGTTGAATTCTGTTGAACCTTTGACCTTCTGCACATGGTTGTATGCTGCAAGCACGGTGAGACCAGCTTTTGCCCTTGAATAATTCTTCATGCTACAATTTGTACCATATTGACTTTCTTTGCCACCTTCTGTATAGTAACAATGTTCCCTACATCAAGCCTTAAGGACCTGCAGTGCAGATTTGGTACTTTGGGGTTTTTTTGGTGCTTTTTTCCAGCGTACAGAATTCCCAGTGCTGCACATGGAGACGCTCTTGCACATGCTGCTTCAGGTCAGCGACGCTCTGCGCTTCCTGCACTCCCATGGCTTTATCCACCGTTCACTTACCTCCTATGCTGTTCAGATGCTTTCTTCTGGGGTGGCAAAGCTATGCAACTTGGAATACATGATAGAGAGGTAAAGAGCTTCCTCACTGCTCCTATGAAAGGGATAGACACAACTGAAATCAAATGCAGTGTTAAATTCTACTGAAGTGCCTCTCTTGATGGCTCCTGCCTCTGAGTCAGGCAGTGAAGAACTCCAAATTATTGCTGCTCAGGGACATTAACTTTGCCACAGGCAGTGCAGCAAGTTTTGGCTGGACTTAAGTTTCTATAACTATCTGAAAATAGAAACTAGAGAAGGAGCTTTTTACTAGAGCATAAAAGTACCATCACAGAGAAACAGAACCTAATCTTCTAGAACAGAGATTAAATTCTGCTTTGATTCACTAATTCTGTTGCTGGCCTGGAAATAATTTAAGTCCCCTCTTGTTACACTGAACTTGTGCTTATAGAAGATTACCTAAAATGATTGAAGATTCCACACCTCATTGAACTGGTAGTAATTAACTGCCACCAGTGACAAAAAGATTATTTCTTTCATGTGGGACACCAGTAATTTCATTTTCATAAATGAGTACTTTTATACAATTTTTACTTCTTTCCTGTAGTGCAGCCTGATTGGAAAGGAAGTATATGGCTGGTTAGACTGTAATGCAAGAGAGCAGAGTTGATAAATAAACAAAAATTTGCTGATGGTAGTATCCTGAAAGGTGCAAAGATACTTCCTCAACCTCCTTGCAAACTCAATTGGTTAATATATTGTGACAATTTCTTGGCTAACAAAAACTAGTTAGTCGTGAGGAGGAAGTTATCTCCTAGACATACATAAACGTCACAGACTGAGTGTTGCCAGTCTAGGTAGCACCTGGTTGTGTTTTGTCTGCAGTCAGAGAACACTGGCCAGAGCTAAAGGGTTGCTTATAAAATCTCTACTGGGAATTTTTCAGCTTTCTCAGATTCCCTTTTGAGTGTAAACTTGTTAAAGGAGGTGTTTTGATTTGTTTTGTTTCGGTTTCTGTAATGTGTCAAAATACATTTATTGGTGTGAAACTATTACACCTTTTTTTTTTTCTTTCAAGTATGTTCTGGACTTCTTAAGTATTTAAACTAAAGACAGATAAAACAAACTGAGGTGTTCAGTTCCAAAAGAGATGCCTTCTAGTCGAGTGTGCTCTGTGTCCCAACTCACAACTTTCTTCTCTTCGTGCAGCAAAGATGGTGGAGCACACAGTGATCTGACACGTGTTCCTGTCCCAGTCCAGCTCTACAGGTGGTGCTCTCCTGAAGTAATCCTTGAAAAAGCTGTCACAGTCAAATCAGATATTTACAGCTTCTGTGTGCTAATGCAGGAAGCCTTGACAGGTACATCTGTGGGTTTGGGCTGTAGTCACAAGGGTGGCCCACTGAATGCCTGTTTGATTCCCCTAGGTGCCTGTAAAACCTTGCTCTGATGGCTCATACAGAGTTAACCTGGAAAAGAAACCCTGAAGTTAATGACAGTAGCAAAGGCTACTGGAAACTTTTGTAAAATCTAATAAGGAAACTTCAAATTACATAACTAAAGGATGAGGTTCATGGTTGGAATTAGACAGATCAATTTTGGGTATGGTATTTTCCTGCTGGTTTATCTTGCTTCTTCATATGAGGACAGCAGCACATTCAGCTAACTTCACAAAGTGCAGAGCAAGCCTGTGCAGCTTTCATCTGCTCAGAAAATGTCATGTATTATGTATTGACCTTGACTGTTTAATGGTGAAATGGGATAAACAATTATCCTAAAAATTACACCCTCAGATGGCTAGTTGGTAATAAAGAATCCAGAGCATGATTTGCAGTGTAGCTGGCCTTGGGAGATTGCTGTTAGCTCCTTTTAAAGGGAGGAGGTGCCAGACTGGACTGAGTGCTTGTGTGGTTGTAAATCAGGGAATGTGCAGACAATAATGCTTCAGTGCCTTTGGTTCTTTTCTCCTTTTTTTTTCTTTTCTCCTTTTTTTTCTTTTCTCCTTTTTTTTTCTTTTCTCCTTTTTTTTTCTTTTCTCCTTTTTTTTTCTTTTCTCCTTTTTTTTTCTTTCTCCTTTTTTCTTTCCTTTTTTTCTTTTCTCCTTTTTTTTCTTTTCTCCTTTTTTTTTCTTTTCTCCTTTTTTTTCTTTTCCTTTTTTTCTCTTTCTCCTTTTTTTTCTTTTCTCCTTTTTTTTTCTTTTCTCCTTTTTTTTCTTTTCTCCTTTTTTTTTCTTTTCTCCTTTTTTTTCTCTTTTCTCCTTTTTTTTTCTTTTCTCCTTTTTTTTCTTTTTCCTTTTTTTCTTTTCTCCTTTTTTTTTCTTTTCTCCTTTTTTTTTTTCTCCTTTTTTTTCTTCCTTTTTTTTCTTCTCTTTTTTTTCTTTCTCCTTTTTTTTCTTTTCTCCTTTTTTTCTTCTCCTTTTTTCTTTTCCTTTTTTTTTCTTTCTCCTTTTTTTTTCTTTTCTCCTTTTTTTTTCTTTCTCCTTTTTTTTCTTTTCTCCTTTTTTTTCTTTCTCCTTTTTTTTCTTTTCTCCTTTTTTTTTCTTTCTCCTTTTTTTTTCTTTTCTCCTTTTTTTTTCTTTTCTCCTTTTTTTTCTTTTCTCCTTTTTTTCTTTTCTCCTTTTTTTCTTTCTCTTTTTTTCTTTCTCCTTTTTTTTCTTTTCTCCTTTTTTTTTCTTTTCTCCTTTTTTTTTTTCTCCTTTTTTTTTCTTTTCTCCTTTTTTTTTCTTTTCTCCTTTTTTTTTTTTCTTTTTTTCTTTTCCTTTTTTTTTCTTTTCTCCTTTTTTTTTCTTTTCTCCTTTTTTTTTCTTTTCTCCTTTTTTTTTCTTTTCTCCTTTTTTTTTTCTTTTTTCTTCTTTTTTTTTCTTTTCTCCTTTTTTTTTCTTTCTCCTTTTTTTTCTTTTCTCCTTTTTTTTCTTTCTCCTTTTTTTTTCTTTTCTCCTTTTTTTTCTTTTCTCCTTTTTTTTCTTTTCTCCTTTTTTTTCTTTTCTCCTTTTTTTTCTTTTCTCCTTTTTTTTCTTTTCTCCTTTTTTTTCTCTTTTCTCCTTTTTTTTCTCTTTTCTCCTTTTTTTTCTCTTTTCTCCTTTTTTTTTCTTTTCTCCTTTTTTTTTCTTTTCTCCTTTTTTTTCTTTTCTCCTTTTTTTTCTTTCTCCTTTTTTTTCTTTTCTCCTTTTTTTTTCTTTTCTCCTTTTTTTTCTTTTCTCCTTTTTTTTTCTTTTCTCCTTTTTTTTTCTTTTCTCCTTTTTTTTTCTTTTCTCCTTTTTTTTTCTTTTCTCCTTTTTTTTTCTTTTCTCCTTTTTTTTTCTTTTCTCCTTTTTTTTTCTTTTCTCCTTTTTTTTTTTCTTTTAGTTTCATTAACTTTGATAGACAGCTTGTGACAAAGTCTGTATTTATGTCTTGCAGAGACCCCTCCATGGAAAGGCCTTGAAGACTCAGTTATTAAGCAACTGATTATTTCAGGACAACAGTTAGAAGCAGATGCCAGACTTCCTATGCCCTATTATGATATCACAAGGTCAGGGCTAGAGCCTAAACAGAAGAACCGCTCCATGAAACTTCAGGACATTCAATATAAGATGAAAAATGACTTAAAGGTGACTTGCAGGATTGTAGCCTTTCATGTATTCAATACTGCAGAGTTTTCTCTCCATTCAGATTCAAATTGTTTTGCTTAAATCTAGGTGGGGGCAGTTGAAACACTGAGTATCCTTTTCTGAGTATCCTTTTCCTTAAAAGAGGAAGCTGAGACATTGAACTGTCAAATGTAGTTGTCTTTTATTGCATGTTTTGTATTACAGGACATAGCCAAGTCTCAGACTGGTAGTGCTGATGAACTGTCAAAAGCACAAAGACGTGCTGTTTTTGCAGATGTGAACATCTGTTTGGCTTCAGCTTTTAGTTACCAGAAGAGAACACAGACACTGCAGGAAAAGGAGATAGCTGAGGCTGGTGAGTTTCTTCTAGCAAGATGTCTTGTGTTCTTCAGTCCTTAAAGGTCTGATAAAAGTAACTAAAATGTGAGCATGTACAGACTGTGTGTTATAGTTCAAAAAGAGAAAGCAGTTAGCTTTGGGTTCTAGCTACCACCCTAGCTGCTAAGGTAAGCTCAAGATGCTAAGTCTGGTTGGTTGAAGCTGAGGCACACTGTTTCCAGCAGGGCTGTTAGATGCTGCTCATGTAATCTCTAAAAGATGTGACCTGAATGCATGAAAGCAAAGTGTTCTAATGGACATCTGGAGAAATGGCTTAACACTTAAAATTAAATTTTCCAGACAGCTTTACTGCCCCAAGATACTCTCCTTCTCCTGAGGAGAGCAGTGCTTTAGTGGACCAAGAGGCATCCACCAGTCTACAGCCTGTTGCACAAGACAGAATCAGTGATGCAGTTCCTGAACTGGAAGTGACCCCCAGTGTCAGTGATGTAGATGACAGCCTCTGTAGCTTTGAAATCAATGAAATCTTTGCCAGTTTTTCAGAACTTCAAGAAGAATTACTGGAAGAAGGAGCTGGATCAGGTCAGACAACAAAGGATGAAAAAAGGCAGCAAAAGGAAGAGGAACTTCCTGCATCCCCTGGAGGGCACTGTGAGGAAAAGCCAGTTTATGAGGAAGGTGGCTCTCCAGAGTCAAGTTCAGAGTACACTACAGAAGAGGAGGAAGCAGTGAGTGAGGCCTCTGACCTGTCCATACTGGCACAGGTGAGCAGAGGTGCTGGGAGAAGAACTATGACTGTGTCCCCAACTGACCAGTACATCAGCAAGTGTGTCCTTAACGTAAAGATTGGCCAGAGCATGTTGCAGGAAGCATCAGATGCCTTGTGCAGAACCCAGGAGATACTGGATAGAGAGGAAGCCACCAGAAAGCAAAAGAAACTGCTTCAGGAAATCAAAAAGAATCAGCTTACTAAACAGGTTTTTCAGGAAACACACTGGAACAGATCTGATGGCACTTCTCAAAGTACCAATGAGCCTTTCTCTGGAGAGAATACTTTTTTATGGAAGGCTATAGGTCCACCATTAAGTGACTATATTCCACCATTAATAGCATGTCAGGCACAAGGAGCATTGGGGGGAAACAGTTGCCAAGCTGCTTCAAAGACAGCAAAGGAAATTGAGGCAATTCCAAATGAAAAGTGGGAGTGCTTGCATGAGATGAAGAAGAGTAAAAATGAAAACCGTCATGATCTCAGCTTCAGCATGGTGAAAAGCCTGGATGATCAAATGAGTCTAAACCATGAGGTAAAGTGTTGTGTAAGGAGACTGTGTTTATCACTTCTGTACTCCTTAGTAAGTGAAGAGATACAGTTATGGATGGGGTTCAAGAGGAGAGATGAACTTGCCTTCTAAAATGCAGGTGGATATCATATACATAATATAGAGGAAGGAAAATAGTCAGCTCAGCAGTGCTGTAGTATTATTTCTTCTTTCTCCCCTTCCCTCCCAGCAAAATACTCGTCCAGTGGCTGGGGAGGGACTAAAATCCTGTACTAAAGTGGAGATGGGACTGTCAGAGAATAGGGTGAGTGGAGAAAGACATTTATGTACTTAGTTATGGAAGTCTAAGCTGCCATTACTGAGGGCTTCTAGGTAATTTTCAATATTATTTATAAGCATTTGACATGCTTAGCCCAAAGAGAAAGAGAGAAATTATTTATGTATTGATTTGCTGTAGGAATAATCTTGAGTTATTTAGGTCCACTCATTGCTCTGGGAACTACATGTTCTGAGTGTCTGCCTCCATACATCTGAAACCTGCTGTTAATCCAGGGCAGAGATTTTCCTAGGCTAAGGCCTGGAGTTGTCCTTTTTCATGATCAGTGTTACTAAAATATAACCTAGGCAATAAACTGTCCATGGTCCAGTTCTTAATGTATCCCATAGAGAGTTCAGCTAGTAATTACCAGAATGCCTGATGTGTGCTGAATCATGGCTTGTTGGACTCATTTCAGCATTTACTCCCACATGTATCTGTAAGATGCAAAAAAAAGTTCAACTTGCAGTGTCAGAGAGGAGGTGATTCACATTCTGCAGCAAGTGGAAGTGAAGAGGAGAGGTGGTGAGTTCTGAGCATATTCACAGAAGAGTTCATTCTTGCAGATTCGTCTTGGTACAGCCACTGCCAAAAGTTTGCCCATCCAGGTCTGAGGATGGCATTCAGTGGTTTTTGCAGTAAGCCAGAAGCCATCTGCAGAATTAGGACCCTGCAGTGAGGCAGTCAGCTGCAGAGCTGGTGGGGTATCTGCTGTGACAGGGAGTTACTTTTAGAGAGCTGTTCAGACATTCTGGATGCCACTGTGAGGGACATCAGTGATCCAAAATGGTCACACTGCTTAAGGAGATCAGTCTAATAACTGTCCAACCAATCCTTTCTGCTCAGCCTCTTAGTAGAAATACTTTGGTGTAGGACTAGGACCTATGTTAGGGGCTGTGGGAGTAGAACAGTCTTGCCAAACCCAGTGACAGCAGAGCATTTGTAACTTCATTATGTTTGCTGTGCTTTTTAATGTTGTCCCTTTGCATTTCTAAATGTGGGTGGAAGGTACAGCTTAAAAGTACTCTGTAAAACTTGGGCAAATTCATATATCCAGTTAGTTGGGAAGATGAGGACAATATTTGGGCAGCAATTTTTAAGCTGATTCTAGTTGGACCTGTAAAGACCTTTTGGCAAAGGACATGCTTGGTTAGAAGATAAATACGTCAGATGCTGACATATTCAGATGGTCAAGTAATGAACTCGAGATGGAACTCAAGTGGTGGTTGGATTGTTGTTATCCAAATCTGAACTTCTGAATATCTTCAGCTGTCCACTGATCACCTTACTGACCTGACTAAACCACATCTACACAGCAGTCGTTGTCTGTTGGTGTTTATGTAGCTACACTATCTGAAGGCAGTTGACAGCTTTTCAGATCTAGATTTAACACACAGCTTCTCTGGTTCAGCCATAACAGACCTAGGTAACTGCTTTCTAAGCTGCTAAGGGCTCACTCTTCCCCTTCTGCTGGGTTCTTAGATCATCTGCTTGCAGCCTTTTAATTAACATCAAACCAATTTCTAGCCTTTTAGTGACTGAGGAGTACTTCATACTCTCGTGCATTGACAGTCTGGTGCATTTCATCACCATTTGTTACAGGTGCTATGCAAGCTCAGGGTCTGAAATTCAGAGTGCAAAAAGGAGTGAGGAGAGAAGGATGATGCAATCAAAATGGAGGAGTAAGTAAATCAGTGTTGGCATGAATGTGGGCAAGTCTTACTGCAGTGCAGTGCGTTGAGACTTCACACATTTTGTTAGCTAAGGAAAGTCTGGGTGCCCTAATTGCTGAAGCTCCGTTGACTGCTCTTGGATGAAAACCAAATGAGTAGGATCCTGTGTCTTGCACATTTGGGACATAAAATAACCACAAGCACATTAGGATGGTTTGATTATAAAGCTCAAGGAATTTCTAGCCCTGTTTTGGAGGATGTAAGGGAGAGACAGCAGACGAATTTAGAAAGGGTGGTGTGGCAGTGACCAGTGGATGGCAGCACAGGCATGAAAAATAGAGAATGGCAGCTGACAGAAATTGCTCCTGTGGAGACTTGGGCATATCAATTTATGCAGGTTTTAAGCTTTCCTTAAAATGGAAGGACATGTTTAGCTCCCTTCATCATGAAGGGATTTACAGGCTATAATTTTAGCATTTCAAAGTCTGCAGACTCAAGGAAACACAAGGGAGGCTTTGACAGTCCCGATTCTGCTGTGTGAACTGGTAATTTTTGTTCTTTTTGTGTAGCTGAAGTAAAGCAAATGGCCAGAAGAGTGGCCTCAGGACAACTAGAACTTGGCTCTCCACATCCAGCAAATGAATGTACATCTGAAAGTGAAGCAGAGAGTGTAAAGGAAGCCTTCCAGCATGTGACTGTGAGACGCCAAAACAGTCAAGGCCAGCAAAGATATAGGTGGCAGACAGGTGGTAATGTTGAGCCTTGTAATCTAGTCAGTGAGCATAGATCTGAATCTGAGGAGAGTGATTTAGAGTCTACATGTAGAAGTTCTGGAGGTAAGGTTGAAGACAAAACATAATCTCTTTTTTTGTCTCTCTCCATCTCCCAGCAGATACCAGCTTCTGTCATTTTGTTACAGCAGTTTCAGTTTGACTTGCCAGAGTCTTGGCCCCAAAGCAGGGCAATCACTTAGTCATTGGTGAACATAAATAATAGACTGGGATGAATGTTACATGTTAATAGGTGGAGTTAATGTCCAGTGAGCTTGGAGACCCTTCATCATAGTTGAATACTCTGTAGCAGTGTGGGAGACCCAAAGCTTTCAAATCCACCAGTATGCTTTCATCTTTTCTTTCTTTCAGCTGGACTACAGAGATGCTTTTTCTGTAGCAGCACAGTGGGTACTGCTTTTGTAATAGCTATGGATAAAGGAACAAGGAAAGTGTCACATGCTTAGATTAACAATGTGAGCATTTAAATGTCATTATTTCTCCATGTTCCTGACAATCTAGTTTTACTGTCTGCTCTCATTGATATTCCATCAGTGCTATTATTTCATGCCTAATAATTTTGTTCTGTTCTGACATCCTAGGGAGAAGTTGCTGGTCGCCATCGCAGGATGAAGAAGCAGAGTCTGGAATAGCCATTCCTAAGGATTCAGTCTTTCCTCAACAAGCTGAAAATCTCTCTAGAGTAAATATAGGCATCCAAGAAATCTAGTGGCAGCTAATAAGCCTGGTCTTGCACACTCATCTACCAAGACAACTGATCTTTTCAGCTGTGATCTAACAATCCCCCCTACTTCCCCCCTTTTTTGATTTGTTTGGTTCTGTAAGCCATCAGGGTCATGCAAGGAGCAGGAGGCTGAAACTCAGAGCAGTCAAATCAAATATAATTTCAGTTTGATGCAGTGTTGTTTAACATTATTGACTAAAACCTCTTTTGTTTAACAGTGGAGAAAGCATCTCAAATGGTGATGTCTTTCACAGGGGCATTCAAGGGAATTACATTGTTCCTTTAATTCATCTCCTGATGTGTCTGAAGAATTCTTGACTCCTGATTATTTCCTTCCTTCTACTGCCCAGGGAAGTTCAGATCTGGCAGTAAAAATAACAGAGAAGACAGGAGTGAAGCCTCTGTCAAGACCTTGGGATGTAAGTTACACAACGTGGTTTCATTATGCTCCCATTTGATTTGGAGAAGAGCGTAGGAACTGGGAGAATTGCAGGTCTAATTCTTTTCTTTGGAAATAATATCTACAAACACAGAGTCATTTAAAACTATCAAATCATGTATTTAATTTAAAATCATAACCCTGTTCCTTTAAAACACGCACCTGCCTGAAAAAAACCCTGACCAAACAACAATCAAAAACTAACCCAAACCAAACCAAAACCCCACAAACCCCAAACAAACAAAAACCAACACCACAAACAAAAGCTCCCTACCACTAAACACCACAGGACCCATCAGGGTCATGTTTTCTTACTTCCTGTACTAGGCAGTTACATCATCTGTGGGTGAGAAAAGTTTTAGGCAGTTAATAATCTTAGCCTTTCCTTCACAGCACTATCAATTACAGTCCTCAGTAGCTGTAAACCAATCTTCATCTCTTGAAGATTCAGAACCATTGTATGGACTATGAAATCCAATCCATGCTGTTTGCTGAAGAAAAGCTCTTGAAGTTTGTCTCTCCATTCTGATTATTGTGAATATCATCCTCTGAGAGTTGTCCTTCTCCTCACAGCTTGCCTGAGAGAAATTGAATTCTCTTCTTTTTTCCCCTCCTTCAGACCTTGGATGCTGAGGACAAATTGGAAGATGCTTGTGAAGGATTTTTACAGAAACAGTTGCCTGAAGATGCAGGATTAGGTACTCAGGGTTCAGGTAAATGTGCTCTTGCTTTTGAAGGTATTTTTGAGTCAGGGAGACAAGAGTCTTACTGCACAACATTTTTGTCAGCAGCAGCCCTGTCAGAAGTCTGGAGCTGGATTCCTCAGGGTCACTTTCTCTCTTCTTCCTCATTATTTTGGTGAGAGTTCAGGGTATGCAGGGTTTTGCAAGAGGAGGTTTGAGCACTGCAGTCTCTGAAATACAGCTGAGTGTGCTGATTATGTATTTGCTGTGTTTCAGCAACTACATAATTTCAAAATTCTCTACATTAAAAAAAAAATTGAACACCCAAACAAAACAAAACTTGTTTACAACCTTTTTTGGGTTTACCCTAGGGCTAAGCTTAATCTTTTTATGCAACTTTCCACAGTGCTGGAAACTGAATTAGAGTTGTATTTACACATTAATGTTGTTCCTGCTGGAAGGATCTCCAGCTTAACAACCCTAAGAGCTGACATTGTTTGTGTGCAGAATAATGGAAGGATCCTTGCTGTTTCTCTAGTCTGTTGCCTCTCTTAGCTCAGGTTTGTAAATGTTGGGATATTCCCCAGTGCTTCAGTGGTTGACTGGCTGGCAGCTGTGGTATGTTTATGAAAATGCATCTTTAAAACACATTTGTCTCTTGCCGACAACAAAAGGTCATGAGAACTAAAAAAATTCAATAAAGTTGCAATTTCCTGTTCAATGAGTTGTGATGCTTTCTTTTGTACTTGCAAAACCCAATAACAGGGAACATTTGTCATTTGTATTCAGGAGGAAAAATCCTGTCCTGCAGCGCAGTGGCGCAGAACTCCGGCAGCAGCGTGCTAGGAGTGGAACAACTCAGCCATATGCCTGTAGCCAGGTAGATAGACTTCTGTTCATCATTACTTCAAGCATAAATGAGGTTGTAAAGTGTGCTCTCTATTGATTCTGCTGACATATCTGATATTCAAATAAGATGCCATGGTGTTTTCTAATCATTATCTACATTGCATAGTTCCTTGCCAAGAAAATGCTAAAAGGACTCAAAAGTCCCAGGGGCTTTTCTCCTTTACAGGGTTCAATTTGGGGGTTGTTTTTTGGGTTTTTTTCTTAATGAGGGAGCTAAAATAGGAGAATTAAGTCATGTATATATTACAATTCCTTTTACACTGATAACTGTCAGTCTTAAGCAGAGCAATGATAATTCAAATTCGTATCCACTCATCTGTTTTAAATTCGTTGTGCTTTGGTTTTGAAGCTCAAGTGGTTCCTTTTCCCCTCCTGTGGGAACAATCCAATGGAAGTACACTCACTGTGTCTTGCCTGCAGATAACATTAGCCCATGCTTGGAGTCTTGCAGTCTCATCTGTCAAACATGAGGTGTTTCTATCCAGTATTTTTGTAAGCTTTATGTTCTACTAGTATGCAAAGATGCTGGCCAGAATCACCACCCCGTATTGCAAGGGGTACTTTCACTTAAAGAGAAACAGTTCCTATATAGGAGGTCTTTCAGCAGTGGCTTTCAAGGCTTCTTAAAAGCTCCTGGCCTCCCTGTAGCTCAGCCTGTCTTGTGTTCCTCCAGAGTCAGCAGCTGCTCACTTTCTCAGTGTGGGAGTGAGAGCAGCTTTAACTTGTCTGTCAGTGTTGGACTCTCCTGTCCACTGGAGGATCCAGTGTTAAAGTACAGATACTTGGCCCTAAGGCAAAGTGTGAAGATTGTTTTGGTTGCACCCTTCACCTTGGAATTGAGCTGTGGCTGGCAGGAGGGAGAACTGTGGCTTTGACCCTCTGACTAATCCCCTTTGAATGCCTCCTTGACTTTGAATGGGGTTGTTACAGTTTGAGAGAAAAGCTGACAGTGGAGACCAAAACATGAGAAAGCAGGAGGTGATGTGTATTCACAGATACTTACTTAACTTTCACTTTTGTTCTGAAACTGCAGGTCAATTAGAAATTTCCTCCTTGGTGGATACAAATGAGTTTAAAATGGTGTTTTTCTTCTAGCACCCTCCATCCTCTTAAGGTTTTATGCAAAAACTTTTTATAAGCAAAAACTTTTGATGAGCTGCAGTCTGCCCCAGGGAGCAGGTAGTCCTTTAAACTTTCTGAGGCAGGAAGCTAAAATACATAATATTCATGTAGATTTATCCTCTGATAGGATGAATGAATGTGACCTTTCTTCCCTGATTGCAGTGTTAAAGCAGCAGAAGAAGTGACACCGTGGGAGCCACAGGAAGAATGCAAAGAGCTTGATGTGTAAGAGCCACAGGCCATTTTGCATCAAAACTTCAGCAAGTTGGTCATTATGGTCAAAGTTTTATGTTGATGTAAACCAGGAAGATGAAACAGATGAAAGCTGAGAGAAAACATCAGAAGTATTGAAAGAATATTTTCTCTTGATATGTTAGGAGATTAGTATAAAAGAGCTATCCCATAGAGTTGTCCTTGGTTTGAAATATTGTCATAAAGTAATTAACTTAGTGGAAATCTGGCTGTGCTTCTCATTGAAGTGTTGGGTTTCCTTCTTTCTTCTGTCTGTGTTGCACAGAAGAAATAAAATCGCTTTAAAGAGCAAATCATTAGAATGTAGCTAAATCAATTTTAGAACCACAGAACTGTTTAGGTTGGAAAAGACCTCTAAGATCACCAAGTCCAACCATGAATTGCTGATTTTGATTAAACCTTGGGATCTTCCCTCAGCTTTGGGAGAGCATTTTCTGCTTAGAGGTTCACACTTGAAGGTTTTGCCCTTTCTTGGAGGCTGTTTCCTGATCTTGATTTATAGGAGGATTATTCATACTAAGCAATTCTCTAAAGGAAGGGAAATAATCAACCCTTTCTGTCTCTGCAAGGATATTGAAGATGGTGATCTTTAACCCTCCAAGAATTCAGTAGGAAGTTTTCAAAGGGAATGTCTCTTTTCCTTCTGGAAAACTAGATAAGATTGAACAAAAAATGGGAAGTCCCTCAAAATAGCAGAATTTAGTGATTCTGAAGTGTAAGAAGTGGCTATTGCTATTGTAACTGTCAGAACATCTTCCAATACTTCAGATCAGTGACAGATATTCAGGATTTGTCAAGTATCCACTGTGAGCAGGAGAACTACTACAGGGATGTGGATTGCAAAACTCCCAGAGTCAGTCATGCACCAACAAGCATCAGCACTCCACTTGGCTCAGGTAACTGCAGAGGGCAAAGAAGGAAGGACCAGTGAATTGCTTAACCTTTTTGTGCCTGAGGTTAGACCTTTCTGCCAATGTAAAAGTGATGTGAATCTTGGAAAATCCATTCATGCAGCACCAGTGGAGAAATGTCAGGCTTGGAATAAGTGACTACAATAAATGTTGTACCTGCTGTTTGAAATCTCATTGTTTGGGTGTGGATAGTTGCAACTTTGTAGTTAGATCCTGTTAGGTCAAAAGAAATCTCTAACACAGGACATCTGAAAGATCTCTGAAAGGTAATTACTTGGTAGGCTTCATAAATCAGACATAGATTTTAGCATTTTAAAGAGCAGCAATGTAATAAGCACTTAGTATGTGTTGAGTGTCAATAAAGTGAATTTAAGTGGTTTTTTAAGAGAACTCTAAAGAGAATAAATTTGGGTTTGTACTTTCATTACATTGGTGTTACACAGTACTCAAAATTTCTGAGTTGGCCAAGTTTTGCTGAAATAACATCTGAGGTGGAACTCCTAGGTGATCAGTTTGGATTTGTGTAGAGATCATTTATGGACAAGAGTTTCTTAGTTTCCTGTGCAGGTGCTTGTTGAAGTACAAGAAACCTTTTTCTGCTTGTGTTGAAATGTGACCAAGATACAAAAAGATTTCCAAGAACAGTTTTCCAGCTTTGCTATAATTTTTTTTTTCTTTTTAACTTCTAGAAGACAAAATTCCAATGGCCTTTGAGAAATACAAACACTGCCATGAAGTAGCTTCAGATGCTTCCTTTTGTGATTCTCAAGACATCTCCTCCACCGTGTCCAAGACCTTTGCTACAGCCTATGAGGAGAAAAGGAGCACTGACATTCCCTCAGTTGCTTCAGGAGTTTGCTCACCTGACCTGAATGAGCCAGTAAGTATAGAAAGTGTCCCTTATGTCAGCCATTCTCCAAAATATTCTTAGAAGGTTTTCCTGCAAGGTCTGAGAAGCACAGAAACACTTCCAGCTCCTCATGAATATTTTGGAATCCTGGATCTGTTGACACAGTGACAGAAGCTCTGATTGATTTCAAAGCAGTCAGCATGTGCTGCTGATTATACAAACTGTTGGCTTCCCTTTGCACCTCATTGTATGTAAATGCTGACCACCCTCAAAGTGGCCTTGCCTGCCCTTCATCCCTCCCCTGGCTGTAAAGAATTGCTTTTTCCCAGCCTTTGAACCAATAATCTTGGTGGTAAAGTATCTGTAAAATGGCTGGGTAGAAGAGGAATTTTTTTGTTGAGAGAGGTGGGGTTCAGCAGCAGCTTCTCTGAGCCTCTCTGAATGCACAAGGGATTTGTGAGCTACAGGCTTTTGACTATGTGGAACCAGGCAGCAAACCTGAATGAAAATAAATAGATGTGCATGTGTGTTCTGAATTGAAACTGAGGAATTCTTAAAACTTAGTGGGGGAAGGTAAGTAAGTACATAAATGACTGATTCCTTGAGGAAGAAAACAAAGGTGGAAGCCTCCATCTCATAGTTTGGAAGCAAGTAAATATTCAGAAAATCTTGTACTGTGGGGATTAGATTTGTCCTTTTTCTGCACAGAGATGGCATAATGTTATCAACTTTGTTGTTTCAAAAAGTCTTCTGTCTCCGGAGTTCACAGTTTCCAAGGTCACTGTAGTGATTTCCAGTAAGCTGTTTGGAATTGAAGGTGTTCTGGAGCCACAGCATTAACTTCACTGTCTTTTCAGACAGTTAGATATAAAATAGTTGCCTTTATGCCTTTCTTATTGTTACTCATTGATGGAGTTGTCATTTAAAGATTAAATTAGAATTTGTTCAGCCAGAACAGCAGTGTTGTCATCAGGTTAGGTCTGTGTCTTTCTGCTTGTGTAGCAGACAGTTGGAATTCATTAAGCCCATTAACAGTGCAGGGCTGCCTTGACTGGCTCCATGGAGAGATTAGATTGTGTCACTCTCTTGTCTAAAATCTTATTCTAAGATTAAGTGCATGAAGCACCTATTTCCATTTGAAGGACACTGAGAAACTTGGCCTACAAATTCTGGATTTTGGGGGGGCTCTTGTGGTGAATGGGCTGCCTGGCTTTAATAATTAGAGACTGAACCCAGAGAGTGGGAGCTTCAGAGAAGTTGACACTGTCCTTTCAGAGAATTCCCATCCAATTGTCCATGCAGTGTTGAAATGGATACAGATGATGTAACTGACAGCATTTTATGGCCAGTCAAAAGATGAGGCCACAGCATCCTGAGCAGAATTTTTGATGCATCTTGCTTTTGTCAATGCCAAGTCTTTTTTCATATTCTGAACTGACTGAAGAGCTAATCTTCAAATTTACTGGTCATCCAAGGCTTTAATTAAGGGCTTACCTCATTTGGGATTTGTTTTGTTGAAGGGGAGGATTGAGGGTCAGCAGTTCTTCAGTTTACCTTCTTGTGTTGCATTCTGTATGATCTTACACAGGATGGGCTGCCAGTAATTACTTCACCCTCAAGAAGCACCAGGAAGGCATCAGGTAAGTCTCTTAACCCAGCCCCAGCCTAAACAGAATGATCAATAAATAAAGACTTTTGAAAATAAATTTTGTACTTTTACTTCTATTTTTTATTTTCTCCCTTTTTTTCTTTTCTTTTTTTTTTTCCCCCTCCTGGGCATCTCTTTTTCTAGAGATCAATGGCTTTGCACACAACTCTGTATTGCTACGGGTAATTGGGTTATGGATTTTGTATTTGCACCTGCAGACTGAGAACTCTGACCTCTAATCAACCTCCATTTGAAGTGTGAATATTACTGGGCTAAAATCTGCAGTACAGGATTGAGAATTGAATGTGCAAGTCTAGCTCTGAAGAATTTTTCCATTATAAAAATATTTAAGGCCATTTGATAAAATGTGCATGAGCCAGGCTCGTGCAGGTCAATAAATGAAAGATGTCAGCAAGAAGCTGTCATAATGTAAGCCTATATCACAGTTACTAAGGATTGATCACTGATAATTAACTAGACTTTTTTTATTTCCATCTCAGCACTCTCCCAGGCATCTAACCACTTCATTCATGAGCTGCCTCCACCAGCCCAAGAGATACTGGATGAAATTGGTAAGAGGCACTTCACCCAGAATGCTGTGAGGCTTGCCAGCTGTCTTCAGTCAGGATTGCTCCCAAATCATTCACCACTAAAATACACAAGAGCTTGCAAATCAGTTGTAGTCAGGTCAATGATGAGGAAGTTAGGCATCAACAACTGAAGTAACTGGCAGTTAGTCCTTGAGTTTCTGCATTTCACACAGTGGTTAGTTGCTGCTGCTGACAGCAGCCAGACTATTGAGTGCAGATGGAATTTAATACTGAGATGAATTTTGTGTAGACTGAATTTTTCAATGGTGTCCCAGAGCAATGCATGTTCTCTTTTAAAATAAATGTGAGCCAGGCAGCTGCATCCCTCAGGTATTTTTGCAGACCTCAGACTCCATGATTTATGCTGCTTTTTGTAATCACATACATCCTCAGACAGAGCACAGTGTAAAAACTCTGCATTGGTGTTGCTGGTGTGTGTTACAGAAGAATTTGCTTTGGTGTTTTGTTTTTTTCAACTACAATCTCTTCTAAACTAACACCAGACACTGGGATAATTAAATCTGTGCAATAGGTCCTGTGGTCTTCTAGAAATGAAGCACCCAGACACATCCTAGTATTTCAGTTTCCTCATTCAGCAAAACAAGGACGGGTGGAGACTGCCACCAAGTGAAGAAATGGTCAGAGACAATTTGTTGGATTAATACATGAACTAATTTTAGGCTATGTAAAGGTTTTTCATTTGGATTTGGTTGGATAAAGTAATATGGCACTTTAGGTTTTGAGAGTCAGTTCAGAAAGAGTGTCTGGATCAATAAGGGAATCTGTTGTTTTTAACAGAACATTTAAAGCAGCAAGATTCCAGAGCTGAAGACTTGAAAGAGGAGAGATTACATGATTGTGGAGTGCAAATAAATGGTTAGTTGATAGCAGCAGAGACTGCAAGTAGAAAATTACTCTTGTTTTGCTGCAAAATTACTCTGCATGCTGGTCACTGTATGTGCAGCTGTATGGTAAACTCCAGGGGTTAGCTTTTTGATATTTGTGGTTCAGCAGAACCTTGAGAGTCTCTTGGTAAGGTTATCCACACAGTTTTCACAAACAGTCCCCCCTGCACCAGTGTTTGCTCTCTTGCTCTGTGTGTTCACTCTCTAATGGCTCTGGGAGGCTTGCAGGTCTGAACTGAGTTACTCTTCTGCTACCCAGTCTGCTGTGTTCAAACACAAGTGGCAAACCCCACACAAGTACAGGTGGTGGGCAGCTGGTGTAACACAGAGCAGAACTTTCCATTCTGGGGGGCGTGGGGGAGAAGTTCAGTCAAGCAAGTGGCCAGCACACACTAAGTGCTTATGTTTCTTACCATAATGAAATAATGCCTCTGATGTCACAGGGTAAGAGAGCAGCATCCACTGTGGTAATCAATAGTGCATTTCCTCTCCTCCTACCAAAGATAGCCATAGTGAATCCTCATGCTTCTGGAACTGCATGTTGTAATGAGTGGAAAGAATTGGTAGATGTACAGCAAGTCATGTCAGAGGAGCAGAAAACCTGACTCTTAATAGGCTCTGCATTTGTTTCCAATGAGTCAGAAAGTGAAGAGAAGCTTAAAAAAAAAAAAAAAAAGAGAGAAAAGGCTGAGCATGAGTTAGTCTGTAAAAAAAAAAAAAAAAAAAAGCCTAAGTAGTGTAAGCACTTGAGAATGACACCGGCGCTTGTTTGTGTTATCCTCCAGCTCTGTCAGATCTCTTCCCAAGCTACTGTGACTTTATTCATAGGAGTATCTTGTTTTTAGGTGGTGGGGAGGGAGCAGCCTGTGTTGCTTGCTGTTCAGTCAGTGTGGGGTTTGTTGTATTTGCATAAAGCACAGCTATTTCAGACTCCATTTTGGTGACAGCCTACTGCTTCCTGCTTATCGGCACTTAGCAGAAGGTGGCTGAATATATTCAGATGCTGTAGGGAACAGAACTTAACTGAGATAAGTCTTGGGAGGGGGAATATCGTTGGATTTTGCTAAGTAGGGTAACAAAGCCAACAGCCACAGGTTCTCTTTTGATTTTACTTCTGTATCTGGGATTGTAAGGGGAAAGATTAAAGATTAATTTCCACATGCATTTTTCATTTTTGGTATGGAGCAAAACATTCAGTCCTGTGAATCTAAAAATGTGTTGCAGTAAAATATTTATCTAGGTCTTGCTACTGGCCACCTTGAACTGTGAATCTCCTTAACTGGTAGAAAATCAGGTGACTGAGGAAAGAGTAATTGAGAAGTAGAGACTGGATGTTTCCCAAGTGCAGCAAATAAAATCACATTTTAATGTTTTAATAATCTTCCTTCGTACCTTTGACACTAAAATCTTTCTGTTTATGTGAATAGCTCCTGATCAAATTAAAATGGAAGACAGAGAGTCAGAAGAAGAATCTGAGAGAAACGAGAAGAGAAATCACAGTTCAGGGACTAAGGAGTCATTTAATCTAGCAGAGGAAACAGAAAGGTATGAAAAAAGGATGATAAAGTATGTTTGGCTTGCTTTGTGTTGCTAAGACTTAGAAGAATATTTCCAGTATATTTTACCAGGATTCAGTGCTTGCAGTGAACCAACTTTTTAAGAACCCTGATAATTATGACAGTTTTCTTTTGAAATGTGTAGAATTAAACCTGCCAGCATCCATTTAAAATCTTTTTTTTACCAGGGCTCACTCTACCCTTGATGATGTTTTAGAAAGAATGCTTCATACAGTTCCTGGAGATGAAGAGATGGAACAACATCCCCAGGGACACACTCTTGGGTTAGTTGATAATTGACACTTTGCTCACAAGTTTATTTTGTTTATCTTCTCTGTGCAGACCTGTGCAGGATTTTACAGCAAATGGGTTGCCACTCCTTAGAGAGCAGCACATCAGGGAACCTGCCTGGAGACATCCATCTGAACTCTCCATACTAAATTGAGAGGGAAAGGAATGTTTTGTTAATTGTAGTTTCCTGTAGGTGGAAAGCAAATACTTCAGTAGGCTTGCAAAGCCTTCACAGAAACTAGGGAGAAATTGACAGAATGATGAGAGAAGAGAAGAAGAATGCACTTTTAGAGCACAGAATTAGGAAACTCTTTAGAAAAGACTGAAGAGTTTGGGAAAATGGTGGTACTGTCATGGCAGGAGGAAGTGAAGAAAATGGCAGAAGGCATACGTACATCACTTGAAGGAAAAGATTCTTAGCCCTGAGAACTTTTTGGTTCTTGGAACCTAAAGATCAGAGCCTAGTAACTGAACAGTGCCACAGTAAATGCCAGTGAGTAGTCATAAGTGATTCCTAACATGCACCTTGCTGAGGAACACGAGAGAGTCTTGTATTTGGCATCAGGAGTTTATTTTCTTATTGAACAGAGGAAGGCAAATGTCACAATAACCAGGATGGGGCAGACTGATTCCTGCAGTGCATACACTGCCACGCTCAGAAATGGCTTGATCCAAACCCTGCTCACACTGCAGTCAGGCTTCCTCTTAATGCTGTTATTGGACTCTGCATAGGGATGTGAAGCTAAAGCACATCTGTGTTCTTGGAGGAGAGGGGCAGGTTGGTTAAGGTTGGAGGCGGGCAGATGCCCATTATAGGTCAGGGTAAGATTAAAAATACATCTAGTACCTCCAGAGGCTTGTCTTTTAGTGCTCTGTATTCATCCTGCCTGGAGTGATACACAAAACTCTGTCATTCAAGGGCTGCAAGCCTGCAAGACCTAGAAGATGTTGGAAAGAAGAAGAAAGTAGAGGAAGGTGGAGCCGGGGCCAGAGGCAGAGCACCAGCAAGCTGTGCAGGGAGCTCAGAAGGTCCTCATCATCTGTAAAGCTACTGGGTGCTGTGCTGGGCAGTGGCATTTGTTATCTTGGTAGCACTGAGTTGGTTGAGCTTGCAGAGAGTATTATTTTTTTCTTTTGCTTTTCCTGATGTCCCCCATCTGGGTGCTGTTTCTACCCTCTGCTGTTAAAGGAGAGGAGGCTGCTGTAGACTTCCACTCTCTAGTGACGCTTGACAGTTTTCTGGGGTGCTGGGGCAGGTGAGAGTGAGGTATTATGGACTGCTAGCTAGAGTTGTTATGTCTCCATAAGGAGAGTGTGGCCTCCTCTGCCTCAGAAGCACTCGCAGACAGTTGGTAACACTGTGTCTGTCCTGCTTAGTGCTCAGCCTCTCTGCCTTGGGCACCTCCATGCTTCACAGGGTAAGGACTTTGGTCTGGTTTGTACCTCTGATGTGTATGCTGATGCCATCGAATCCCTTCAACATCTGCTCCTGTCACATCTCCCTTGACTTTCCTTTAATAGAAACTAGAAGTAAGGATGAAGACAAAAGGTAACAGTGTTTCCTCTCTTTTGTTAAGGCCACATCTCCATTAGGAGCTGTCAAAGCTGACAGGTATTCTACAGCTCAAGTAAAAAGTTGCCATTTTCAGCGTTTCTCAATTAAAAGATGTTTCTGGTTACAGGGTGGGGGCTGATGTAAGTGCATTAAGTTAACGTGCATTTAGTGCTCTGCAGAAGCATGGAAGAACTGCTATTTTGTCTGGAAAGAAAAAGGCAGCAGACATTTTGAGAGGGAGCTTTGATTTTTCACTGTGACGCAAGATCTCCAGTGCTGTGGGCATTTAATACTTGTGCAGCAGACAGCTCTGCAACAGGATTGCCTTCCAGTTAGGGTCCCAAATTTGTGGTTATTTCTGGAAATGCTGGTGGTAACTTCTGGGAGTATTGTCATTGTGATTGTTGTTTGTATACCATTAGCATATAGAACCCTATTTTCCATCAGACTCTAGAAGAACTGAGCTGGTAGGGATTTGGCTTCAGGTTTTGAGACCAGAATGATTTCTGAGGGTCCTGTGTAATGACTCAGTAGCAACAGAGCTGAGGCTGGATTCTGATCACAAAAGCAGCTCAGTGGTCCTAGCAGGGACCTGCCTGTGTGGCAGGTGATCCAGCAGGCTGCTGATGAAACTAGAGCTTTCTCTTTGAAGTGTGCTGTGCTCTTTGTGTTCTGCTTGGGTCTGAGCTGACTTCACATGTTTTTTAGACACACATCCTGAAGGTCAGAAATCCCACTTACAGCAACGGCTGCCTTCATCTGCACCATTCAGGTGAGCCTCTCTGGGAATTAAATCAGCTTTGAGTAGGCTTTTGTGTGTTCTTTGGCTGCTTGAAGGTACATTCTTGTTTTGCAATATAAAATCCCATTCCCTTCAGCTTCTTGTTTGACATAAGAAAAAAAACCCCAGCAGTGTAACTTTTTTGTTTGCTTTCCTACAGGATAATTGTTTTGGATCAGAGCTCTCCTGAGTGATTAAAACGGATAATGAATGAGTTCTATCACCTGCTTACTGCTGCATGTACAGTACAGCCTGTGGATTGCAACCCTCTTTGGCCACACCAACAACTCTGTAAAGCTCCAACTTCCATTAACTGCAGCAGCGAGGGCAGAAGAAAATCTGATGTTGGTTTTGCACCACTGCCTCATGTAAAGGCAGCACCAGGGACGTCACAGAGCTGTTTTCTTCTGTTACAACATCCTTAGGAAGCTGGCTGTGTGGTGGAGGGGTTTTCCTGCACATGATGCTTCCATAAGCAGAAGAATTCCTTGCTCTATTGTCTGGTGCAGGTTTCAGTGTTGCAGCCCCAAGGAGGTGATCCTGAGGGCTGCTCAGGCACTTCAGTCTTTGCATGCAGGAGCACGGTGGCAACCCATGTCATGTCTGTTTTCCCTTGCTCATTAAATTTAACAAGGTAATTTCTTGTTTTCTCTTTTCTTAGTGCTTTTGTGATCTAGGGTTGAACTGATTTGACTGATTAAGGGGATTAATTGCTGTGCAAAAAGCTAATGAGAGAAAGGCAGTGTTCTCCAGAGATTGCAGCAACACGTTCCCTGCCAGCATCTACAGGAGTCTGAGGGAATCTGGTTAGTATTGCACAGATCACTCTTGTTTAGAGGAACTGTCACACTTCTGGTAGGCCTGATCCAAACAACAGCAGAGTCCCTGAATAGAACTGAGCTTTGAGTCAGGATTTTGAGCAGCAAGACTTCACATTTTACTTAATATGTTTCTTGTTACAAATACTGTTGAGTTGCAGGAGGTGTGAGGATTGTCCCTTTTCAAGAGAGATTGTAGCTGCCTTGGCACAGCTGCGTGCTCCACCTCTGGCTGTTCTGTTCCTCTTCAGGGGTGGGAGTGCTGCCTGCCACTGTTCATTTGGGGTTTACAATGCTAATAAAACGTTTCCAAGGTTATCCTGCTGCCACGTGGTTCTTTACCTGGGTTTGGAGTTTCTTTCTAGGGATTCTTTTTTGTTTCCTGCAGTTGTTAACAATGTTTTCTGTTCTCTGACTGTATACAACTAGGTACCCATAGAGCTGTCCAAGGGAGGTGCTGGGAACTGGCAGACTTGGGAGAGCTTCCTTCAGAAGAGATCAAGAAAACAGTAAAACTTTTAATCCATTTAATTCTGGGGTGGTGATAGCAGAGCTGGAACAGAAGCACCAGCAGCACCGAGGCTGCAGTGTGAGTTCTGCACCTCAGGTTGACAGCAGTGCTGGAACTGGACTCTGTCCACCACACACTTGGGGTTAACATTTTCTAACCGGGGCTGGTATGCACTGCAGGTGTCTGGTTTTCTTTGAGTGTGACTTCTGTGTGCTTGCTGCATGCAGAACTTTACATTCTTGGTAGAAGCAGATGGAACAAGATCTGCTTTAGTCAGCCTGGGGCTGTGCATTGTGAGGAATGGAGGCTAATGACCAATGCCTGCCAAAATGAAATCCCAATTTTACTGTGGGATTCTTCCCTTCATGACAAGCAGCTGAGGATCATTCTCTCTCCCTTTGGCCAATGTTTTGTTATGTTTCATAGACTTGCTCAATTAAATAAAAAGTAGTTAACAGCTGCAGGGCTGCAGCAGTGTGCTAGATGGAGCAAGCACAGGTGCATCTCACATGCACATAACTACAGAGTGCTTTGGTTTGCAGCATGCAATCTCCTCAGCTTCTTGGGTTTCTTTTTCCATTTTATCTGTCAGAGCAAAGGGAGCAGATGGAACCATTTCCCTATCTTCCCTTTATCTTAATGTGGAGAATTCTTATGTCTGTTGGCAGGGAGCCTTTCAGGTAGCCCCCATAGCCTGTCTGCTCTCCTTATCGAGGCCACAACGCAGCAGTTTGCAGTTTTCCAGCTGCTTGTACTTTTCCAGATTTACATTGAGCATGAATGCAAATCACCCTGGTGATAACATAAAGCCTGGACACAAAAGCTGTAATTAACAGGAACAATTAAACAAGGACCAGCCAAAGACAGCAGAGGAGATCAGAGGGGGCCCATCTAATGCAGCTTTTCAGCTTCTCAGAGAATGAAAGGCCAATTAATTAAATTAAAACAGTGATACTGAGCTGTTCTAATTCCTCTCTGAGCCTCTTGCACACAAGCAGTTCTGAGTGTAGGAGAGAGGGAAATCAGAGGAGGGCAGGGATGGGGGTGAGGGCAGGGGGACACTGCACTGCCCATGGGTGCTGCATTTCTCTGGAGGTGCTGGCAGGACCCTGCTGTGAGTCAGTGAAGCCAACAAGAAAACTTCATTCATTCTCTAAGCAGCTGTTTCAGCTCCCTTGTAGCTGTTACTGTGCTGGTCTTGAAGTGGGGATTTTGATTTTGGTCTTGTTTTGGAGCAGAGGCTCTCAGGCAGAGGAAAACAACCCTTGGTCTCCCAGATCTCATCAGCATCCGTGCCAGCCCAAATCTGCCTTCCTGGCTGCCTGTGAGCAGGCTCTGCAGTGCATGCTAGAGAGGCAATTTAGCGAGGTGATGAACAACTTTTACTGTTGCTTCTCTCACCCCTTCATGTGTCTGCTGCAACTGCGCAAGCTGAGGACGGTGGTGGGAGGAGGAGCTGAGGAGAGGAGAGAGGCATGCTCGGGGATGGCCCCATGGATGATGTGCAACAGAAACAAAACTGGGGAGGGGAGAGTGAGCCTGGTCTTGTGGTTGTGCATCAGTCTCATTCTGAAAGCAATTTAAGTGCCCAGGGTATAATTTGGAAAGAAGTCAGCATGCAGGCAGACAGGCTGCTGATGCATTTGTAAAGATAGAGGAATCTGACACCACGGAGTCCCAGGGGATTGCTGCTGTCTGTGGTGTTGTCTAAACCTTGTGCTTAGAAGCCTTATCCATGGGCTCCTAAATCACATAAACTGCTTCAGAGTCCAGAAATGTCAGTGCAGCTGGGAATGAGCATTGTGTTTGGAGATTGGAGATCTGGTTTGTGGCTGGGGAACCCCATGGAGGCTTTTTTTGTCTTTTTTTTTCTTACAAGCTTTGCCATCATTTCTGTTAACATCCTGTTTGTGCTGTGCCTTGTCCTCTTACAGCCTGGGGTTTCACCCTTGCTTTGAAATCTGGATTTAAGGCCCTCCCTTATTGCCTTAAATGTAAATTAAGCTATAACTTTGTGTCCTTGAGCCATGGTGTTTTTCTTGCTCTCCGTTATGGTGGCATATGTGGCACTTGCCATGAGAGAAGTGGCAGCTGTAGTAGCAGGAGGTGAAGGGTTTTCTGTGGAACCTTCCATCAGTTGGTAAAAGAGATGCATGTCAACATGTCAGTGTTTATTAATGTTTATTAACAGTCTGCACTCCAACATTCCTGCTGGATTGTTGCCAGTTTCACAGCATGACCTTCACAGAGAGATCAGGCAATACAAACAGGACTCAGTCTGTCTAGGGGTGGGGAAGGTGCAGCTCTGTCCTATGCACCACTTTGGAGGTGGCAGCACAGCTGGGCCATGTTCAGCCTGACTCCAGGACCAAACAAGAGCTTGGGATGTTTTGCATTGAGGAGAATGACTGATGGGGTCTGTGTTCTTAAACAACTCCCAGCTCCCTGAGGTGAGGGGCTGGAAGGGATTGGGGGCAGGGGGGTCCTTCCTTAGGAGATGGAAAGAAACCTTTGCAGTTTATCCCATGAAGGGATGGCTCCTCCTGCAAGAAGATAAGGTCATGTCTTTCTGGGGAGCACTGTGAGGGTTGCTGGGGACCTCTCCAACCTCCAAGTGCCACTCATCCCCTGGCCATGGGGAGCAGCTACAGCACCAGGCCCTTCTCTGTGTCTGTGTCAGATGAGGCTGGGTGGGACAGGCTGAGCCCAAAGCTGATGCTGGTGCAGGCAGGATCTGGCAGCAGTTAAACAGGGGGGGATGGTGACATCTTCTGCAGCTGGTCTGCAGTGGCACCCACCTGGGGTCTGGGAGCAGCGGGAGCAGTTTTCCCTGTCCCCCAGGGATGGTGACCACAGCAGACCATTTTCAGCAGACAGCCCTGAAACTGAGCAGGGAAAACACAGGTTGTGGTTGTGAGAGAAAGCTGTTGTCCAGCTTGAGGCTCGCTGGCAGAGGCTGGGGGTGGACACTTAGAATCATAGAATCAAGAAGGTTGGAAGAGACCTCAAAGATCATCGAGTCCAACCTGTCACCCTAAACCTCATGACTATCTAAACCATGGCACCAAGTGCCACGTCCAATCCCCTCTTGAACACCTCCAGGGATGGTGACTCCACCACCTCCCTGGGCAGCCCATTCCAATGGCCAACCACTCTCTCTGTGAAGAACTTGTTCTGTTCCGAGTGAGATCTCAGTTCCCAGCCCAACTGTTTGCAGACTCCAGTGGTTTATTGACAATAAAAGTTTCATTCTGTTTGCTTTGTCTGCTCAATGAGCAGTTTGTGATCTAAAATTAAGTTCCCTGACCCCATCAAATCATGGAAGCAGAAAATGAGCTCTTGCTCAGGCTCAGAGGCTGCTCCCTCCCTTGCCATTTTATTTCCCAAATCCTTGCTGCTTACATCGTAATGCCTGGATCAGGCCTGTGTCTGTGCCTGCAGACAGGGTGGGGTCCTCCAGGCTTTATGAGGCCATGAAGCTGTTCTCCAGGAGCCCCAGAGAAGCTGTGCTTTCGTTAGCTACCAGCTCTCGCTCTCACCTGTTTGTTCATGAAGACATAGATGATTGGGTTGTAAATGGTGGCGGTCTTGGAGAAGTAGGAGGGCAGGGAGGCAAGAGCTGGCTGGATGACGATGTCTTTGTTGGTGGCCACCACCAGGGCAAAGGTGGTGTAGGGCAGCCAGCAGATGAGGAAGGCAATCACCATCGCGACCACCATGCGCGTCACCTCCCGCTCGGCCTGCTGCGTGGTGTCCGACTCCTTCTGCTGCGCCGCAGCCTGTGAGGAGTTTGGAAGAGAGAGAGAGAGACTCCTGTTAACAGCTCCCAGCAGTGTCTCCTTCCCTCAGCTGCTCTGGCAGCAGCAGCAGGAGATGCCAGCTCCACTGACTGTCACAAAAAGCTGCCACGAGGCTCTTCATCCCCATGTGCCTCACCTGCAGGGTTGGGAGGGGAAAGGCAGTAACTCAGCTGCACCTGCTGCACTTACCCAGCGCAGGGTCATCACCAAGTTGGTGTAGGAGAAGAGAATCAGGCTGAGGGGCATCACAAAGCAGGTGACAAACAAGGCCAAGATGTAGCTGTTGTTGTGGCTGCCACCAGTGTACCAGTTGGGGCCACAAGATGTTCTCAGACCTGGAACAAAAAAAATTTCAAACCAACCCTGAACAGACCAAAGGCTTGGATGGGGCTCAGTAACAGGCTCCCAAAACAGCATCAGGACTAGCAGGGTCCATCAGATGTGTAGGAAGGGCTGCAGTGTGTTGTGCAATGGGGAGCAACCTCCAAGAGAGGCTTACTGACTGAGCAAGCAGGAGGTGCTCACATTTTAAATACTCTCCAACTAGCCCTACCTGAAACATGACGTGCAAGAAGATAGCACTGTGGAGTCTGAAGCACATCTGCCCTACCTTCAGGCACATAGCTGCTCCAGCCCATGAGTGGTGGAGTTGTCCAGAGCAGTGACCAGCTCCAGGTGAAGGCACAGCCGCTGACCGCATGCCGGTGCTGGAATCGGAAGTCTCCCAGAGGTCTGCAGATGACAATGTAGCGCTCGAAGGCCAGGATGGCCAGGGACCACAGCCCCACGATACCTGGGGGAGGAGGAGGGTTTGTCTCTTAGGAACAGGCCTCCTACTGCCCTGGTGCCCACCCCAGGATGTGGCAGATAATGATGAAGAGCTGTGGAAGGAAGTGGTATAAGAGAAGGTTTTTATGCCAGGGAGAGCTATGAGGAGATCTGACCCTTAAAAATGATGCTGGCAGTTGGGCATCTGTGATGCAGCATGGTGAAGCCCACTGGAGTGTCCTGGACCAAAGGGTTTGTGCAGTTTCATGTTTCCAGGGCACACAAAGCACCAGTGTGCTGACACAGCAGCCAGCACCCCCCTGAAGCACATCCTGAGCAAGGACTCCCAATGTGCCCCAGAGACATTTCCTGCACTATGAAGACCAAGCCAGAAGCTGTGGTGCCCTGGCACAGCCAACCATCTACCTGACCCTCCCCTGTGCTAAAGAACAGCTGATGGACACCAGTCTGACATCCTGCATGAAAGCATTGACTGCAGGAGGTTCAAGCAGCTGATGAAACCACCCCCAGGGCTTATCTGTTAAACACAAAAGCACCAACCAAAGACCAAGACAGCTCTCAGGGTTCCTCTCCTTACCTGTCAGGGAGACCATGAAGCCCTCCAGCTCGCACATCCGCTTGCCAAAGACAAAGAATCCGTTGATGTTGTTGGAGAAGCTGACGGAGCTGCCGCAGAGCGTCACCAGCAGGTCGGCCACGGCCAGGTTCACCAGGATGTAGTTGAGGGGGGACCGCAGCTTCTTGTACCTGATGGACACCACAATGACCAAGCCGTTCACAACCGATGCAGTGACCACAACGAAGCCCATCAGCACAGCCACTGACAGGTACATGCTTCGTGGAGCCTGGTGGGGCCACTGGGGACCATCGTAGGGCCCTGGGGTGCTGTTATTTGGGGGCTCCTGAGAGCTGTTGGAGGAGTCCGAGTCCATTGGTCTCCTTCTGGAGCAGCAGCACCAGGCCAGCTGCTGTAGGTGACCCTCCCCAAAAGCAAGGAGTGAACCTCCCTTTATACCACAGGAGGGTCTGACGTGCCCAGGGAGCTTTGCAGTCAAATACCTTAAGCTGTTTTTCAATCTGAAGGGTTTGTCCTCCTCCCCTTTGATAATCAGCTCTTCATTCTGGAGGGGATGAAGAGTGACTCAAACCACAGCTGATGGCTGAACAGTGCATCCCAGCTGCCTTCCTCCATGAGCCTGAACCCTACCCAGCACCTGGGACTGGCTGTTGTTCCCCAAACAGGGTGCCCAGGAACACAGGCCCAAAGGTCAGGCTCAACAAGGTTCTGAGCAACGTGCTCTAGTGGAGGATGTCCCTGCTCACTGCAGGGGGGATTGGACTAGATGACCTTTGGAGGTCCCTTCCAACCCAAACCACTCTATGGTTCTGTGATTCTGTTATTGCCTTTAGTACTCATGACCAGCCTGGCCACACATGGCCTGAATATTAACTTCTGAAAATACAAAGTATGGGGAGGCAAGGGGTGGAAAATATACATTACATGAGGAGTGGGGCCAGCACTTGCCTCCCTCCCAGCACAGGGAGAGGTCTCAGCATCTTCATCCCAGGATGATCACAGCATCGGAGATGGCAAAATCCATGCACAGGCTTGGCTCAGAGACAGGCATTGCCCAAGGTGCCTCTATCCCCCCCTCTGCTAATGCTACTGAAGAGCACCTTAAGTGATGAGAAGTTAATGGAAACTGCAGAATGGCCAGAGATTTAGTGGGGTTTAATCCTCCTAATCTCCCTTCCACCCTCCAGAACCTGTACAACCTCACAGCACCCTGCTGACACAGCAGGGTCCCCAGTGAAAGTGGGGATGTGGAGTCAGAAACATTATAGGGTTGTTTGTTTTTTGGTTTGTGGGAGTTTTTTTCAGAAGCAAGAGACTGCAAAGTGGAGAACAAAGTCAAGCAGCACCCCGTGTGCTGGTTTAAAAGTCATCTCCCACTCCTTGAGTCTTCATTTGGCCTCAGAACTTCATCTCATGTCTGTGGGTCGCTCACAGAATCCCAACATGGAGGGGGTTGGAAGGGACCTCTGGAGATCAGTCCCTTGCTAATGCAGGTTCACCTACATCAGGTTGCCCAGGATCACACTGTCCAGGTGGGTTGGGAGTCTCTCCAGAGAAAGAGACTCCACCACCTCTCTGGACAGCCTGCTCCAGGGCTCCACCAACCTCACAGCAAAGAAGCTTTTCCTTATGGTTAGGTGGAACCTCCTGGGTTCTAGGTTGTGCCCATTGCCTCTATTCCCATCACTGGGCACCACTGAAGAGTCTGGCCCCATCCTCTTGCCCCCCACCCTTTAGCTTTTGATCAGCATTGTCAGATCCCCTCTCAGGCTGCTCTTCTCCAGGCTAAACAGCCCCAGGTCTCAGCCTTTCCTTGTCAGATGCTCCAGTCCCCTCAGCTGGACTCTCCCCAGTAGTTCCCTGTCTCTCTTGAACTGGGGAGCCCAGAACTGGACCCAGTACTCCAGCTGTGGCCTCACCTGGTGCTCCAAGGAGTGCTGTGCCACACAGAGTTCATGCACCGCAGTACCCACGTGGGGAGATCACAAACTTAAACTGCTGGCAGCGACTTTGCTGGGGTTTTTTTCCCCCTTTTTATTTTAGTTTCTCATTATAAATATTAACAAATCTGACAAAAAGTACACAGAGAGATAATACTGAAATAGAAAAATCGTTCAGGATGCAGGTACAGAGAGTTTCTGCAGCCTTCACATGGTAGCAAAACATCTGTATCAAACATCTCACAAGGCCGGGCATGACGACCACCACTCTGCATGCAGCTGGGATGGACAGCTGGACCATCCCTTAGAAAAGACTGGGGTACAAAGTGAAGGGACCCACACACACAGCATGGCCTACTCCACCTCCAGGCATAAACCAACTCCATGGCAGGATCTGCTGAAAAACCAATGGATTGAAAGTGACTTTGCAGGAAAAGGGAGGCACAGCCAACCCTGGTGCTCATGGAAGCTCAAATCCTAAACCAGGTTTTAAGGTGCTGGACCAGTGACAGAGAGGATTAGTTGGGAACAGCCTACTTGAGGTGCTGCCAGCATTCAAAGAAGATCCGTGCAGATCTGTAGAAGCCTAGGATGGCTTTAGGTTGGAAGGGATCATAGAGATCATCTCCAACCTCCCCACCATGGGCAGCAACACCTCTCAACTAGACTCAGCTGTTCAAGGCCTCATCCAACCTGGCCTTGAACACCCCCAGGGAGGAGGCATCCACAACCTCCCTGGGCAGCCTATTCCAGATTACAAATATGAAGTTGTCTAATAATAATAATAAAAAAAAATCCCCTAGGAACATTGGTTTGGTGATTTCCCCCTCTCCTCCCCCCAAAATCAAACAAAGTGTAACACAATCAGCGTTTTGAGATCCCAATTGTTTTCCAAAGGGAAAAAAGAAAGAAATTGGAAATGCACACACACACACACACAGAGCTACAGGGAAGCTGATGGGGAACCAGCAATGAAATTATGGGTTAGAGGCTGCCAAAATTCCTGGGGGGTGGTGGTGAAGCATTCAGTGGAAAATTTCAGCTCATCCCACTGGGTGCTGGCTCTTGTGCAAACATGACAGCCGTCGTGTTTGCACAAGAGCCAGCGCCCGGTGGGATGAGATATGGAGCTCCATCTTCCCCCAAGGATTCACCCCACAGGATGCAAAGAGGCTGAGAACTGGGATTGTTACTACTAAATGATCGAATTATTACTGTGCTGAACACAGAAATTTGGTTTGGATGCTGTTTGAGACAGAAAATGAACCAACCCTGAGCGTCTCTGCAAACACACCGGGGGCTCAGCTCACAGCTTAAAGCCTCTTGGTTGGGTTTTGAGGTGCAAAAAGGTTGACAAGGGGAAAAATCGATAGGAAAAAAAAAAAAAAGTCTCCTGAAAGGTGGCTTTGCTGGCAAAATAGCCATGCTGAAGCCTGGCAGTGTGGCTCCAGGTGGGAAGAAATAGTTTCCCTGGGAGAGCAGCTGCTGGGAAGGCAGCGTGAGAGCTTTTTTTTTTTTTTTCCCCTCCCCCCCAACTTCTGAACCTGTGCAGCCACCCAGTCCTGGGGAGCATGAGAGGGAAGCTGTGGTCTTGCACAGTGCTGTCAGCCTGCCTGGTTCACTTCACATGGGTGACTGGAGAGGACGAGCACAACGTTCCTGGAAGGAAAGCAAAGAGTCTTCCGAGGTTATCAGGGGACACAACCATTCCGACGGAGGAGCTTTAAATGCATAAAAGGCTGTTGAGGCCCAAACCACAGAGACTGACAAACCACCAGCGACGCGGCAGGACGGCCTTGAGCAAACAGCTCCAGGTGTGTAGTGAGGCCTTTTGCTCAGCTGAGACACACAAACGAGACAGATGCATTCATTTTGCCACTGGGTTGCAAGGCAGCGAGGAGCTGATTCCGTAGAGCAGAGTCAGGAGAGGAGGCAGAGCTGCAGTGCATGCAGGTGTGTGGAGGCACCTGGCCGTGCCTGCGCGGGGCAGGAGCGTGGCAGGGTGCAGAGAGGCCTCTGGGACAAGCCTCAGGGCTTGGGACCTGCTGGGCAGAGCAAACCGCTGCTGCCCTGGGCCCTGGGAAGGGCTTCCTTGCAGCCGGGCTGTGGTGAGGGCTGTTCTGCTCTCCCGGCTGCCCCGGTGCCACCATCCCCTGTGTCCAGAGCCATAAACCAGAGCAGTCCAAAGGCTGTGGCTGGCAGAGCTGTGCCCACCCCGGGAGCGGCTCCGTGGCGCTCAGTCGCTGAGGACGGCCCCTGGCAGCTCGTTGGTGAGCGTGTGCCAGCGCTCGATCTTCTTGTCCTTGTTCTTCAGGCAGTCGAACCAATGCTTCAGCCGCTCGCCCTTGGCGTTGATGCCCAGCACCACACCACCTGCAGAGACAGGCAGGGAGAGCCAGAGGAGGGGGTGAGCATCAGCCCTGAGAGGCATGCCAGGGAGTGCCGAGAGGTGCAAGGGGATGCCAGGAGATGGAGGGACATCAGGGAGTGCTGAGGGGTTCCAAGGGGTGCCAGGGGATGCAGGGACACCAGGGAGTGCTGAGGGGTGCCGAGGGGTGCCAGGGGATGCAGGGACACCAGGGAGTGCTGAGGGGTGCCGAGGGGTGCCAGGGGATGCAGGGACACCAGGGAGTGCTGAGGGGTGCCAAGGGATGCCAGGGGATGCAGGGACACCAGGGGATGCCAGAGTGTAGTGCTGGGAGATGCTGAAGGATGAAGCCAGATTGTGCCCTCCTGGCACCTGATGTCACAACCTGAGGGGACACATGGGCAGTCACAGCCCAGCTTCCCTAGCCCCTCATGGCTGTAGTCTGGGACCTGCCCCAAGCTGCTTGTTCTTGTGCCAAGGGCTGGTTGCTCATTGCATTGCAGTGGCTGTCAGAGGTGCTGGGTGCTTGTTGGCAATAAATCACAGTGATCAGTAACAGAATCACAGCAAACCTAGGTGTCCAACAGAGATAAATGGAACCTCCCTGTTAAGCCTGGGCTTTATTCATAAAGAAAGTATCTGAAAAGAGAAGAGGGGAGGAAGCTGTGTCTGCTCCCTGCTTGGGTGCTCCTCACAGAAGTAAGGATCAGTGGGGGCTGGCTGCAGGAGAGGAGGCTCAGGAAAGAGGATGTGTAGGAAAGATAAAAGCAGAACAGAGCGGAACATGGAGATGGAGCACAAACCAGAAGGCTGGAGAACTGCAGAAGAGCAGTGGATGAAAAAAGAGGAGGCACAGAAGGTGAAGATAAAACAAAAGAGGCTGAGGAGGATCTGGAGTGCTCCGCTCACTCACCTATGAAATCATTTGATTTCCCAATATCGTAGTCCCACACTGTGACTTCCAAGGTCTTTTTGGCCAGGTCTCCATGCTTTATCTCATAGCAAAACTCCTGTGGGGGATGAAGACAGAGTCAGCATGAACCGTGCTGGGCTCTTCCCTGGCCTGTTGTCTTTTGCCACCCACAGGGAACTCAACCTCCACCCCTCACCTAACGACTGAGGTGTTCAGGGGTTTTTTTCCTCCTTTTAGGTCTAAGGACTGAAAAAAGCCCTTAGGTGAGAACCACAGCTGGTGAAAACCTACCTCGTTGAACTCGGGGTTCAGTGTCTTCTTCTTCACTGCTGTCTTATGCTTTGATTTCTTGTCCTCATCTGGTTTCAAGTAACTGCAAGGAAATCAACACGGCAGAGTCACACTCAGGTCCCATACCCCTCCCAGAGAGGAAGCCAGGCAGAACTGCCCAGGCCCTCCCCTGCAACCTGGGCACAGGTTGGGGCACCTGCAGCTGCATAAGCAGGGTGAAATGGGTGGCTGAGGCCCCTGGAGCTGCAGCTGCCTACTCCCCTGCCAAAATGCTGGGAATGTCTGTAAGGAAGCAGCATGTCCCCGGGTTAGGTAAGTTGCTGGCTGCCATCAAGAGCACCAATTATCCCATCTCCAGTCCCTAGGGGACACTGGCACCACACACATGCTCCCAGCATCCTAAATCAAATGCTCCCAGTCCAGACCTGGAACTCTGAGACTGGGTTGTTCATCCAGAGCCTTGCCAGGAGGCAGAACCCACATGCAGGAGCAAGTGCAGCAGTCACAGCTTCTGGCACTGCTTTCCCTGCAGGGCCAGAAAGCAAATGGAATTAAGTGTCCTCAAGCAGAGAGGACACCTCATATCTGGGCCAGGCCAAAGCAAATCCTTCATTGTTTTGTCTTGGTGCTGCTCCTTTAAACATCAGTGCTTCTTCCTCATTACACTTTCCTGATCTTGCTCATAATTAAAAAATGAGGGCTTGCTCCAAGAAGCATCACTTGTCTGTCTGCTGATACAGCCTACTGCAGATAGCACCAGGGGCACCTAAAAACAACTGTGTACAGCAGGAATGATCTTAACTCCAAGGACTGAGCCTCCCAGGAGCATTTAAAAGAGCATGAGTGGATTTTTATGCAAACACCTTCGCTCCTAACAATTACACAGGAAGGTGAAAGGTGCTGCCAGTAAACTCTGTTACTGGCCTCCCAGTAACTCTGCCTTACCAAACAGCATCCTTGTGGGTCAGCACCCTGGGGACAGGGATTATAGAATGGGCACAGGGAGGGCTCAGCCCTGGCTCCCCTGTGCTTTGCAGAGTGTAAGTTTGAAAAATGTCATCCACCCAAACCCAGGAGCTGTGGTGGTGCAGGGCCCCATGCCAGCCCAGCTCTGCAATAGCAAACTATGTTCTTCCTCAGCTTCTCTTAACCCCTGTACAAGCCACCTGGGCGAGGCTGAGTACCAGCAGCCCAGCAGAGCCATTTGAATGCCTCTTTTGTTTTTAATATTGCTGGCATTTTCCAGCAGGAAGGCTATTCCAAGTCATTTACATTGCAAAGTGTCAGTGGGACCTGTACACGTGCCCTGGGCTCTGTTAACCAGGCCCTGGAGTCACCCCAGCCCTGGGCTGCGATTAAAGTGCTATCTGACCTAATTAGACACATGTAATTAGAGCCTTGCCGATGTCGGGCTGGGAGCTGGGCTAGAGCCTCCTCTCCCTTGGCACCTGTGGAAGGGGGCAATTAATTGCCTGTCCCCAGGACACTGGTGCCCCTGTGCCACCAGCCAGGAGGACCAGACCTCACCCAGGAGCCATCCCCATCCCAAGAGGGATAGTGTGGGCTTCCAAGAGTGAAAAGGCTGAGGGCTCACCAGCAGGAAAAGCAAAGGCTGGGGTTCATTGGAAAGCAAAGCACAGGTGCTGAGCAAGGTCCAGGACCATCAGGCACAGGCTTCATCTTACTTGGGCAATACTCTTCTCCATGCTGAGACCCACCACCTGCCAGGCTAGGGCTGTGCCATCAGCAAAACCCAACCATATCTGCCTGCTTTGGGCTGTCAGTTCTGTCCCCAGGCCTGGGTCCCTGCTACAGACCCTCTCTCATGCAAGGGCAGTGCCAGTGGGCAGTGCTGAGCCCGGCAGGGGGGCACTGCCCAACCAGCAGGGACAATGCAGTGCCCGGGGCATGGCCACCGGGCACCTCCCCCTACCCGCCGTGCTTTGAAGGGCTGTAAAACACTTGCCGGGCAATAAGGCGGCAGGGGACTGGAAGCTGCTGCCGCGACGCCCTCATTTGCATCTCCTAAGGAGATCAATTCATTTCCTCTGCAGGGACAGGCAGGAGGGGCCGGCTTGGCTCGGCCAAGGGCTGGCAGCAGCGGCGGCGGTGCCCGGGCACAGAGCCTCACTCACGTTTTGACGTAGGGGTCGGAGTAGCCATTGGCGTCCATGGCGGCCAGGTGGGCGCAGCGGATGATGCCCACCAGCAGCCCCTGCTTCTGTGAGCTGTACTTGAGCGAGATGAGGATCCGGCCACGCTCCTCCAGCGACTTGTCCTCTGTTTTATCTATCTGGGGAGGGAACACAGCGAGTCCAGGGGCTGCTCCAGGACAGCCCAGCACTCATTGTGCCAGGGATGCTCACCCCACCCCTGAGCACGTCTGAGGGATCAAACACTCCTTGCCCCAGGAAGAAGCTGCTCTACCTGCAAGCTCACAGTGGGGGACACTGCTCTGAACACCCCACTCACCGGCAGCTGCTTCTCCAGGCAGATGTTGAAGTTTTTGGTCTGGTTGGGCTTCAGTTTCTTGAGTGGGATCCGCGTCTCCCCGATGAACTCGTTGTGGCGGAACTTGTCCTCGTCACAGACTGAGATCCTGCAACAAGCACAGGTTTAGCAGGGCTGCCGAGGAGAGGGGAGGTGATGGCAGGAGGGAAGGGGCTACCCCACTACACAGCAGGTCCCCCCGCAGTGAGGGGACAACTTTGAGGCCACCATTGCCCAGGTCAGTGACAAGGCACCTTCCTTACAGGCAGCTGGAGGACATCAATCCACTGCTACAGTCCAGCCACGGCCGCTCATAATGTTTCAGTGTGACATCCAATATCTTGTTCTGCTGTACCTCTGCAGCTGAGACCCAAGGCTACTGGGATAGTGGGACCAGTTCTGGGGAAGCAGAGGGATGATGCAGGAGGCAGAGGCTGTGCTACACCGTGTCTCCCAGCTCCATCACACAGCCCCCACACGGAGCTACCTGCACACCCAGCTGAACCCCACAGCCGCCATGGCCATCTCTCCTGCTCCAACCCCATCCTGGCTCCTGTGCTCCTTGGGATGGCTGTCACCTGCCGGGGTTAGGGTCCCTCCCAGGAGATGCTCAAAACCCCTGAACATCATAGAATCAATCAGTCAGGGTTGGAAGGGACCACAAGGATCATCTAGTTCCAACCCCGCTGCCATGGGCAGGGACACCCCACACTAGATCATGACCCTGCACTGCCATACCCCAGCCCAGGCACTGTCAGGAAAGCAACCCAGGGCCCCAAACATCCAAATGGTTCTTCCATAAAAACATCAAAGTCATCACTGACTAAAGCAAAACTATTCTGAGCTGCTGCCAGCCCAGCTGCATCCTGCCCATCCTGTCCAGCTGCTCTGCCTAAATCCATTCTCAGACTGCATGGCCAGGAAAAACCCCCCTCTGCACCAAGGAGCTTGGGCACTCTTCTGAGTGTGTCAGCTCCCAGGGTGTCCCTTGGTGCTGGGGACCTCCCTGTCCCATGGAGGAACATGTAGGAGGTCCTCTGCCTCCTCTCCCAACATGCAGACAAAAGCAGGAGGCATTTGCAGACCCAGCCTGCAAAACACACCACACCTCAGCCACAAGAAGCTCTCCCAACCCCAGTGGGGCCCTGGCAGGGCTGGGTCCCAGGGCACAGGCGGTGACACAGCCTGCGGGCAGTGACGGAGCTGCTGAGCACAGGCTGCTGAGCACAGGCTGCTTTCCATGGCAGAGCTATAAATGCCTTCCCTGAGCTGGCAGCTAATGAGTCATTTCTCTGCTGCTTCCCAGCCCATTTCCAGGCATCAGGAGAGATGACAGAAGAGCAAAGTTAGTGCTCGCACACAGCCTCTGCTCACAGCTCCTGAAATCCCAGAGAGGACCTGGAGGGTGCTGGCTGCCTTGGGAGGGACCAGCTGACCCCCAGCAGTGCTGCCTGGAACTGGGCACAAGGAAAGCCATCTCATCCCACTCCAAAGGGAGCATCCTCCATCCTGCACCCCCATGGGAACCACACAGTGGGGCTTCTCATCTGTAAAGGAAAGGCATTTCCCTTCCCTTCCCTTCCCTTCCCTTCCCTTCCCTTCCCTTCCCTTCCCTTCCCTTCCCTTCCCTTCCCTTCCCTTCCCTTCCCTTCCCTTCCCTTCCCTTCCCTTCCCTTGTTTGTTTTTAGTTTCCCTACATTGTCTTCTTGTCCATTTTAAAGCCGCCTGACTTCTTCTCTCCTTCATCTGCTCCCACTGGTGCCCATTTCCCAAGGGCAGCACCTCTGCCTCCAGGGACCATACCCTGTTTTGCCAGGTTTCAACAAATGAGACCTCTTCAGAAAGGGGTAAGAGTAATTAAAAATGAACAGTGCCCTGGGATCCTGCCTCAGAATAATTAACTGCACACCATGCCTCTGGCCTGTGCAGTGCCTGGACAGTTTGTCCATGGATGGTTTATCCCTGGGTGGTTTATCAATGGGTGGTTTATATGTGGATGTTTTCTCCAGGAAGGGTTTGAACATCCTCATGCCCACAAATGAGTAACAAGATGATGAGGGAGCCATGGGGATGGCTCAGTCACACAGCACAAAGACTCTCAGTGCCAGGGAGCAACAGAAGAAGAGGGTCTAGAAACAAATTGCACAACTGGAAGTTAGGGAATGCTGCTCTCCAGAAAACCATAGCTGGCTGCAGCGTTACTATAGATACCCACTAAGAACCCACCCCACTGCAACAGTAAATCCTCAAAGAGAATCTCAAATGCAGGCACAACATTTCCTATTTCCCCTCCTCCTCTCACCTCCCTTCTGCAGAACGAAACGGAAAAAGGAGCAGCAGCAGCTGCTCCAGACAAGAAGTGGCACTTGCCAGGCATGCACAACCCCACACCCATCTGGCCAAGGCTCTGGGGAGGGAAAACAAGAGCTCTGGAGGAGAGCTGTTCTGGAGGGAAAGCAAGAGCTCTGGAGGAGAGCTGGGCTGGAGGGAAAACAAGAGCTCTGGAGGAGAGCTGGGCTGGAGGGAGAGGAGCATGGCCCCACAGGGAGCTGACAGCCAAGGCTGTATTTTTACACCCAGCACCTGCAGAGTGGTGCCATCTCTTGCACACCCAGGGGAGGGAGGCTGTGGTGCTGATTTTACCTCTTAGGAACACGAGTAACAAGATCTTCCCCTGACAATGTCTAGATGCACCCCAGAAGCACGAGAAGAAGATACCAAATGCAATGTCCTACATACTGTGAAGCTCCAGAACCACCCAGGATGGGCAGACAGCCAGGAAGGAAATGGTTGGAAAATTTGAGTGGTGGTGGCAGGGAGAGCACCTCCAGTATCACACTGGGAGGGGCTGGAGAATCCCACTGAGCCCTATTTCCCCCCATGGGGACACAGGAAGTCCCTTGCTCCCCCCTTACCAGGTAACTCTGAGGACACCAGTCCCTGTGCAGCTCAGAGACCTTCAGCTCAGCCCCAGGCAGATGCCAGCTTCTCTCTGCACTGACCCCTGGCACAGCTCCTACCCCAAGCCCTCCTTTAGCAGCACCCAGGGCACAGGAACATCCCCAGGTAGCAAAACAACCACAGCTGCCTGTGCTGCAGCCCACCCAAGGGCAAACCCTTCCTCAAAGGACAAAGGTGACAAATGGGGGTACTGTTGGTGTCCCCAAGGCCCAGCCTGCTGCAGTGCCATGGGATGCATGTCCCCTTTGTCCCACAGGACCAACAGCACCCTGGGCAGAGGCAGAGGTGCTGCATGATGGCAGCAGCTCAGCCTGGCACAGCACTGGGGTGATGGCCATCCTCCTTGTCCCTGCTGATGTCACAAGCTAGTTGTGGCATTTGCACAGAACTGGGTCCCTTGGGAGGCAGTTTTGGGCACACCTGCAAGACCTGGGAACCACTGCTGCCTCTGAGCTGCACAACAGAGCTCGAGATGCCACCAAGTTTCTGCAAGCCCCATTTTCCCCTCTGGCAACTCTGGCCACCTCTCAGATGGAGCCCCATATTTTGTGCCCATCTGTGTGTGGTGCCCAGAGGTAGTCCAAACACAGAGTTCTGAGGCAGCCCTTGGACTGAGCTGCTGAACCCCAGTCCCTCTGGCTGGCTGTGCTTCATCATCACCAGGACAGTTTGTAACTCCGGCAGGCTGGTGGTGCCCTGGTCTGTGAGCAAAGGCAGCGAGCCTGAATCAGAGGCAGCCCCAGCCCCAGCCCCAGCCCCAGCCCTCCCTTTGGAAACAGGCATCATTACACCAGCTTGGATTCTATCACAGGCGATCAGCGTGGTGGAATTTTCATGCCTTGGGTTGGAAAAAATGAGCTCCGAGTCAAAAAGCAAGAGACACCCCTGGCAGCCCCAGTCCCCTGGCAGCCCCAGCCCTTCACTCAGACATCATCCCTCCCTTGTCTGTCTTCATTCAACCCAGGCCCCCGAGCTCGGCTTTTGGTTTGACAGCTTCCACTGAGGGGTCTTGATCTCTGAGTTAAGGGCTGTGAAAGCCACCTTGAAAGAAAACTAAGCAGCAAGTGAACAATCGCAGCTCATTAAACTTCTCCCTCCTACTCAGCCCAGGCTCCTGGGTCACAGTCCTGACTCACTGCCACTCAAGCTGACTCACAACTTCTGCTCACACACACACTCCTCTGGCCGCTTTCCCATCATAGAAGGGGGAGAACAGGGGGTCACTGGGGACCTTCTCCCACAGCACACATCCACATAACAAGCAGCAGTGCCTGAAGATGCATCTCCTCTAAGATCCCTTATGGTCCCTATAGCAACTTGGGAGGCTCTCGAAGGAGGAGCAGATGTGCAGGTGATGCCTGCTTGTACTAAGGGAAGAAAGGAAGCTGTGACTGCCCAGCTCTCCCAAAAGCCAAGGGAGGATTCAGTGCCAGGCTCCACCACAAAATCCCTCGAGCAGTGAGCACAGAGACCCCAGGAAAAGTGAGATGAAACGATGAGTGTGCCTTCAGTTCTGGAGGAAACCTCATTCAGTGCTTCTGGAGTAAAGCAAATAGGGACCCTGAAGCTCTGGGTGCCTGCAGCACGTCTACTAGACCTGATCAAGTACTGTTTTCTGAATAATGTATTTAATGAGTCATAATGTTTGTCAACACATGATTAAACAAAGAATTCCTGGCATTCGTGGGCTAGCTGAGTACCACATGAATAATGCATGGCCTCGCCAACATATCTGGGTATGAATAATTGTATCCAATATCTGCCCAGCTCTGGTATTTATTATGAATCCAATCTATTTATTGCGTATTGCCTTGTTTCAATGCAGGAGATTTTATTCTGCCTATGTCAGTTTCTCCTCCAGAATTCCTCTGCAGCCCCTGGTCATGCAACCCAGCTTCCCACTACCAGAGACCACAGCTGAGCTGCTGGGGCATGGTCAGAGAGGGGCTGGGAGAGGGGAATGCAGGGTGGGATTTACTTCTGTGCTGGCAAGGAACCTGTTCCCAAGCCCAGCAAGCCCAGGCCAATGAGCCCAGCATCTTTGGAGAAGCTCTGAATGTGCCTTCTCTCAGGCTGGTGGGTGGTTTAATCCCTACTAAGCCTTGGGCTAGACTCAAGGATATTTAATTCAATGAATGGATAAGACCTTTCAAGATCCTCCCACCTGCTGCGCTTCATGAAATCTGAGGGAGCTGCTGGGCTTTGAGGGGGTTGATTCATTAACAAACCCCTGCTTGCCACACAATCAGCTGAGCTGCCTTCACCTCTCCTTCTCCCTTGGGGGTGGCCCTGCTTGGGGAGGTGAAGCACAACAGCTCCTGGGGCTTGTGTCTGTCACCTGACCAGCTCAGACAAGGCTGCACAGGGACAAGAGGCAGCTTGTTGGGGCACGGTGTGGGGCTGGGGGGCTCAGGGAAAAGGGGGCTCATTACCCTGCTCTCCAGGAGGGAAAGGATGCTCCTGCTCTGGTCTCTGTGACAAGGTGAATGCCACTTGTTCCCCAGGAGGTCTTCAGGCAGTGGTAGAGTGCTCTGTGCCAACACCAACCCACCACAACCCATGCTGGACACATTCTACCAAGAGCCCAGGTGGGCAGGGAAGATTTTTTTTGGGTGCTCCTCCAGCTTTTCCACTACATCACAGGCTCTCCAGGTGGCTGGGTGGCAAAGGCTGGCAGCAGCTTTGATCTCCTTCGTTACTTCTACATTAAAGAGATTTTGCAGTCATGTTCCCTGCCCCTCTGCACATCTCAGCACCAAGGAGGCACCTGAGCAATGATCACCTCCCAGATCGAGGGAAGCATCACTCATGCTCTTTCAACTCCAGACAGATGCCTTGCAGGAGCTTCACCTGATTAGCACCAGGGAAGGCAGCATCCCCACAGCTTTGAAGCTGGCTTTTCCTAGAGGAGGAGGAGATATTTTGCTAAGATGATGGATGAGGGAAGTGAAGGACTGAAGGTAATGGCATGGGAGGGTGAAGACCCACTGCCATTGGTGTTATGGAGAGCCTCACAGAGGAGAAACAGCTTAACCCACACCAAAATAAAAAGTCCTGAGAGAGCTCCAGACAACAAGGACCTCAGGTCACCCATCCCTCCTCATGTAAAGCAAAGATTCCAGCCCAGCTGGGCAGCCCTTCTCCCAGTATCAAGTGATAGAACTGTCCTCAAGTTGTGCCAGGAATATTTAGGTTGGATATTAGGAACAATTTCTTTGCTGCAAGAGTGGTCAGGCATTGGAACAGGCTGCTCAGGGAGGTGTTCAAAAACATGCAGGCATAGCATTTGGGGACGTGGCTTAACGACCATGGAGGTGTTAGGCTGATGGTTGTACTTGATCTTAAAGGCCTTTTCCAACCAAAATGATTCTATGACTATGATTCAGTGGATATATCTATGAGAGGCTGCAACATTTCCCAGTCCTGCATCCTTCTACTCCATTAAGTATCCAGTGTTTGAAAAGAAGAAAATTCAAGTAAAGAATTAAAATAAAAAGTGTCTTTTTCTACCTTGTGGCTGATTTGAAAGAAATCTTATCTCATCTAAACCTGCCTCAGGATAAATAAATAAAATCTTCTCTGCCAATATCTTCAACCGTGAAAAGAGAGAAAAGAAAAAAAATGGGGCTGGGGAATTGCTCTTAAAGAAAATGAAAAGCACTTGAATTTTAGGCTCTGGCTCCTCTGTGCAAGATAATAAATGGAGCCACAGTGCTCAGAAGCTTGTTTTAGCAGAAGAATTCCCTGGGCCATAGGCAAGAGTTTGAGTTCCCACCTGAAATTCCACCAGACCCATTGGGCAGAGCAGATGGTACCTGCCCAGTGCCTGAGGGCAGGCTGGGCCCTGCCACCAAGGCCAGAAGCACTGAGCACAGGGAAGGACACAGGGCCACCAAGGCTGCAAGCACTGTACTGCATTGAACCTTTACACACCACTCTACAGGAGGGACATTCTTGAAAGGGTTCAAAGTCCTGACTACAAAAATGTGGAGGTCCACACAAGAGAAGAGGTTGAAACCACTTAGGAAAGCCCACCACAGCCAGGGGAGGACACGGCTCACATGGCAGGCAACAGCCCCAGGGCAGAGGTGCCAGGTGGGAAATCTTCTCCAACAAAAAGTTTGTTTCTTTAATTTGTCTCCAATTTGTTTCTTTAATTCTTCATTTCCAGACCTGGGGACAGGCTCCAACAAAGGTCATCAGTTAGCTGCAAATGCCAGTGAGTCAGAACTGCACTTGGATGCTTCTCTCCAGGTAGAGAGAATTTTGATCCTTAATTATCACCTAATTCACTGGGGTCAGCTGCTGGCAAGGAAGCCTCAGCTGCAACGTGCAGTCTTGGTGCAGAGTGCTGGAGAGCCTGGGAACCTCCCTGCCAAGAGGCAGCTCAGATGGATGGATGGATGTCTCTGGTGGCATGGGGACCTTATCCCTGCATAAGCAGATGAAGCTTTGCAGGGAGTTTTGCTCCCTGCAGTTGCCCATCCGGGAGCTTGCACAGGGCACCTGCACCAGGGGCAAGCCCGAGGCTTCCCTCACCTCCCTGAAAGGATCCCTTTGAAGCTATTTGGGTAACTGGCCATTAACAGACCTTGCAAGCAAGTTCCTGAGCTCCCAAGACAGAAATGCACCTTTGTTCAGCCACACCCACCCACACAGCGACTGCATCACCATGGAGTTCTGGAAGTGGGGTCAAGGGTCTGTGCATGGCACTTAGTTTTAGAGGAGGCACAAGGAGCCTCCATGTGCTGAGCCCTGCAGGAGCCCATGGCCATGCTTGGCTCCCCATCCCCCAGGCTGATGGGCAGGAGCTGGGATGGGCTAACGCGAGATTATAGGATCATGCTCATAAGAGCATCACAGAATCACATAGGATAATGCAATCATTTTGGTTGGGAAAGACCTCCAAGATCATCAAGTCCAACCATCAACCCATCACCACCATGGCCACTAAAGCATGTCTCAAAGTGCCATGTCCACAAGTTTCTTGAACACTTCCAGGAATGGTTACTCCACCACCTCCCTGGGCAGCCTGTTCCAATCCCTGACCACTCTTTCGGTAAGGAAACTTTTCCTCTCCTTCTGTCACCTGATCCTAGGGAGAGAAGCCCAACCCCGGCCTCACTCCAGCCTCCTTTCAGGGAGCTGCAGAGAGCAATGAGGTCTCCCCTCAGCCTCCTTTTCTCCAGAGTGAACAAGCCCATTTCCCCCAGCCGTTCCTCACCAGCCCTGTTCTCTAAAGGGTAAATCCTGCCTGGCTTGCACACATCCCTGCACGTCTCCCTGCCACTGAGCATCCCACTCCTTCCCGCTGCCTCCTGGGACTGGGTGAGCACAGCCCTTCCCCAGGGCCAACCAGCTACCAGGACCTCAAAAAGACGGAGGGGGACGGGTCAAGCCCTGCTGCTCCCTGCTGCCTTTCAGCAAACAACTCAGCCGAGCATCTCCCTACAAAGCAATTTCCATGCTTGAAGAGGCTGAAAACTTCAAAGCCTGGAGTGAAAAATAAAAAAATCCCCACCAATAACAATAATAAAGCAGAGGCTTTCCAGCCCAACTCGCCTGCAGCACTTGCAGCATGACTAACATTTTCCATGTGAAATAATAATCTGCGGTGCTAAATTTCTCATCTCTATGCACGCTGCAGACAACAGGTAGGCTCTGCCCAAATCCACCCCTGAGCAGGACCTTTTCTAAGACAGCTTCGTGCTCTCAGAGTAGGGAAAATAATAATCCCCCAGGGTGCCTGCAAAATAAGGAAGGTCAGATTCCAGCCACGGAGCTGACAAAGCCCTGAGTCCTCAGAGCAGGATGTGAAATCCTCCTTTGTTTGACAGCAGATCTCACAGCAAACCTTCCTGCAGAGTGGTCCCAGGTCAGGGTGGTGATGGAGTGGCCAAGGCCACCCTGCACCCTCCCTAGGCAGGATCTGTTTGCAGGCTCTGGGTCACTCCCTGCCCTCACCCAGGTGGGACAGTGGCCAAGACACAAACCCCTTTGTGCTCATAGAGGTCTGCTCCTGGCAAAGCAGCACTTCCAGGCTCACATGGCCCACACCACACTCCCCTGCCCACCTCCAGCTCCACACAAGGTCCCCCAGCCCCTGGAGATGCTGATTGTGCAGAAATTGAACCAAAGGGAAAGACTAAAACAGACAGGTACAAACTTATGTCATTTAGCTTGACAATAACTTTGTCCTAATGTCAATATTGTCATTTAGCTTGACAATAATTCATGGATGCCTCCAGCTTTCTTACAAAAAGCTCAGCATAAGGACCTGGAGCTTTCCCAGGGGATTTTCTCAGCAAGATATGACCACAAAGACTTAACACAGACACACACACGGGGTAAAGAGCTGGGTGTGAAGAGGTTAAGACCAAACAGCATCACCCCTGCAGGCAGGAGCCCAGCCAGTGAATCGTGAAGTTAATGACAAAGCAGGACCAGGCTCCTCAGCAGCTCCTGTAAATCACTGGTGGGTCAGGGCAGGGGTGGTGGCTGTGTGCAGGACACAAGCAGGAGCTGCAGGCTTTGGTGGGGAATAACTCTGCCCTGCTCTGCAGCAGGACCACCCTGTGGGGCTGGGCTGTGGGGACCCCTGAGAGGTCTCCCAGGAAATCATCAGTGGGATGGGCAGGGATGCTTGGGGTGGCCTGTGGGGACGGCAAGGATCACGCCCCCCTCGCTGGTGCCAGGCTCAGCACCCTGCTCAGCCCCCTGGGGCCCTACCTCAGGGTCTTGCGGATCATGTCCTCGTCGGTGATGCCATAGTAGGTGAGGGTCTCGTTCCAGGTGGGGTTCAGGGTGTTGTGCAGCGTTTTGGTTCTCAGCTTATTCGCCTGGAAGAGCAAAGGAGACAGCAGTCAGTGGCACCCAGCCCCAGGCAATCACTTGGGCACTGATGGGCAGGGAAGGGGAGAAAACGATGCTGCTGTTGCCCTTCTGCCCCAGTCCTCACAGGGGTGGCTCAGATCCCCCCAGCCACAGTGATAAGCAGAGGGACAGAGACACAGCAACTCACTGGCTCACTTGCAAAGCAATCCAACCCCACACCCTGCATGCTGGAAGAAGCCAGCAAAATGGGAACCCTGGCAGAGCACAGCGAGAGGATGGGGATTTCATTTATGCAGCAGAAGAGAGAGGAGGAAAAAAACGTCTTTTCAGGTTCATTAAAAAATACCAATTTGCTGTTCTGGCTGTTTATTCGCATTCCTGCTCCCGGCACAGCTCCCGTTCCTGCCTGACTCAAAATAACTTCCTTGATAAGTGTTTTGTTAACACTGGCAACTCTTTTCCAGCACCACAGCTCTGCAGAGTGGGAGCTGGGGACAGTGGGGCTGTTGTAGCAGCTCATGTCACCAGCATGGATGGGCAATCCAGGCACACATCAGTCCCTTAGCTCAGGGGACACTGATCTCCCTACCCACTGAGCCACCTGCTTCTGTCCAGGGCAGAGGGAGAGCAGAAGCAAAGGGCTGCAGGCTTTGGATGGGGCTTCTCCAAAAAATTCCCCAGCCTGGGACAGCCAGAGCAGTAATTTCCCCTCTAATTAGGTATGAAGTCAGAAAGCTCAATCCCTGCCTCAGTCGTCGTTAAGCTAAGGAACTCTGAGGAAATCAACACTTCAAAGTTGTCTTGTGTGTCTTTTATGGGAAGCTGCTACCTTCTCCACCTTTGTTCACCAGCCCTGAGCTAAAAGTGAGTAAGATGTGAAGCATGGAGTGAAGAAGAGAGCTTATGCTTGCAGCTAAGAGGAGGTCACCTCACTAGCAAGTCCTTTGCTCACCAAAAGCACCTCAAGCACACAGCCACTTCCACATCAGCTAGACATGAACACCAGCTGGAGGAGCTGCTGGTGCAGCAGAGGGACCACAGCACAGCATCTTTTGCCCCCAAACACTTTGTGCAAAGCAGCTGCTTGCTCTGGGTTTGATCTCTCTGAGACAGAAGAAGTCTCTGCATTTTGTGTGGTGCTTTCATTTAGGTTTCCAAAGCCATTTCTGCCTCTGAAGGAAATTCAAGCAGCACTGCAGAGGCTGGATGAGGAGCTACAAAATGCTGAGCACCAGGCTAGGAGGAGGAGATCCCAGGAGCAAGGCAAGATGCTCCAGCAGCTGACCAGGATGCAGGGGCAGGGATTCAGTTAGCAGCAACATGTAAAGCCCTGCGATGCCAAACACTTTCCCCATGGCTCAGGCAGGAGTTTGTTTGCAGTGTGGGAGGAGGAGCTGTTGCTCCCAGCCACCAACATGGTTGTGTCAAATACTGCTCACCCAGAGGCATGTCCAGGGGCAAGAGCAGAGCAGATGGGAGGAGACTGCAGATGGGTGCTCTTAGTTATGGCCTGCTGTCCTCATTAACAGCTTGTTTGCTTTAAATCCTTGTGAAGTTGCTTCAAACGAGGTACTTTGTGGTACCAGGTTTCACCCCACACCTATTTTATTTCCTTCCTTGGCAACATTGTGGCCACCATGCCAGGGTCACACCCAAGCAGCAAGATGTGTCTCAGAGAGGGAGTGTAAAAGCCTGTTGTGGAGTTACAAGGACAGCAGGGAAAGCACCCTGATGGCACCCACTGCCAGCTCAGATCAGGGCCTGATCCTGAGGTTGGAGCCCCTGGAGCCAGGGAAGAAAGTGGGTTTAGACAATGGGATAACAGTGATGGGCACCACCCAGCAGCCAACACTGCCCTGGGCAAAGGACATGCATTAACCTGAGCTCTGGAGTGCCTTTTTCTCCCATCTGGAATGACTCAGTAGCCAGCAGCCTGCTGACTACTCTGCATGAGGCAAACAAATCATGCAACACCAGGTTGGAAGGCACCTCAAGGATCACCTGGTGGTGTTGGGTTGAAGGCTGGACTCAATCTTAAAGGTCTCTTCCAGTCAGAACAATTCTATGGTTCTATGAAACATCCACAATCCCCCCAGATCTGCTCACCTCTCCCAGAGCAGATTTTGGGCAGTGCTGTTTGGGAACACAGCACAGAGGCAGAGGGACATGGGGGCAAGGAGAGGGTCCCCCTTCTACAAGCTGCTCCGGGCTTGTTGAATCCGCAGCTCCTACACTACCCTCAGCTCAGAGCTTCCCTCCTGCTTCTCTGGTCTCCATCACCTCCAGCAGAAATGCTAATCGATGCATTTGCAAAACATGGAAATGACAGATAATATCTCTGATGAAACTGCTCCTGGCTCTCCTATTTCCAGCAGAACTTGAAATGTGGTTAAAAACTCCCTCTACCGCCCTGAACATTATGAATTAATTCAACCGAAGCGTAACAAGTAAATACACCTCCCCCTTCTGCCCCCAAAAAGGTCTTCCCTTCAGTGTAAAATAAGACTGCAATTAATATTCATAACACATACATTTAGCATTTAAATTCAACATCCCCATCAGTTACACCAAGCTCTCACTACACATCAATATCTTTAATTACTCTTCTCTCCAGCAAGCGCTGAACCTAAGTAGATGGAATTATTTCCCCTACGATTTATACTCTGCTTTATTATGATCTGAGGGGTTTTAAATGCAAAAGAAAAAGGGAATAAAAATTTAAAAAATAATAGGAGCTGGTTTGTTTATAGTTTCAGATTGTTTCACTAGGTTCTTCCCCGGGGGGATTCTGGAGTGCGGCGTTTGCGGCCCCTGCTCCCAAGGGTGAGGACTCAGGGTTGGCACCCAGATCCCAGGCACTGGTATGTTGCAGAGTTATTTACCACCCCTGCAAGGATGGATTTAGCCCAAATTCATTCCCACTGCCACCTTCTCACCTGAGTGAGAGCTGGGCAGAAGACTCAAGGTCTGGCTGCAGCAATCGGTAGCCCCTGGGTGAAGAGCTTCTCCCTGGGGAATCTTCCAGCTGTGATTTCAAAGGGAAAGGTGAAGGGAAGAAGGACAAAGGTTTCTTACCTTACTGGCTCCAGGAAGCAAGTGCAATTTGACATATGGATCTGCCAAACCATTGTGGTCCATCGGCTTCAGCCCCTGCAGAGGCAAGAGCAAAAGCAGCAGTTAGGACAAGAGCACCTCTTGGGCAGGTGGGGTGGCTTTGCTGAGCCCATCTATGGGCTCTGTACCCAGAGGGGTTGTGGAGTCTTCCTCTCCAGAGACTTTCAAAATGCACTTGGATGCATTCCTCTGCAGACTACCCTAGGTGATCCTGCTTTGGCAGGGGGGTTGGACTTGATGATCTCTTGAGGTCCCTTCCAACCCCTAATGTACTGGGATTCTGTGTGATCCTGTGATCTGCTGGCTCAGGGAAGGTGGAGAACACAGCTGGAGCAGGATTTGGGCTGCACAGCAAAAGCTGAGCATGCTCAGCCTTCCATCATCTGCAGCCTGAGCCAAAGAGGGGCTGTGGGAAGCTTCTCACCTGCATTTGGCATCGGCCACAAAGCTCCTCTCTGCTCTTCCAGCAGCTGCCTCTGACACCTTGATCACGATTAATTGGGGGTTAAGTAAATCAGCTCAGTAGTTTTCAAGGTTTGAAATTACAGGGGTTTGTCATTTAATAATTGCTTATGAGCAAACACACACCTCTGCTGTTGTGGTGGGGCTTCTAAGTGCTCCCCCAGGGTGTGATAGCACCTACCTACTGCTCCTTATTAAGGCACAGCTGAAGGAAGAGCAGCTTGCAGGGCAGTGGGAGGCTGCTGCCAGCCGACGGCTGTGGCATTTGCAGGGAGATCTGGGGGTACTGGAGCACAAACACAAGGGTATGGTCTCTGTGGCCATCCTGATGGATTATCCACAAGACCCTCACAGCTCTTAAAGGATGATGAGGATCTTGTTGTTAGAGTGATGGAGCTGATTCTGTTTTGGGCAGAGGGAGGAGACAAACCTGCTCCTCTTCTAAACAACCAGTGGGCTGAAAATTATCCAAGGGGGATGCACAAACCCAACCCAAAGCCATAACTGCACAGACCAACTCCAGTGGAAACCAACTTCATGGAGTAGGGAAGCAACACAGGAGCATGAAAAATGGAGCCTAATATTCAGCAGTCCTAAGTGGAAATGATAAAAGCTCCATCATGGAAGCCATTGGATCATTTCCAGGCTAGCTGCAGGATCCCTGCAGGAGTTATTTCTAGGTTGGCTGAAGACAATCCTCTGCCTGGATCAGAGGAGGGTTTCTCTGCAGAAGTACCCATCCAAGCCCAGCTCCATCCCAGGCATGAGAACCAGCCTGGGTGCTGTTAAGGACTCATCACACCCTTGGCATGATGAGCAGAGCATTTAGTGCCCAGGATTAATGAGTGTGTGCAGCTGCCAGGGATCCACCTGGCAGGGAAGCAATCCTGTGGGCTGCTGGGGGAAAGGCTGCACGTGAGGAAAATGTAATCATCAGGGCCTGGCTTTGGGTAAATCAGAGAGGGAAATGCTGGGAAATTGCTTCCATGCTTTGCAAGTACAAAGTAACACACCCAGCATAACCCACAGCCTGAAGGCAGCCCCTCGGGACATCCCTGTCCCACCCCTCCCTGATTTGCCCAACTCAACTCAGGGTCTGAGCTGCTCCTGACCTTGGAGAGGGCTCTGCTTCAGAGACCAGCATGCTGCCCTGGGGCAGGGGAGACCAAATGGTGCCCAGCAAAGAGGATTTTGCTTCTAAAGCAGGGCCAAAAGGATAAAAATATCAGCTAAACGGCTCTGCTCTCGCTGCAGTGCCTCTCGGGTGATGTCCCTGCCCCGGGAGGGCAGCAGATATGGAGGACAGGAGCTACAACTCCACAGGCAGACACAGCAGCAAGGGGCTGGGCTGGTCCCCAGGCTCTGGAAGGGATCTGGCTGGGTATACAAACTGCTCATGGCTGAGGAAAGCAAAGGCTCCCCTCAACCCCCCTCACCAGGGTGCCCCACCTGGCCGATGCTGCTCAGCAAATGACATCAGATGCAACCAAGCAAATTCCATGAAAATGGATGGAGAAAGACAGCTCTGTAATTCACCCATCAATTCACCTCAATTAAATTACCTTCTGAGGAGGCTATTAAAGGCTTTTTTAATAGATGTGCTATGGAAGATGGAGTGACAGGAGCCTAGAAAATGGCTCCTAATGCTGCATCTACCTCCCTCCCATGTCACTTGATACAAGTTTGGAGCAGGGATGTGTTCACTGTGAGAACAGCCCTGGTGGCTCTACCCTGCAAAGCTGCTCCCATAGGAGCTTGCACCTCACCCCAGGGACCTGCAGGGTGACCAGCACACGTCTTCTGTGGATGGAGAGGGACCTCCAGTCTAAAGCTCCAAGAAAGCTGAGAAGCAGAGGAGGCTTCTACATGATGGCAGAGTCTCCCATTGGCTTCAGCCAGCATAGACCCAGCTCCAAACAGTCCTCCTGCCAGGACCGATTTCTGCTGCTGTGCAACATAGCAATGGAGCCTTCTTCTACCCAACCCCAACATTCCTGCTGCAATCCCTCAGAGACCCACAGCCCCGCTGCATCCCAGCCCCTGCCAGCTGCTCTCCGTGCCAGTGACATTTAGCTAATCAATAGGATTTAATTACGAGTCAGGCTAATCGGGCTGCCGATTAACGCCTCGCTAGAGGCATACCGAAATCACAGCAGGAGGATTCGTTCTGTCGTCTACCCCAGGGCAAGCTGCCTGCCTGCTGAGCAGGCTTCCCACTGCCCAAAAACCAGCCCGGACACCTTTTCCAAGCCCGGGGCATCAAATTCTAAAATGGGGCAAACTCTTCACCCCAAGAGCCCGGAGGACATAGAGCTTGGAGACAGGAATTTCCCTGCAGTGATAAATATTTATGAGTAAATCCATAAGTAATGCACAGCACAGCCCTTCAGCGCTCGGCTTTGGCTGGACGTGGGGGAGCATCCAAATGCCTGGCAGGGTGGAAACTCCTGGGCGTTTTCTAGCTGTGGCTGCAGCCAGCAAGGCAGGGAGAGTAGCCCCCAAGTATACTCAAACAGGCAGTGTCTGCTCTACGTGGCCTGCTTGGGGCCAGGGAGTTGCCTGCCCTGCTGCCTGAGCAGCCAGCTGAGACTCACGCACAGGATCTTCCTCCTGGAAGTAGGAGGGCAACGGAGGTACAGGACAGCATAGCCCCACGGTGCCTGCACTGCCTCACCCCCCTAGAGATGCCCCTACAGCAGGTTATTATCTTGCTCCGTGCAACAGGCTGGGCTTTGCAGGACTGAGTGGAAAATGAATCCCTCACCCAAGCCAGGGCACAGCATGCCAAGGCACAGACCCTGGTGCCTGCACTTTAAATGTATCATATTCTACCTCATTTCCTAGAAGGGGGCAATGCCTAGCACAGCCCAGGGGCAGCCCAGTTGTTTCCCACACACTATGGTGGGATTAACCCCAGGAGGACACATGGACACATGCGTGCACAGCAGCAGGCAGTGAGGGAAGAGCCTTCCTGCCATGCATCTGCTCCTGCAGTCCAGAAGGAGGCTCCCAGCCCACCTTGATTTATTCGCCCATCGATCGATCGGAGCTGAGCTGCACCGTGCCGGAACGCGGCCGTGCCTGAAGCGTGAAAGGCAGGGAAGGGCCAGGGCTGCTGCCAAGACACAAAGTCAGCAGCGTGAGGCAGCTGCTGGCAGCCTGCCTGCTCCTGCCTGCACAGGGTCGAGCTTCTGCTGGCCAGGGAGAGGTGGCAGCACCACTGGCCATGCCACCACAGCTCCCGCTGGGCAGGAATGGGGTTTCTTTCCTACCTGGCACTGCAATGCCCCAAGCCAACATCTGCTTTGGCCCTGCAGTGCAATGCCAACGAGCCCTGACACTTCTGCAGTTTCCCAGGGCTCACACCAGCACAGCAGGGGAAACAACCTGGTGCTAGCAGAGGCAGTGTGGGGAGAGAAGTGGCTGCCCCACCTGCTGAGACCATACCCTGATGGCATCTGCTGAAGGCAACACCAAAGCATAGGACTGTCTTAAGAAGTTAAGGCTGGAGGGAAATGCACCTTGAGTGTCCCTTCCCTTGCCCTTCAGAGGACTTGCCTCACAATCCAGATGTGGACTAACATCAGCCCTGCACTTAATCTGATCATCTCTAAGAGGAACCAGGACCCTCACTTCCCCAGCTAGGGCCTGCAGAGATGCTAGGCATTGGCAGCCTTCCTAAACCAGCCTCAGATATCCATCTGTTGGGACAGAGTGCCTGATGGCAGGTCACCTCTATGTGCTATTAGGGAAACTGAGGTACCAAGTGCCTCCTTTCCGGTGTGACCACACAGTCTGGGGATAGCCTTGCAGCTTCTGGCTTCCATACTGCAACAAACCAAACCTCCTTTCATTCCCTATTCCAGCCCCATCCAGACTTGGGATGTAGCCTGCACTGAAGCTCTGGAAACAGCCAGCATCTCTTCTGAGATCCTGCTGTGAATGCACACCAAGAAATACCTCAGGTGTCCCCAGGGCAAACCCCAACAAGAGGAGAAGCTATACTAACCTTCTGCACAATACAACAGCTGATGGCTACAGAGCAGATGGATTGGATTTTACTCACTCTCAGTGCCTTCAGATGCCTGCTAACCCCCTTCCCACACCCCAAGAGCTCAAAATGGGACTTGAGAAGGACATCAGTAGATCTAAAAATGCTGGAGATTAAATAAATATAGAGAAGCAAAAGATCTAAATGGAGAGAGAGAGGGTTGTTTGTGGGGGGGTATTGAAGGGAGAAAGAAAATCACTTCTCACATGGTTGAAGCAGTCCAGGCTTTAACAGCTGCTGCCAGCAGCTGAGGCTCCAGGAGATGCTGCAGGTGGGACATGTCCTGAGGGGACTTTCACTGAGGGCATCAGGCCAGCCAGGCCAGCCCCAGCCTGAGGCACACCCCAGCACTATGCTGTGGTCCATGTGTGCGGCCCCAGTGCTCACCAGTCACCAGATCACCTCCTCTACAGCAGTACTTCTAGTGGCTACACAGCCAGTGCTGGCTCCAGCACCGGCAGCAGAGTCCTGGCCCTTACCTTTCTGTAGTCAAGTTTTGGCAGCTTTCCCCAGGCGAGAGATGAAATGAGAGCGAGCAGATGGCAAGGTAAATAAAAGAGAAAAAGGGGAAAATGAAAGCAGAATGGAAATGAACAGGACTTTAATGTCAGAGCAGTGAGGGGAGGGGATGCCCACGCCACAAGCAGGGGTGATGCCAGTGCTGTGTGGTGTCCCCAAGCCTGTGGGATGAGGATCAGCAACCACTGATCCTATCCAGCCCTGCCTTTGCTCTTGCTGCTGTTAGATCTATCACTTGCAGGTCTCCTTCCTCTCTCTCTTCCACCCACTGCAAACCCAACTAGAAATCTCCTCCTTGGCACCACTCCGGAGCACACCAAGGGAAGCCTGACCCAGAGGCTCATGGTGAATTCACAGGGGACAGACAGGGGGGTGGCAGGCAGGGAAGCAAACTCCACTGGCTACCTCAGCCCTGCCAGGCACCTGGGGGTGCTTTGCTTGCTCCCTGGCCAGCAGCAGCTCCAGGTCTGCTGGGGAAGATGTCTCTACATTCCCCCACAAAGCCAAGCCATCAGGCTTGAGATTTTATTCCAGATGGGGAGAGCCCTGGGGTGGGGATGTGCATTCTCAGATGCCAGTCAGCACCCAGCCAAAGGGGGCTGCAAAGAATCCAGTTGCAGCTAGAGGACAGAGGAGCATCCTGTGAAGGCAAACAATGTGGGCTGATCCTCTGGGGGCTCAGCTCACAGCCCTTTCTCCTTCAATTTCTTCTGTGAAAACCCTCCAACCCTTCACAACATCTACAGGGACTTAGACGATCTACAGGGACTCAGATCTTCTTCCACCAACCCAGAACTGTCAGGGTCCAGTTGTGCTGACCTGGAGCCCTCTCTGCTCTGGTCCTGGGTGAAACAGAGAGGGACCAAGCAGCACCCAGAAGCGCCTTCCACAGGCATGGAGGCACAATCTGGACCTCAGTTATCTATTTCTGCTCCAATATGTGCAAAACCCCCTAATTGCTTCCATCAGGCAGACAGCAAAGGCGCTGAGGCAGAGCACTTTGTGGCAATGATTAGCAGCATTTAAAAGAGCCATTTATAAACTGACAGCCGGTCACAGCGTCAAGCAAAGAACAGCGGCTTGGGTGCTCTTCTGAAAAGCATCAGGAGCTGCAGCCATCTCATCATGGGGATGAACAGCCTCTCCATCCTGCTGGAAATGCCCTGAAAGGCAGGGATGGAGGGAAAGGAGAGGGCAGAGACACTGGGTGTCAGGATGAAAAAGGACCTGCCAGAGGCATGGCTGCACTCAGGGATACCAGAGCCCCTGGGTGCACACCTGGGTGTTCTTGCACACTGCCATCACTGCTGCATTTGCTTGGCACAGCCATGGAACCTGGGGGGCCTCATGGATTTGGCAGGGCCCTGTTGCCCCACAGTGCAGAACCAAGGTGGCCAGCTGCAGGGCATTTGGTCCTTGCTGCTCACATGCCTGGCACTGAGACCTACCTTGGCTTTATTGATCGTGCAGTGGAGAGCGTTGTTCTCCTGGTCATAGAGCAAGCTGAAATCCAATGTGCCCAGCGTGGCTGCAAAGCAGAAAAGATGTTATTAACCCCTGGGCCCCAGCAAACACTGGCTTTTCTCCCTCTAAACACAAAGATGTGGATGAAGATGCTAGAGAAATGGCTGCAGACATCATAAAGCAGAAAGCATTCTCCTGTGAGGCTGTTATGAAACATGGCCTCATGCTGGGAGGCTGGTGGCCATCCCACATTTGGCCGGTGGGGCTGGCACAGCCCTGAGAGAGGGGCAAGAGGGATGAATGACTGTGAATTGCCCAGGCACTACAGCCAGCACAGAGGTTTTGACTGTATAGGCAGTGGGTCACCCCCACCTATCAGCAGCTCCACCACAGCCAGCAGTATTCTATCCCTTAGGAGCTGAAGGCTCTTCTCCAGGAAGATCTTGGCATGGGTGGAGCACAACCAACACCCACTGTCAGCACATCTGCCCTGTCCAGTGCTGCTGGCATTCCCAGAATGTGTATTTGCACAGGGACACCTTCAAACAAATGAGCCACCAGTGGGATCCCTTCCCAGCTCTGACTTGGCTGCAAACAGCAAATTAAGCCCAGTGAGCAGAAAATGCTTCTATGGTTAAATGCAAACCCCCAGCAGCTTTTAATCAGAGCAGTGGTCCCTTATAGCATCAGCAACAGGGCAGCTCCTGGGACAGAACCACAGGGAAGGGGCAGGAGATCAAACCAAACCAGAAGAGTTTCAGCAGTAAAAGGATGTTTCAGTTGAGAAATTCTTTCCCTTTGGATGATCTGAGTGAGCTGTGCTAATCCAAAGCAAAGGAAAAGCTTTAAGACAAGACATGCTTTCCAAAAACGTTTCCAAAACCTTCTGCAGGGCTCCTGGCCCTGATTTGCACACCAAACCTGCGTGTGGAGCAGCATCTCTCCTAGCACAGCTTCACCTGCTGACAGACTTGAACTTCCAGGGTGCCTCTGGACCCCACAACCCACACTTTTCCACGTCCAGCTTCACAAAAGGGGTCTGCCCAAACACTGCCATGCCACCACGCAGCATCCCACCGCTGTTTCCAAGGTAACTGCACCTTCCCATCACGCATGCAGGTTCAGAGCAGGGGAAAATAATAATCCAAAATAAAAACCAGAACAATTTTGCTTAATATCAAAGCCACATTTGCTGCCTGGGAGGTAAGTTGGACAAAGTTTACAGCAGGAAATAAGGTGTTTGGGTTTTTTTTTTCCACCATCGGTAGCCTCTGCAGCAGGGTGCCCTGAAAGGCAGCAGAGATTCAGAGGACTGAAACCTTCCTGCTGCAATTTCACAGTGTCTTTCAGCCCCAACACAGGCTACAGGTTTGCCTGCTAGCAAATAAAAATCATTGCTCCAGAGCAAATATCTTGCCTTCAAAGCAGAGCAAATACTCAGAGAGACTTCTGCCAGAACACTGTACCCCTCCTTGCTCTGGAGTTAATTTCATGGTGTATTAGTGTCGGCTTGGGTAAGTCATAAATCAGGAGGGTTTACCTGCCAGGGTTCAAGGGAGATGGAAGTGATAAAGGATGAAGCCAAACCTGCAACACCTTGTGCCTCAGCCCTGGGTTTGACCCAAACAAGCATTTCAAGACCAGCCAAACTCACTCCATGCCAGGCAAGGAGGAGAAAAGTACAGCAGTGCCCCAGTGTGCTGGTACCTGGCTGTCCTTGCCTGTGCTCTGCAATCATAAAATCATAGAATCATTAAGGTTGGAAAAAGACCTCTAAGATCATTGGGTCCAGCTGTCAACCCAACACCACCATGCTCATTACACCACATCCTGAAGTACCATGGCTATATGTTTCCAGAACACCCCCAGGGTTGGTGACTCCACCATCTCCCTGGGCAGCCTGTTCCAATGCCTGACCGCTTTCACTACAGAAATTTTTCCTAATATCCAGCCTAAACCTCTCCTGGCACAGCCTGAGGCCATTTCCTTTCATCCCACCACTTGTTACCTGTCAGTCTTACTGCAGTACTGGGGAAGATTATGGAGTGGTTCATCTTGGGTGTGCTCACAGGGCAAGTGCAGGGTAACAGGGGGATCAGGGCCAGTCTGATTTGGTCATGAAAGGCAGCTCCTGCTTGTGAGGGGGCATCATATGAGGAGCAGCTGAGGGAGCTGGGGTTGTTTAGTCTGGAGAAGAGAAAGCTAAAGGGAGATCTTATTGCTCTCTACAGCTACTTGAAAGGAGGTTGGAGTGAGGCTCCTAAGTAACTAGGGATAGGATGAGAGGAAATGGGTTTAGGTGGTGCCAGGGGAGGTTTAGATTGGACATTAGGAAAAACCTCTTTACTGAGAGAGTGGAGAGTTGGAACAGGCTGCCCAGGGAGGTAGTGGATGCACCATCCCCAAGGGCATTCAAGAAACATGTAGCTATGGGATATAACAAGAAACATGTGCTTTGGGATATAGTTTAGTGGTCTAACCCATGGTGGTTGGGTTACAGTCAGACTCAATGATCTTAAAGGTCTTTTCCAACCTTCATGATTCTACGACCCTCACCTAGCTCCAACCTCCTTTCAGCTAATTGTAGAGTCTTCTTTTCTCCAGGCTGAACCACCCCAGTTCCCTCAGCTGCTCCTCCTAATGGGGAGCTCAGGGCTGCACCAGACCAGGGGGGCAGGTGTGGCAGGAGGCTCCACAGCACATGAGCAAAAACGAACTCAGCAAAACTCAGCCAATCTTGATTTTTGCTGGAAGGCGGAAAACGAAGCCTCCAGTTTGGGAGCTTCATCATCTCCACCTGCCCTTTAATCAGCTGCTTCCTGCCAGCCCTGCCACTTGGCCCTCCCAGGATCAAGCTGTTATTTTATTTTTATCACAGAAGGGGGCCCGTGGTTTAGCCTGCTGGATTTGGCAATTTAGAAAACAAATTAAAAGCTTGGCATGAAAACAGGCTCCAGCCAGGAAATACTGAGAAAGCCTCCTGAACCCTCAGCATCACAACCTGCCCCAGGGGAGCAGGATGGGCACAACCTAAAAGGACCATAATGTGGCAGCAGACACTTGTTTGGCAGTTGAGGACTAAGGTCCTGCTCCCCAGTGCTGGTCCATGAGCAAGCCCTGAGCAGTTCCCATTAACCTCAGAGCTGCCAGCAGATGGAAGGGCATGGGCAGGGGTGCATGGCTTCCCCCAGCCCTGCTGAGCTCCAGCCCTGGCTGTCCTCCAGCTCTGAAAGGGTTTTCCTCTCTGCAGGGATGTTTTTTTTTTGGTTGTTGGTGGTGGTGAGAGTCTCAGTGCCCAAGGAAGGGTCTGCCTTGGGCACAGGGATGTTGAAACATCAGCAGGACATGTAGTGCTAATTGGTTAAAAATGTGGCCATATGGAGATGCCAAAAGGCATCAGGCTAACTTGGGGTTTGTCGGCTAAGGTGCTGCTATGGAGCTGAGAAGCAAGCTCTGCTGCAAGAGCCAGGACCCAGCAGGGCTGGGATGCTGAGGACATAGGAATAGAGCTTGGTCACAGCCCCACAGCCTGTTACCTCCTGGGGATGCACTGCTGGGTGATGGATTCAACACACCACTGGAGGCCAGAGACAAGCCCCCTCTGTCCCTGACCAGCTGCTCCCAGCCAGTCTGGCCTCAGGGATGCTCAGGAGCCTGACAGGAGACCTCCAGCTAAATTCAGGGGTGGGAACCACCTTACAAGCCCACAACAGCTCCACGCAAACCCCCATAGGACCGCAGCCCAGTGGAGAGCCAGCTCGGTGCTGCTGGAGCAGGGAGCATGCCGAGCAGGGAGCATGCCGAGCAGGTGGACAGGCAAGCCAAGACCAAACCACTGGCATAGCTCTCACCACTCTCACCCCTCCTGCAAACCACTGGCAGCACACCCAGCCCTGGCTGTAGCATATCTACCATCTGCAGTCGGCGGGATTGGGCCCAAAGCCCCCGAGGCTGCAGCAGAGCCCTCTGCAAAGCGGCCAAATCGCCCTCCTTTGACTGCTTTCCCCTCCCACCCATCCTCCCAGCCGAGATGCAACTCGATTGTGCTCTTAATTAGGGGAGCGAGTGCCTAAAAAAGAAAAGGGCAGCAATTAGACTCGAAGCGTTGTTACTAGACGTATTTAACTTGACTGGGCTATTCTGAACGATGCCCTCTAATCACACAGGCTGCAAATAAAAAAAAAAAAAAGTTAAAAAAAAAGTGCCTTTGTCAGGCATTACAAAGGCAGCATTGCGCTCTCTGGAGCAGGCAGGATGTATCATTATTATTATTATGATTATTCTGCTCCAATGATAAAATAGCCATTAAGAGAGTTGAACTCATTAGCAGGTTCTGACCCTCTTTCCCCTCCATGAATTGGGAGAGATTGATGGCAAGGTGCTGGCCAGGGTCTGGCATTTAACACAGGCTCTAAAAAGGGAACTAAATCTGACTTGCACAGGAACGCAGCCTCTTCCCCCACTGACCTTTGGGCACTTTGATTAATTCAGTGGGCCACCGAATGATTAGAGGCCAGCAGAACCAGCAGCTGTGTCTCCGAGCTGAGCCCTGGGCTACGGGGAGCGCACCCGGAGCCGGTGGTGTCCTGGCACAGCTCTGCTGCCGCCCTTGTTGGTGGAGTCGGCAGAAATTGTTTATTACTGACATTTCCCATCAGCGCCCAGGGTGACAGGGAGGCTGGAGTGGCTTCTATTTATACCTGCAGGATGAAAGGCAAAACACAGTGATAAATCTGTGCTCTGCTGCCTTATCCAGCCCCTGTCCTTGCAGGCTACGTGCCCTCATCTGGCCCAGCCAGGGTTGGCAGATCCACCCTCCCGGTGGCCTGGGACACCCCAAGAAGAAAAGTTCCTCAGCCCAAGAGAGGCTCAAGACATGGAAGAGGCAGCAGCACTTGGAGCATGGACCCAGGAGCTTCGGCACAGCTCACAGAGGAGCGAACTGAGGCTTGAGTGGGCTCCTTGCTTTCCAAAGTCAGGAAAGCTTTCACGTCCCAACTACTACTAGAAAGCCCAGCCAGGCTCTACACTGGGAGAAATTGAGGTGTGCACAAAAAAACCCACTATAAAACTAATTAAAAAGAAGTCTAAAAGCCTTAAGTCCCTCTGCTTATCAGCATTGCTGCTCCCAAGATAATCTGCTCAAGGATTTTGTGCCAGGGAGATCAGAGTGGAGCAGTAAAAGGACTGCTGAGGATTGTCTGGATTAGCTCTCCCTTACAGAAAGAACAGGTTCAGTAACCTTCAGACTGGGTATTTTTTAATGCACTATAAAAGATAGGGTCCTATTCTTCCATTGCTTTAATTTTCTTCTGCAATGGAGATAATTTTAAAGGTCCTGAAAGGCAGCAAGTAATTCTGTGCACTTACAGCCCCATCTAAAACGTTGGTAAATGACTCCTCAGGAGGAACAGAAATTATTCCTTGCCATTTCCAAGCAGGGCTGCTGCAGATCACTTTGGAGGGTGGCTGCATGCCCTCCTGCCTCCCCTGGGTACAGCAGTGCCTTCTTCAGGTCCAGCAGCACACAACAGGGCAGCTGGAGGACCAGCTCCTGAGGTCACATGGGAGTGAGCCTGGGAAACCCCCCCCAGGGTTATCCCTGGAAATCAGCACCAGGGCTGAGCTTGCTCAGCACCCACAGCACTCCCGGTTCGTGCGCAGACCTGCTTAGACTGCTGCTTGCAACTTGTGTGCCTGTGTGAGGAGAAGGTGTGCAGCTTGCCAGGGATGGATCCTGCAAGGTGTTGAGTTGAGATGCTGCAGACCTGACAGCTCCAAACCCCCAGGTCTGACGGTAGCATTGACCTCTGGCATGAACCTACAGTCACAGCCTTCTCTGTAGATTTCAGCATCAGCTGAAAGGGAAGGTGGTGAAGGCAAGTGGAAAGAGGACACTTCCGAAAGTCAGCACCACCGTGAGCTACTCCATGACAAAGGTATCCTGTGGAAGGTTTTGGAACATGTCCTGGGGCAGCAGACCATGCTGGGACACAGACATTCTTGTTGGCACCTGGACCACGTGGTGCTAGTTGGCAGCTTCCTGGAACTGTGGTTCATTGCTGCAGGCAGGGCAGGACATTCCCAATCCTACACAAAATCCTGGCAGGGACCTGATCCAGCACACAGGAGCCCCAGCAATGTGGTTGAATTCCACAGGACCAGCAGTGAGGAGTAGCACAACTTCTCTTTCTTGCCACTGCTGCCTGTTTTGTCATGGTTTTTTTGTTTTTTTTTTTTTTTACTTAAATTCTATGGCAATTAAATTTCTTTGTTTTGGTGAGACAGCGCCAGCCCCTGGCAAGCTCCCGAGCAGGGAGCTGCTTCTTCATGAGGCTGGTTGATGGATGCTCATCAGCTCTTCTGTCTTCTCCAGGAAGAGTGTTCAGAGGAACACTTATCTGCTCAGAACAGTTCAGAGATGCAATTATGTTTTACAGCACTAAATGGTCCCTGATGTCACCAGCAATTAGACTTTCAGCAATTTCAATTTAGAGATGGCCTTCAAATCTTTCCCTCTCTCTTCCTTTAATGAAATACAGGATTGCAATTAACAGCCCCCCAAAACTGCCCTCAGTATTAAACACAAACATGAAAGATCTGGGAACCCCTTGAGCTTGAGCACAGACAGGGAACTTCCCTCCTCCAGCATGCCAGGACCAGGAGAAGGTGAAGGGCTGGGCAAGCTGCTGGGAGGGAGCCAGGCAGAAAGAGGCCCCTCATTAACAAGCAGCCATGCAGCTCCTTCATTAGCAGAGACCCTGGAGGCCACTGCCCATATGGTCCCTGCACTGCTACTGGAGGAGGAATGCCCACCCTGCTCACCCTTGCCTCGCCAGGTGCCCCACATTTATCTTTAGCACTTCAGGGTGTCCCTGGCTATGACCAACCCCTAGGAATGAGCATCTCTGGGGGCTGAAGGCTCCTTGGAGGAGCAGCAGCACCTGATGTATAGCCTCCACTTGGACCACTGGTGGGGCAGCCAGCAGGAAAGGGTGAGAGCTCATCCCACGCCAGGGTATCCTGTGGAAAACCAGACAGGAGCTAACCCCAAGTCACCTCGGTTGACACCCCAGGTCTCCCTTAGGAAGGTTGCAAGTTTCTCAGTGCCCTTAAACCTTGAGTCTGACACTGTCCAGCACCTAAGGACATTTCTGTGGCATAGGCAGCTCAGCTTGTGGTTAAGGTTGGCAAAACCATGCTCCAAGCTCTGCCTAAAGCTGTGGTGGTTTGTTTAGTTCTGAGTTAAAAAACACTTCTTTGGGCCTTATCTGGATTGAAAAGACGACTCAAAGGTTATAAATAGCAGTGACAGCATATGCCAAGGAGCTGCATTTCAGAAGTAACTATCCTTAGCATTCCAATGCACATTTCCCCTCCTTGTCTCTCCCTCCTGCCTGGCCAAAAGCATCACCAGGTGACCTGCAAGCCCTTCATTCCTTAAGACCTTCATTCTTCTTTATGTCTTTAAGCAGCCAGCAATTAATATCTGTACAATGGCTTTGCCTAATTACCTTCTTTGCTCCTAAATAACTTCTGTGGCGTTGCTTGCAGCAGGCGTCACGAGCAGCCACGCACCAGGACAGGCCTCTCAGCTGTAGTTTGGAGAAGCTGTTTTTGTGCTGCTGCAGCTCAGGAGCTGAGGAGCCTGCTCCCCTCGGGAGCAAAGCTGGGCACACTACAAAATGCGATGGGTTTGTACAGATGGAAACAGCCCTGGAGTGCTGACAGGAAAAGTATGGGACAGCTCTTCCAGAAATGCCAGCTCCCACTGCAACCTCCTGCTCTTGGGCTGCCTCCTCATCCAAAAATCTAGAGCCAAACGTACACAGAGGAGAGAAGAAATATTCCAGCACTGGCCACAGCCTTGCTCCAAAGCCAAACAGCAGCTAATGGGAACGGAGCTTTTCTTCAAGGGCTGGAAACTTGCATGTTGCAGAAGGATGGCTGCTCCCTCCAGCGCTGTCCCCTGGCAGCACTCTCTCAGTGGGACCACGTTTCTACCTCAGTGCTGCTTGCACAGAGATTTCAGAGACCTTTCTAAATCAGTCAGGTGCAGGCTCAGGCTGGTGCTGTGGCAGGGAAAGTGCAGCTGCCTGGGGGGCAGCGCTTTGTGTGGAATTGGGGAGATGGGAGGTGAGAGCCAGCTCCTGGCAGGTGGCACATTGCCACCTAGCTGGCATTTGCTTCTTTTTCATGTGAAGCAAGTTCCCCGACTGGGTGGGAAGCATCCCTGAGGGTTGGGGACCCCAGAGGCCAGGGCACTGCTGCTGTTACCAGTCACAGGCCGGGGGAACCAAAGATGAGGTGACAGCTGGGTGACCTGAGGCAGGAGAAGGGAATCCCCCTCTTCCCAGCCCTAAATCCTGGCTGGTTCTTCCAGGTCACAGTAGATGCTAGTGCTGGTCTGAAGGCACCAAAGCACTCTTCTGCAAGATCTGCACTAAAAGCATTTCCTCACCTCTACTGCCTCAGTCCCCACCCTCAGTAGCTCCACTGGGGACAAATCCACTGCAGGAAAAGTCCTGCTCTGTACAGCTCGGGCTCGATTCCCAGGGCATCCCTGCAGACAGAGGATAGAGGAGGCACAGAGCACTGATGAGTCCCTCTCTCAAGGGCCCTGGGATAGCAGAGGGTGCCAAACACGACCCTGCAAATCCTCACAGCAACTGTGATGGGAAGGGCTGGCTCCATATGATTCCCAGTGCTGCCAGAGCCAGACCTGATGTCTCTGCTGTATCTGCTCTGACAGCTCCCCAGCCCTGCTTGCTCCCTGCCACTCACTGCATTCAACAGGCTGCTTATGGCTGCTCCACATGGACCATCTCTGCTTTCCTTGGCACCTGCACAGCTCCCCTTAGCACTGCACTCACCGGCTCCACGGGACCACACCACAATGCCCCAAACCACCAGCATCAGCCCTACATGACCCAAAGCCATCACAGCTCACACTTCTGCATCAGCCTCCCAGTGAATGCCCAGGTCAGTGGGTCCCCTCCCACCCTACTGCACCTCAGTCAGGTCCTTACCCATCTCTGGAGGAATCCCACCTGCCTCCTGCAGCCTGGGGAGCTTTGATTTTCCAAATCACCAACACACACATCCCCGCTCCCTGTGGCTGCCAAACCACTGGGTCAGGCTGCCCTGCTTGGGTAGGAACAGACACTGAAGCTTCTCCCAGGCTTGCCCTGCTCTGGGGCTGCCTATGTCCCAGTGAGAGGCTGTCTGCAGGAGGGGAGCTGCTGCCAGCTCTGCAGGCACCTCCCAGGATTGCTGGTGGGGTCAGGAACACAACTCAGCAAAGGATTAAGGAGCATGGTGCAGGGAGACAGCCCAGGTGAGCTGCTTCTGGGCACAGACAGGACCTACCCTGCTCTGCTTCCCATGGCCCTGCCAGGAGTACTGGAGGTCAGGCAGGGAGGCTGGCAGCTCCAGTCCAGCCCCTGCCCAATGCCACCCCACAGCACTGCGGTGACTGAGCGATGTGGTCCTGTCACCCATCAGGCTGGTGCTGCTGGAAACCCAGGAAACCAGGCTGGAGAAATAACCCTGGGCAGGAGCAAGTGTAGGGGAACCCCAGACAAATGCTGCATTTCTCCAGGCAGAGGCAGCTCTATGCCTCTCACCCACCCAGTCAGCACCAGTGCTTTGGTGTGAGGGAGGGAAACCTGGAGGCAGGTGGGACAAATGGGAAGGGGCCACCCTCTCCTCCTCCTCCTGATGGATCCAGCCATGATAAAAATCCTTCTCCTTGCACTTCTCCAGCACTGTGCTGGGAGCACCTCTGGAGAGTGAGGCAAGAAGTGACCCTGCACAGCAAGACCCTGGCTTGTAGGTGCTGCACCCAGGCTCTGACATCATCATCCCAGAGCACTCAGCCGGCTCCCTGAACCCCATGTGCCACCCATGGGAACTGACACCATGTAAACCCCAACACTGCCCTGTTGTACAGGCAGAGACAGGGTCCCCAGGGGAAATTTAGTGCAGGTGATAAATGCAGCAGCTGCCAGGGATGTGGGGGAGCTGAGAGACACTCCCTAGCATAGCTGATGGCTCAAGTCAGGCTGCACAAATCCCTTCCCAGCTCCTTGCCTGGAAAATGGGGCCAGCGAGCCCTGATCTGGCCTTTTGACTTGGCTGTGAAGCACAGAGGAATCACAATCTCATCCTGCAAATTTATGCCAACCAGTGCGCTGAGAGTGGCTGGGGCCATCCCATGCTGTCCCCAGAGATGTGACACCAGCAATCCAGTCCCACTTCCCTGCTCTGCTTTTGCCAGCTGAAAACCCACCACATCTGGCAAGCCAGCCTCAGCAGTTTTCCTGACACCTGTTACGCTGCAAGAAACACTCTTCCTAACACCATCCAGAGTGAGACAAACACCCACCAGCCCTGGCACCAAGCAGAGCCGCTCCTGGCATCGCCAGCAGGGCTGAATGCAGAACACAGCACCTGGGCAATTTCCCCCTCGAGTCACCCAGCCCAAGGGCTGGGCCCCAGGGCCCCGAGCGCTTCGGCTCCCACACACCTCTGCCCCTGAGCCCAGCTGCTCCCATTTCTATTGCCAGGAGGAGCAAAGACAATCTAATAATTAGAGCAGCAAATAACCCAAATCCGGTTAAAGTCACTTTAAGTGCCTGGCTGGGACACGCACTGCTTAGCAGAGATATTCTCCCCAGGAGCATGGCAGCTCTCACCTCCTCCAGAGAGTGTGACCCCAGCACTGGGATGGGGAGACAAGGAACAAGCAGTTTGGGGCTTGCACCCAGAGCCCCAGCAGCTCCCCCAGTTGTAGCTGGTGGTCAGCAGGCAGAGAGGGGCATGAGGGTGGCCGAGTGCCACCTTGCAGCAAGCAGAACTCTGGGGAGCTCTCCCTGGGGTCACACCCGGGGTCTGGCATAGATGAGAGCAGCCCAGGCCAGCCCAGCAGCGAGGGAGCGATGCTGAGACAGGGCTGTGACATTCCCCGCAGGGAAAGCCACTGCCTGCCCGGCACTGGGCCGTAAACAGCTCAGCATCGTGGGAGCTCAGCCTTCCCCTTCCCCCAGCAAGAGCACACAGCACCACTCAGCAGCACTGACTACCTTCCTCAGCATCAAACTTTGTGCTCAGCCCCTCGCAGGATCTGTCCTCTAAAGGCTGTGCTGAATGGAGACTTTGGGGTTTAACCAACGCCAAGGAAAGCGATGCTGACCCGGCTGCTGTGGCTGGCAGAGCCAGGCAGCAGCTGCTTTGCAGCCTGCAAGCTCCACTGAGCTGGGTGGGAAGGACGTTCTGGGCGGGTAGGGGTTAAACCTCACTGCAAACACCTGCATCTACCAGAACACCAAAGCCTTCTGTTCCAAAGCCCCCCCATGGTCTCATGCAGTGAGACTGGGCTCTGTCTGCAGCTGGAGGGTCAGGAATGACACACCGGAGTTTGCCAGGGGAGAGGACAGAAATTTCCCAGGCAGATGTCATTCTGAACAGATCTCCGTGATCTGGAGCAGGCGGTGCTGAAGCCTATCGCCAGCTAATCAGCAGGGTGGCTGGAGCAGGCTGCACCACTGAGACGGATTAACCGAAGGGTCTGAGCCCAGCTGGCAGCCTTTGAAGGCAACGAGCTGGGCAGGGATGAGGCAGAGAAGTGCATCAACCACAATGGCAAAGCACAGCAACTGGTGGCTCTTGGGAGACTTCCCTAGTTTAGGTCTAGTGGTCAGCCTGGCTGCAGCAGGGACACTCCCAGGGCCACTCTCCACTCAGGAGCAGCTCTGGAGCTGTGCTGTGACAGCCTCCCTGCCTAGAGTACAGGGCTTGTCACTGCTGCAATGTGATCCCGGAGATGGACAGCGCAGCCGGCAGCCGGGAAGGGCGCACGGCTCGGGCAGCAAGATGGGGAACCAGCCCTAAGACCCACCCTTGCCCTCAGCACCCGGCAAACTCCCGCAGAAACTTAGGAACTCACTGCAGTCGTCGGACTCGTAGCCCTCGGGATCCACCACCTCCTCGGGTGCCTGGTGCTTAGCTGGCTGCTCGGCAGGCGTCGTGCCATAGGCTCCAAAGAGATGGTCCACGTCCTCGTCCTCCTCTCGGGGAGCCTCAGCGGGGCTGACGGAGGGCTGGCTGACGGCAGAGCGCAGGGTGCTGCTGCGGCCAACGGCGGCGGGGAGCCCGCGAGGGAAGCGGGGGAAGTAGTCAGAGATCTGCTTGATGGGTTTGATGGGGCCGGGGCAGACGTCAATGGCCATGTGCTCCTGGATACTTATGGTCATTTTCTCTCCTTTTCGGAGTGTCATGCATGCGGCTGTCGCTGCCAAGCCCCCCCGGAGAAGCCCGGACCGTGCGTGGGGGAGCTGTGAAGTTTCTGCTGGGGGAAGCGGAGGCAGGTGAGGGAAGAAGCTCCGGAGGGCACCTTACGTGGTTGTCGTGCCCTGAGCCTCAGACGCCGCACGCATGCTGCTGCCGCCAGCCCTGGCTCTGGCACAGCCCCTGCTCCTGCCAGTGCTGCCTGTGAATAAATGAGCGAGACGGAGAGACGGATAAGAGGCAGGGGGTGGGCTCTCGGGTGATGTCACCAGCTAGCAACAAAGCAGTACCCAGCAGCGGAGGAATGAGGGCTGTGGCCAGCCCGCCGCTCTGGCCACACGGCCACCAGTGTGGGCAGCCAGTCCCTTGGCTCCTTCCCCAGCAAAGCCCCGGCTGTGCCCAGCGGAAGCAAAGCAGAAGTTGCGTCGAAGCCCTGAAGCCCACCCTCCTCACACCCATTCACCTCACCCCCTGCCAAAGTAGGGCTCGGTCCCCGGCAGACCTCTCTGGAGGGGGGAAGGTCACCACATGGGGTCAGGAGCCGATGTCCTGTTGCGTCGCATCCCTGGCACGCTGCGGAGAGGGAAGCAGGGCTGCCCCAGCCCCCAGGGTCTGTGACAGCTCCCGTGCCCTCACGGCTCTCTGCTAAGCCGTGCCAGGAGGTGCTCTGCTGCATACTGAGCAGGGGTGCGGGGGGTACGCTGCCCGCTCCCAGCTCCAGCAGCACCACTCTCACAGGGGTAGCCCAGATTTGGTGTCCTGTTGCTGTAGCTGACCCCAGCTTGCAGCAATGTCCCTTCCAGAGCTCAGCACCCAGCCCACAAGCTTCTGGGGTTGGGAACACGCCAGGGACTGGAGCAACACATGGCACTTGCTGGCAGCCCGGGCAGCACAGCCTCTTCAGCCAGCCTGCGGCTGCCGGCACACAGCAGTGCAGCAGGTGAAGCAAGCGAGGGGCTGGGCCGGGACCCACAACCAAGCTCAGAAATCCTCTGACAGGCAGGGACAGAGCCCTGTCATCAGCTGGGAAGGGGACAGGCTCCCTGCAGCCTGCCACAGGCTCCCTGGTAAATGCTGAGCTGTGGTTTGAGGAGGGAGTTGGTCTCAAACCTGTGGGTTTACCTAATCTCCTCCCGTGTTCAAATCAATAAATCTGTGGTTCCACAAGCTACTGGAAGTGGAATTTTGAGCAAGGAGTGCCAAAAGAAAAAATGCTGTGAGAACATGGTGAAAATGCTGCATAGGAACTCTCCCTGCCCAGGAAAATGTTTCTGAAATATTTCAGAGGGGCAACTCAACTCAGCAGAGCCTTCCTGCTGGCTCAGGCATGGTGGGTCTGGCATGAAGCTGGGACATATGTGGTGCACTGATCACCCACCACCACACCAGGGTGATCACAGGCAGCACTGCCAGGTAACCTGACAACACACAGATCCCTCACCAATGCACACAGAACTGCAGTCTCCTGCAGGCTGGCATGCAGATGTCTACTCAAAATAAAGCTCCATTCTTTGGAAATTTCCCCCTAAACTCAGTAAAATGACACCCAAGCTTTCTGTCTAATGAAGAACTCAGTTTTCATCTGGATTTTGGTAAATGTTAATGAACATCCCTGACTCATAACATGACACTAGGCAAACTAACCTCATTTACTTCCTGCTGGGAAGCAAACATTTCTCTCCTGAAGCATCCAAACTTGTCATCACTCTGTACCTAGACACAATGCACACGGATCCTCTAACGACCCAGGAGAGCAGGAGATCACTCAGCTGCTCCTTCCTCTCTCTGTTGTATTTTTGTTTTGAGATGGTTCCCACCTCTTGTATTCTGACAGGAGCAGTGAGGTCCAGCAGTGGATCCAGCCTGGGACAGTTTACCCATTTCCCACATACATCCAAGGGCTCCTCCTGTCTTAATTCAGATGGACATGTTCCACCTGCTATGCATTTCTGTGGCTGAGGCTGAAAATCCTGCAGGTAGCAAGACAACAGGTGGGAATGTCACAGGAGACATAGAGAGCTGGCTCTGCGTTTGGAAAACCCTGGATGGCCTGATCCACACAGGCTCCATCTTGGGTGTAGCATCCAGGATGCAGTGTGGATTCAGACAGAACGAAGCATAAATTGGGCCTGATGCCCAGAAAATAGCAGCAATTCCCTCTAAGAAAGAGCAAATAAATAAATAAAGTAAATTAAGTTATGTATGAGAGCCTAATGTCATTGCTACCATTTCAAAAGCATCATTATTTCAAATGTTTCCTCAAAGAGCACAAGATCCAAAGAGACAAGGATTGCTTCATAGGTCAGAAAATTGAGGCTCTGGTAACTAAGGAGAGCCTCCTGAGCTCTGCCTCCTCCTGTGTCATGCAGCACCCCAAAAGCTGCCTTGCAACAGTGACAGCCCACAGCTGGGATCAAGGTCCAGCAGCACTGGTGGGAGATGCTCAGCAAACCCAGGGATGCAGAGAGCAACCGATGATGCAAGGGGCAGAGTGAATGTGGGGATCAGAATAAGGGAAAAGCAAAGAGCTGAAGCAGGTAAATCTCCCTGCTGTCAGGGCAGGACTGGCCCCCAAGGGAGACCCTGCTCCCAGACCTTATAGACAGAAAGAAACAAAAACAAGTCTTAACTGCTAATAGCCCAGATGGGACTTTCTAGTCTCTAACTGATCCCAAGCCTACTGAAAGCAGCTGGAGACTTTCCTTAGCTTTTAATGAGTCCCAAAGCAGCTTGTCTTTGTTAAACCACACTTTTCCTACCGTCTCACACTGCCTGAATGTTTCCACCTAGACCACACAGACCAATATTTACTGAGGGCTCCCCAAACGTGCCTGGGGCTGGCTGCACAACCAGGCACAAAGCACTGGTAGCCATGATGCAAGACAACACAAAAGGTAGAAGGGACAAAAATAGAGAGTTGGGCTGGGAGACAAAAGCAGGGCTTGGAGATACAAAGCCAGTTTCCAGGTAAAGCTTTTAATTCCCACCGTCTGTCTAATGCCCTGGAATGTGACTTGATTTGATCCCTCACTCTGCCAGGGTGATTCAGAGCCACTGCAGTGCCCACGCACACAGCCTTCATCTCTAGGAAAGGGGAGATGCTGGCTGCCTCCCCAGCCCTGCAAAAGGGGACAGTTCAAACATCACGTTGGGGATTTCAGCAGTGGGACCAACAGCTCTGCCTGGGAGAGAGCAGAGCCACTCCGCTGGAAGGGAGGGCATCCTTTAGAGAAGGTGAAGATGGCCATCATCATCAAAGCAGGAAGGGGGTGATGGAGAAGAGCACATTGTCCCTGTCAGCAGCCATGTTTCCTCCCAGTGGTGCATGCAGGTTGTGACAAGGTTCTGAGCTCAGCATGTGGGACATTGCACTTCAGCAGCTTGTTCTGAGGTGCAACAAAGGTCTGGCTGCTCACATCAGATGAGGGCATGGACTGGTATGCCAAAAGCATCCCATAATGACAGCTGTGCTGAGAGATGCAGGAGCCATCACTTGGGATCCAGCCCAGGCTCAGAAAAGGATCCTGTCCTGGGACAGCTTAGACTTTAAATATTGTTCTGAGCAAGGGGCACAAGCAGAGACTTAAGCACATCCCAGACAAAGCCTGGTGCCAGTAACCCACCCCTTGCCCTGAGGAGAACCACGCTGCAGCCCAGCTTCCTACGTGACCAAGGAGCCATCCTGTTGGTGCTACACAAACAGGCAAGCAGAAGGAGCTTTCCTACAGCAAACAAAACAGCAGCACACAGATTAAACACATACCCCAAAGTGTAGGCTGTCCTCAGGACACCCTGCAACCAAATTTGTTTCAAACACTAAGCATCAATCCTGCTGTCAGTTACCCCAGGTTTAAATCTACAAGCACGAAGGCTGATTCCAGTTTAAATCAATTCATTTCCAAATGAAAAGTACAGCAGCAGCACTGCACCTGTCCATGGCTTACCAGAGATTCAGTGCCTGACCCACTGGTTCTTTAGTTAATACCTTGCCAGCTCAAAGCCAACAGCCACACAGAAACCCTCTGCTCTGCTGGTGCTGCAGTGGAAGACATGAGCCTGGAGAGTGCATGAAGAGTTGATGCCAAATTAAAGCCTCCCTTTGGAGGAAGTACCTCACACACCCTTGAATTTAGGGGGATCCATTGCAGGCTGGGAGCAGGGAGTTTTGACAGTCACTCAGGGAGGTGACACAAGGCAGCACCAGCCTGCACAGCCCTAGCTTGCTTTCTGCCTTTCCCCCAGCCATTTTTAAGCCCATGATAAGCCACAGCAAGTACCCACAGCCTCATGCATGAGATAGTGCCAGAAGATAACTCTAGTTCAACCCAGCTGCAGGGGCCAGAACAGGGAAAACCCAGGTTGCCAGCCCAGCTCCACCACCACTGCTGGATGAGACCCCTCCTCCATCCATTTGGGGTGACTCAGGACCTACATTGTCTTCAGTGCACCCCACTGGTAGGTATGAAACATACTTCTTTCTTCTTCAGATGGGCTTAGCTCCAGCATGGCTGTGCACATGGGAAGGGGGTTAATTGAAAAGCAACATGTGCCTTGCTCCTTGGCTCACTCAAGGCACTGTCTTCTGGCTGATGCACAGCTACCAGCAACGAGGCTGTTTGCCCTGAAAGATCCCTGCCCTTGTTTGCTGGGGAGGCTTGGCTGAGCCCATCAAGTGCACTGCAGACCCCACCTGGTTAAAGACCCTTTGCATTTGCTAAATAAAGCAATAACAATAATGATAACTAGGAAACTTGGTTAAATAATCCTAAGAGGCTTACTCCAGGCTGTGCCGATTAAGGCTCCCCAGTGGTGCCCATATCCCAGTGCACCCTGGCCCCCACTGCTCCTGGGCACAAATAATATCTGAGGTTATCTGTGCTCAAACAGGCCCTGCTAACAACCATCATTTGACCAGATTTAACCAGCAATTACTAGCTGTGAACAAAATCACTGTGGTAAAATACAGCCCACACTCTATTACAAAGCAGACACAAACAACCCCTTTCAGAAAGCCAGGCAAAGGGCAAATGCCAGCAAGAAAGAGCCCTCTTCCCTCAAAATCTCACTTAGGGTTCCCAGAGACATCACCAAACACCCAACTAGAGGCAAGAGTGGACGCTGCCTTCCCTGCCAGCACTTTGCTACCCACAGATGGACCAGCAAGGGAGCTTCGAGGAGGACAGGAGGAGATAGGGAGGCATCTGCTCTCTGTGCATCTTCAGTGCCATGCAGGATGGACCCAGAATAGCTAAGCTTTCAGTAGGGGCTGATGTTCAATGTGTAGCATATGTTGCCATTTCGATGTGAATCCCAAAATAGTTGGTGTTTTGTTTGGTAATTTCAATGCACTAGTTTTGGAGTCCTATGAAATGTCTCCCCTGCTGCTGAGGGAGGGAACCTGCTGTGCATGGCCACCCTGACACATCATTTCCAACACACTATTCACCTGCAAATCAGCCAGAGCAGATCACCAGTTGCTGTAAACATTAGCTATGTGGAGCCCATGTTCCAAACACAGAAATTCCCTAAGGATGGATCTGTGAGCAGTGAAAAGGGGAAGATACAGGAGAATCCAAGCCAACAGTGCACAAGGGGAGGGTGTGCTCCCCCTGAGCCTCCCTCACCCGTGTGTGTCTCAACACAGAGGCTGAAGCCAGCCAGGCTCTGGGCAGCTCTGCAAGCATGGACCCTGAACCCACTGCTCCCCAAACCTAGAGTGAGAGGAGAGGCACTCCCACCCCATGCACCCATCTAACCTGCATCCCCAGGGCTGCTCTAGCTGCTTTCAGGAGTCTCCCAGCAGCAGAGGGGAGCCACTGTGCGTTGCCTGTGCTGGCAGGCAGCAGCATCCAGCTCACTCTGCTGGGTTAGAAACATGGGATGAGTTGGGTTCAGCCCTCAACAGAAAGGTGAGCCATGTTCCCCACGGGTGTCAGCACTGCACCATGCTGCCTTGCAGCCAGCACCTACCAGAGGAAACAAAACTTGCAGGAAAGAGGAGCCAAGGCAGCCCTGGACAAAGCAGGACCTTGAACCCCAGCTGCCCCAAAACAACCAACCCTCTGCATCAGCCCTACCTCTAGCTGCCTTAGTCCTGCTCCATCTTTGCTGACATCTCCTTGACACAGTGCTGTCCAGGGCCCAGGGATGCCAGCTTAGGAGTGATCCTTTTTTTGACTGTTTCCTCATGGTCCTTGGTTTTGCCTATCTCCAGAGCCTGACCAGGGGTTTGCCATCACAAGACCAGGCAAAGCCACCCTCTTGCATCGTGCTGGCTCTTTGCATTATGTGCCTGTAAGTTAGATGCAGATCCAACCCCTTGCATTCAAGGGAGGGGAGAGTTCTGTGCAGCTTCAACTTTCATTAGGCTAATTTTATCTGCTCTCAGTGCCTTTCCAAACTGGAGTCAGTGTCCTCTGAGATTATCCAGCTGACTTATCTGAGCAGTTTTACCCTGTTTTTACCTCTCCCCTTCCCAACAGTCTCCCAGCTGCAGGAGGATGGCAACATCACTTCTCAAGACTTTCCAGGCAGCCAGGAGTGAAGCTTGATGTCTGTTCTGCAGCAGCACCTTACTCTGCAGCAGCTGGGACAAGCAGCAAGTGTTGGCCTGGGGAGCTGCACCCAGGCTGGGCACCGCTGCCTCTGGCACACACCCAGCTCTTCAGACTCCAGAGATGTCCAGAAACAGAGTTAACACAGGGCCTGGCCCTGTTGCCATGGAAATTGATAAGACTTTCTGCTCACATTTTGCTGGGAGGAGGCATTTCAGGAGTCACCACCAGCTTCTGGAGTTAACACACATGAAGCCAAGAGAGGGCAGAGAGCAGCCGAGCTCCACGGAGGCAAAGGGAGGACTGGTTTCACCCCACGCTCTTGCTGCTGCAAACACAGGGAAAAGGCCACTGATAAATGGCAACACCAAGATGCTGCACAGCCAGCTCCAGGGATTCATGAAATAACATCTTGGTTTTGCAAAATTAAAGAGCAATTTGGCTGCATTAAGAGAACATTATAGCTGCTCCTCTCCCACACAGGCATCAGGCTAACGACATCCTGTCAAAAGCAATCCAACCAAAGCCCCTGTTCCATGCTGATAGTGCAGCAAACGTACCTGTCAGAGCCCTGCAGTGGCTGGTGGAGCTCTGCCCTGGCTCCTGCTCCTCCCAAATGCTGCTGGCACGGCTGGGAGTTGTCCTGTCCATCCCCGGATCATGAGGCTCAGCCAGTCTCAGTGAGTTGGGAGGGAATCAGTCACTGGGGCTGCCAGTGCATTTTCTTGGTCACTTCCACAAATCCCAATGTCATGTCAACACTGCAAAAAGCAAGGCAAATTAAAAAAAAAAAAAAGAAAAAAGAAAGGACCTGGAGTAGTGCAAGGAGAAGGGGCAAATCCATCTCTACTATGGGGTCAGACTGCTGAGGGGGCAAACAGCCCCAGCTTCCCCAAACTGGGCAGGGCTGCTCATGTTTGCACCAGAGAGACAAACCTGCTTTTGTTTTAGTCTGCAAAAAAAACCCTATGGATATAGCCACAGGAGGTACCTGGGGGAGCAATCCTGCCGGCTGGGAAGGCAGCAGGGTGATGTGCTGATCCCTTCCCTGGGGCAGGCAGCCCTCAGCTCCTCGTGGCTGCCAGGCGGCACGGAGCTGCAGGAGCAGCCGGCAACAAGGAAACCCTGCAGTGCCCCGGCAAGAGGCTAGACCAGCACCTGCGGGTTAGCAGCAAAGAAATTGAGGCCACAGCTGAGACAAGCAGATTCCTGCCCAGAGAGCAGCTTTACTGGCAGCATGGAGGAAGGCATAGCCAGCCCAGAAGATCCCTCTCCTCTCAATCCACAGGCTATTTAGCCAGCTGACCGTATGTCACCCACCCCAAAGCAGCGCAGAACAAATTTCCATTCCACCTTGGGGGAAGCCCAAGCATTTTCCAACTCTGCAGTGAACCAGGGAAAAGAAAACTGCAGAGCAAGGGACAACCCACAGCCAAAAAAAAGGGGAGATGGAGGGAGAGGTGGACAGGTTGAAGAGTGTGGTTCAAAATACAAGCAACAAAAATATCCCCATCTAAGGAGGAGGCACCTCCCAGGTCATTAACAGCCAGAGGAGTCACTAGATGGCCCTGCGAGTCCTGTTCATCTGATCACAGCAAAGGATATTAAGAAATGCTCTACATTCTGAGGACTGTGAAATCTGCTCCCAGCCTGCTTGGCCAGGCACATGGAGGGCAGTCTTCAGGACATGTAGCACCCCTGGGCCTCATCAGGCACACGAATAGTCCTTCCTGGTCCCACCACCACCCATGCGTTCTCTTCCCTCCCTGGCATCAGCTCCACTTGCCAGAGACACTGCAAGGCTTTGCCTCAGCATATTCATGTTGGCAGTGATGGCTGTAAGAGCCAGGGAACCATATTAATGAACAGTGTGCTGCTGGATAATCATGACATTAGCATTATTGGATTAGAACATTGGCATAATTTGGGCACAAGCCACTACCTGCACCCAGACATATGATTACATGAACTTACATCCACTTGCATCCCAGTGAAGCTCATCCAACTGCATCCTCAGCAGCCTTCTGGGTTACCAGTCCTGGCCATTGGCAGTTCAACCCCAAGGACCATCTCTTGCTGTCAGGCACATTCCCAGGCCACTCAGATGCCAACACAACAGCAACCTTTTTGCTCCTCAAGGTCTTACTCGCACAGGTTACACCTCAGCTGGGACAGGTATGCTCCTTGTCATAATGCAGCATACTCTCAGCTTCAGCATCAGGGTCACCTAGGCTAAAACTGTCCCCTTTCCAGTCCCATGGATTCTTGTTACCTCCCCAGAGCCCAGCTCTGAGGGTAAGGGGCAGTCAGAATCATAGAATCACAAAACTTGAGATTGGAAGAGACCTTTGAGATCAAGTCCAACCGCTCACCCAGAGCTCCCAGTCCCACCAGTGCTGCTAAGCTACTACAACTAAACCATGTCTCTAAGCACCACACCCATGTCTTTCGAACACCTCCAGAGATGGTGACTCCACCACCTCTTGGGCAGCCTGAGAACCTTTTCTGTGATGAAATTTTTCCTACTATCCAACCTGAACCTTCCCTGGCAAAACTTGAGGCTGTTTGCTCTTGTCTTTATCACTTACATATCAGAAAGAGATGGACCCCCACCTCGCTCCAACCTTCTTGGTGGTAGTTGTAGAGTTCTCCCCTCAGTCTCCTCTTCTGAAGGCTGAACAACCCCAGTTCCCTGAGCTGTTCCTCATTTCACCAGCTTAGTTAAGTCCACCCTACTCACAGCTGTGAAAAGAGCTCCATAAAACACTCCCAGAAGGCTGCAAAGAAGGCTTCAGGATTTAAGAGGCCAATAAAGAGAAACCCAGAACAAAATATTTGATTTTTGTTTGTTTTGTTGTTGTTGGTTATTTTTTTCAGCCATATGATCTTTGATTCAATTACTCAATTTTACAGGAAGGGGGAGAGAGATTCAATTACTTGATTCCTGATTTCTCAACACAGAAATATGGACTCTACAACCATAGACCAGTGAAAGGCATAAAACCCTTCAAAACCACATTTCAACAATATGGTAGCAACATCAGATTTATAGAGCTGTAAGAAAGGAGATGTTTCCCCTCCTGATCTCCTTAGCAGAAGATGCTCCAGCACTGAAGTAGCACAGGAATATCTCAGCAGAGTCCTGCAGCCCACCCACAAAATTATGGGGTGAGAGGCATTCAGTCAGGCAGCTGCATCTGACTGATGCAGAGCTGCTCGGGGAGTCAGCACAGCCCTTTGCAGGCCCTGCAATTATGAGTCAGGAGGGACCAAGAGGTGCTCACTGCCCAAGCATCTCCAGCCCCAGAAATTGCTACTGTCCTCCTTCCCAATGCTGATATGAAAACAGACCAAAGGACTAGCTCACCAGTGTCCAAACCATTTCCATCAAGAGTTGGAGTTACCACAAGCCTAGCCACCATGGAAAGCTTTGCAAATTACACTGACTTATTTCCGAGTGCTGGCCTGCAAGATGCTGAGCTAAACCCTGAAGTGCCCTTGGGATTAAACATGCCTGAACCAATCAACTGCAATGAGAGCAGCAACTCCCATGGGGAGCTGGGTGGGAAGTCTGCTGGGATGCAGTGAGCCAGAGCAGACACCTCTCCCTGAGCTGGTGCAGGTAATGCTGCGGCCACGGAAATCAAAGCATTTCTCAGATGATCTCCTCTGGTGTTTTCAGGGTCTGTTCACCCAAACCAACCCACATCTGTTTGGTTTCTTGCCAATTCCTGCAGCTAAAGAAACTAGAAAGAAAAGAAGAAGCATTAAGAAGCTGCTCACCTGCAGGGATCCAACCCTAGGAGAGCCTTGCTCTCAGTCACGCCGTGCCCTGACAGCTTCAAAGCCTGGCATTTAGCATATCTCTGCTTTCACCACTCAGGTTATTAAATGGGGACACTTTGACTTTGACTTGTAAAATCCACGTCAAGACCCTTGGCTGGAAGGCAGTTGAGAGGATCCCAGTGGCTTTGGCAAACGTTTATCCTTTTTTTCAGTGTATTGTATTTGACTCCAAAGCGGTGCTCAGTTCCCATATCTGGAACCTTTCGGACTAACAAAGTGTATGAGAAATAAAAACAAACCTGGCAAAGGCATCAGAGGGCCTCCACCTCAATGGAAAGGAAAGAATCAGAATCTCTAGCTGAAAAAAGTCCTGCTTGGAGGAAGAACACATTTGCACATGATTGTGTCATTATGTGCCAATGCCAGCTGCTAATGCCTAATGACTCCGTGTCACAAGCAATGAAAGCAGCAGCCCAACACGACGGCAACAGGAGGAGGGAATGTGCTGGTGCATTGCTACCAGGATATGGGCTCAGGCAGGGGCAGAGCACTTACATTATTTATGACCATGTAGATGGGACACTGAATCAAGGCTGCTCAAGTGTTTGATCAGCTCAGCGCTGTCAGTATGACTCCCAGCTGGAGACACCAGATAACAGGAGAAAATTAAACCCTTTCTCCTTCCTCCCCTCTCCTCTCTAGTGGGTCTCTGTCAGAAAAGAGAATGGACAGAAGAAAGACAAACCAATAAATTAGGCACTGATGTGCAACCTCTAACCTGTGCCTCCTCCTGCCTTAACTGGGAATGTTAGACCTCCAAAAAGAGCTGTCAAGGAAGAGCCTGGAGGATGCAGAGATAAAGGTTGAGAGATGCATCCCCTAGCACAGGAAGGGAAAGAGCCCAGGGAGCAAGAAGTTGGTGATTTCCAGCTACAGAGAAGCAATCCCAGCCCAGCTCAACTCCAGATACTCCCAGACAAGCCCCATGCAGAACCAAGGCAAGGCAGCACCATGAGAGCAGAGCCAGCATCTGGAGCAGGCAGCTCTGCTCTCACAGCCACAGAGGAGCTGCCCTATGCCCACCTCTGGCTATCATTGTACAGTGGCTTGCAGCTCCTGGGCTCCCCTGGGCATCCCTGCCCTGCTGTAGGTTTGGCTGTGCAGCCACAGGCTGCTGCCCCGTGGAACAAAATCCCTTTCTCTGCCTCTCCCACACACTGGTGTTTCACCCACATCCTAAACACATCAGTGTGGGACTGAGCCTGTGCTGCAAAACTCTGACTCCTGTATGCTTCCCCTCTCCACAGAGGCAAGGAAATGGACTGCATCTGATTTCCTCCTTTCCAGTCCTTTCACCCTCCTTTCCCTATCTTCGAGGAACAGATGCACCCATTCATAACCACGCAAAAAAATAAGTGCGTATTTGCCTTCCCGACTGCAGTGCAGCTGGTAAAGCTCAGGAGGGAAAATGATGTTTTGTATGAATACACAAATTATCTGCACTGATCTTATTAGACTTGAATGGCAAACCGACAGAAAAAGAAAACATGAAAGGGGAAGGCATTGTTTGGGCTGCGCTGCTGTAGCAGCGTTATTGCTTATCCTCTCCAAGCACTCCATCATCCTAATCCCACCATCTCCCACAGTGACAGGTCACTAACAGTGAGCTGCTAAACAGCACGAGATAGAGGCTGCCAGAATGAGCATGGACAGGATGCAAAGCCAGCAAAGCAATGCCTGGAAGACAGCAGCACCTCTGGACATCTCACCTGCAATTCCCAGGCATGTCCAGGCCAAGCATTCAATAACTCGCACATAGGATAGGTGTTAAAAAGTTAAAAAGCATGCTGCAATACACAGGGGTGACAGAGAAACAAAGGCTCAGTAACTCCCTAACCCAAATCCTCACAGAGATGTTCTATTCATCACACAAATCCCCCAAGCCCACAGCAGAGCTGTGCAAGATGGGGCACACAGGACAGATCAGCCCTGGGGATCGGCCCTTACATAAGACAAAAACATGTGGCTCCATGAGCCTCAGCACCTCACACCAGGGGTCCTGGCTTGAAGCAGCACTGGAAGCAGTGCAGAGAAAGGTGAGTAGCTCACTGCCACCCGACATGGGGCAGCCCTCATGGATCAACCCCTTGGAGAGGAGCTGGGTTTGCATCTCGGCCAAAATCCTCTGCAGGGAACGGAGCTTGTCCTCCCTCCCCAGCCATCTCCCAGCAGAGCATGGAGAAGAGCCCTTCTTTTTTAGAACGTCCATGTGATGAGTGACCTCTGCGCTCCAGGAGGAGAGGAACTGAAAAACATGATTAAACACATTAACTCCACCACACAATGCTCTGCTGAAATAGCTCTGCAATCCCTCTGCCCTGAGATGCAAAGACGTCCATGACCGCGGAGGGCTGAGGCAGGGTGGTGTGGGCAGCTCCTCCTCGGTGCAGTGGCATCTGATTAGCCCAGTGACAACAGCTAATTCCTCATGCTGCTGACAACAAAGCAACTCCAGCAAGTACAGAGAAAACAATCACAAGGTGGAAATTTAAGCAGAACATTAAGTCACCTGCTCTTAAAACAGGAAAATCTGGCAAGTCTCCTACTTAGCACTTACTACATCAAGGCTGCTCAACGATGCTAATTAAACAGGTACCTCCCAGACACAGACAGAAAGATTTATATCCCTAATTTGTGTTTCTCAAGGCACCATTTTAATAGCCATGGTGTGATTGCTTGGAGGAGTTTAATTTTGCATGGGTGTCACTTGAAGATGAAGGTCTGTCCCATTGGTGGCTTGACAATTGCTCACCCGGGGCCCAGATCCTGCCCCCTGATCTCCTGCAGTGGGGCTCAGCTGTTCACTGAGGTTTTCTTGGTCTCTTGAGCTTGGCCTTACCAGAAGAAAAATAAATCATGCTGGGCTCAGCCACTCTCAGTAATCCAGCTGCTGTCCCCATCCAGGGGTTGGGTATGTATCAGTCTGGGGACTCTTTTGGAGGTGAATAAGCTTCAGAGATACACAGAGCTGAGCCAGCACCAGCAGCTGAGCTGGGGGATCTTGTGTGAGGCTGTCACTACAAAGCAGTGTAAAGCAAGGACCAGTTCTGGAGATGTGACTCTCCACCTAGCTCCCACTTCTGGCCCCCAAAACAGTCCAGCAGGTAGCTGCTCCAGGGCAGCTCCCACACAGGAGGGGTTGCTCTAGATGAGATTGGAGATGATGGCAGCAGGAGAGGTGTATAATTGCAAATATTTTAAAGTGGCCACAGGCCTGTGTTAATTAGTCAGAGCTCTGATAGCAAAGTCAGTCAGGTCAGGAAGGGGAAGGTGTCTCTGCCAGCACCCCTTGCCCAGATGGCCCTGATAAGGTCCTGATTAGCAGCAAGTCTCCAGCCCCAGATAATAACTGCCTACAGTGATTAGGCTGTAAGAGTGCTGATGAGAAAGGGAGGTGGAGATGCCTCTTTGCTGCTTTGGGTCAACTACAGAGTCACAGGGAAGCACTTGGGAGGAAATGGCAAATAGCTGGGGGCTGAGAGAGGGCATAACAGTTGCTGTTAAACTGATAGAGACCACAACAAAAGTACTTTAAAACCACAATCCATCCTTCCTGGCAAAATATCGTGTGGAGCCACGCATTCCAGAGAGGAAAACAAGAGCAATAATCCCTCCAGCATTTTACAAACAAATTCCAGTGCCAGACAGAAAACAGTGGAAAGGAAAAGGAAAAAAAAGGGATGCCTTCTAACCAACCCACAGAACCTGTGTGGAGTTGGATGTGTACAGCCCTACTCCTCGTCCTCATGGGCATTTGAACGCATCCCTCAAAGGTGCAGCTCCCAAGCACTGATCAGAGCAGCACCCTTGGGTGCTGTGTGGGTGTCTCCAGGGACTGCTCAGCAGCAGGGCACAGGCTGCAGCCATGGGGCTGGGCTGGCCCCTGTCACATTTTGCTATGAAGATAACAGGAGGAAATATTTCTGCAGGGAGAGAAGTACAGGGCAGGGGTGCAGAAGGATGCCTGCCACACGTCACTGGCAGGCAGCACACATCCTGGTCCTGTCTGCACTACCATGGAGCGATCCTCACCTGGTGCCTCCTGAGCATTGCAGCCATTTCCAGTGCTGCCTGAATGCTGGGCTAATAAGGTGGTCAGGAGGGAATCTGAAGGAGCAGCTCAAGTTGTCCACAAGACACTTACTTGTCACCTGCCATCTTACACCTGCTGAAAGTCTCATTACTTGATTGCAGTATTGGCTCTTCAAAAAAACTTCCCAGAGCTCCCTGCCAGTCACACCCACCTGCAGGAACAGGGTGCTGTGATCCAAGAGCAGCCTCCACCATGAAGAGAAACAAAGCCATGGAAATAGTGGCAGGAAGAAATGAGAGGTGGGCTGGTGAGGTATCGCTGCCTCCAGCCCTCTGGCCTGCAAGGAAACATCTGGGAGGTGCAGGGAGGAAAGAAGAGCATCTGCTGCTAAGTTTGATTTTACAAATGAACTTCACCCACCCGCAGAGGTTATCTGACATTCTGTACCACTGTCCAGGCACTCCAGCTGATAGTCAAGGGCCTTTGCTGTCCTATTCAGCAATGGCCAGAAACAGGTTGTCTAAACACCAGCTGGTAGCACATTTGCTTCAGCTGCACTGAACTGCAACACGTGGCTCCCACAGAGCAAGCATCCCCTTTCCCCTCCAACCATAGCTGGAAAAAGCAAACATGGAAACTTGGCCATTCATGGCCTGTGTTTCTGACTCAGAGAGATCCCACAGTAGACTTTCCCATGTGCTGGGTGTTGTCATGGCAAGCGGAGTGGGGAAGGAACAACATGAGAGGTGGTTAGACCTTGACACGCTCCATCCTTGGGCTAATGGCAGCTCCCCAGCAAAACAATCCCCACAGCAATTAGCGAGGCGCTTTTAAAACGGGAAATGCAACAACAGATTAAAAAGCCATTTGAAACCTTGAAGGTGAATGCTGAGTGGAAGGCAGGGCAGGGCTGCTCACGCTCGGCGAACAATGCGGAGCTGCTTCTCTGCAGGCAAAGCCAAACAGACCCCAACTGTCAAACCGGGGTGAGGGGTGAGGCTGTGGGGACAGCGCTTGACAGAACGTCAACCACGGCTGCTTTGTGGTTACCACATGGAAAACCTTCCACAGAGGGGCTGAGGAGCAGACCTGTGCCCCTGCCATCACCATCACAAGGTACCAAAGAGGGGCAAGACAAAAGATGACTTTCAAATGCAGAATTCAATTCCACTCCAGCCGTGTGAATCACCATTCCACTGGCTGGATTATTTTCTTTCCTTGCTGGAGCCAGCCCAAGGATTTGGAGAGCATCTGCAACCTGGGAATGGAAAAAATATTTTTTACTGTTTCAAAAACAGCAAGCAGTTGTTACTGAGCCAAAGCTTTATTGTTTCCAGTAGGTAAAACACTACATAAAAGTTGTAAGGGATGGAGACAAAACCAACAAAATAATAGAAGAAACACAACCAACCAGAGCAGACTGAGCACAACTCACTGAGTCCTTCTGGCCCATCTTGAGCCAACTCAAAAGGCAATCAAGCACTACAGGTTTAGGACAACATTCCAACAAAAGCTACAAAACACAACCAAGAGAGACACAACAAAAGGAAAAGTGGCCTTGAACAGAAAACATGTGCACAGAGCTGCAGATGTTTCTCTATCACATTCAAATGTGGCTAGATTGCATTCTGGTTCTCCTGGGCTAGATCCATCCCTCAACCCAAGAGGAGTCTTTCCATAGATAACTGAACAGTTCTGGTTCAAACTCAGGTGGAATTACTCCATGGAGGTAAAATAAAGAGGTGAGAAAGTGAGTTTTCCAGTCTCACTGGTAGAAAAGCAGTTCCAAGTCTGAGTGTTTAAAAACCCTAGTCTCAGTTCAAAATCAAAGCAGAGCAGCAAGCCAGCAAGGATCACCAGGCTCCTGTGCAGACCTGGCAACCCACAGTGCAGTAAGTGGCTGTGGGAAGTGGGAGTGGGGGTGAAAATGTGACTGACCTGCCTGCACTGCCCAGGAATGAAGCACAAGAAATGCAAGAAGAGTTAGAAATGACATGTTCCATTTTAAAAAGTCTCTCAATTCACAGAGTGGAGTTTTTGATGAGAAAGTAACACGTTTAAAGAAAATTGAGTCTAAGTGTCTTTTTCCTTCTCCTCCTCCTACAGAATTAACTTATGCTGGCAGGCCAGGCTGTCTGAGGCACTGCAGTAATGACAGTGTGAGCAAGACAGCCTCAGTAGGACTGTCAGAAGCTCCCAGGCAAGACAGGAGTTTTTTAGTGGCAAAACACTTCTGAAATCGAAGACCCTACAGCTCTCAGAAGAAATAGCACGACCTCAGCTCTGAAATCATACTGGCGTTTCAGCAAGAGCTGATTTTTGGGTTTACCTTTCCAGAGACAGCCAATAATTTGGGCATTACCCCTTTCAGAGACACAGCTGGTCAAGCCTCAGTGGCCAGGTTTAAACAACACAGACCATGACACAAAGCTTCTCTCAGTGGAGGACCTCATCCCTTTCTCTCTTCACCACTGATGCTGTGAAGCCTACGCTCAGTAATTTCTCTTTGTGTCCACATCAGCCAAAGGTTTTGTTTTCATTTTCAAAAGAGCAGAAAAAAAACACAGAGGAAGAGCTGGAAGGGTCTTCCCAGCAACCTGCCACAGCACATTAGCCAGAGAAGCAGTAAGGGAATGGTCTTCTGTTGGGCTATGTTCATTTAGAAAGAAAGTTAAGGATTGATTTCCGATCTCCTGTTCGAGTGTTCCAGCACCCAATCTCATTTATCTTCATACTGCAGCCATTTGTAAGAGCATATACTACATGCACACAAAGTGCCCAGCAGCAAAGGAGAACAGAAGAGTAATAACCAAGGGAAAAGGCTGACATTAACAGGCACAAATTGCCTTTAAATCCGTGATTTCAGAGGGAACTTTTTGGCATAGTTTGTTTCTTCAGCAAAAGACAGGTCAGATCCAAAGCATTTAATAAAATCCACAGACTCCTACTTGCCCAGTGCTTGTTTTGTTCAGGCCTTCAAAGATCTAATGGCTCTAGAGATGTCAGGTAATTTGATTTTTCTCATGTCAGGCCTTGGAGGGAAATTGTCTATCCTGAAGATTAAGTAGATCTGGGACATGCAGCTTTCTACAGCCTGACTTGTGATGACATCATCACAGTCAGCCAGACTTGCAGGAAAAAAGTAAAACAAAGGCTCATGCAGAAGAAGATAAAGTGTGCATGTGGGAGGAGAATTGGCAGATCTTAACAGGATCAAATAATCTGAAAGTTTTTATCCAATTTGGGTACCCAAAAGCAGCCAGCTGAGCCGTGTGGGGGTGGGCATCCTCCCAGCAGGAGCTGCAGCACACAGAGTGCCCATTATCCCACTGCCAAGGCATCAACCTCACCACAGGACACACAGTGCTCAGCCAGGAGCACCTAAGAATCGATAGCAAACTTCTTTGAACATTTCTTTACTAACTGCAGGCTCCCTGAGCAGCCAGTACTTCATCAGCTGATTCAGGATGTCCCCACCAGACTCATACCGAGTCAAACCAGAAACACACAAGTGACACCCTGAGCCCATGGGAGGCCAGAGCAAACTGGAACCCAATTCTCACCCAGGGAAATTCACCCCTGAGCTGAGAAGCAGTAGAAGGGTGCAGTCTCCTCAGGGACCTATTCAGTCCTCCTCAGTCATCCTATTCAGGGACACAGGAGTGAATTTCCCTTTCTCCTGAAGACTGCAAGGCCAGGGACTGAACTTGAGGCCAGGGGCTGGGCTTGGCAAGCAAAGGCAGCACACATTTCTGTAGCTCTAGTAAGCACTTTTTGTGCCCTTTCCAAACAAACACAGGTCTGGACCCCAAAGCAGGACCATGGAGCACAGCACCCCTCTCTGAGCAGCACCCCAAAGTGCAGGTCAGTCAGCAGAAGGGGAAACCAGACCAAGCCATAAACCAGGTCAGTGAGGCAGGGAGGACAGGCAGGTGCTTTCCCAGGTGCCCTTGTGCTGCTAACACCTGTGCAAAACCTGTCATCCTAAAGTCACCACAGGCAGCAGTTGTTGTCTGGAGTGAGGTCTACAGGAGTGGGCAAAGGGTGAGAGCTGGATCCAGGCCAAGCAGCTCCATCTTCACCTCCGTCAGCATCGCGGTCTGGTGCGGCCACGCCGTTTGCCTTCAAGATACATAAAGACAAAAGTTTTGTTTGGAAAGCAGTGAAGGGGAGAAACTTGGCAGAGTTATTTTATGTTGCTTTTGCATTCTCAGTGCCGTTTTAAAAGCTTCCTAAAAATAATGAACAGAACGTCTATGCATCATTACTCCACACTCTGTCAGCAGTCAAGGCCCATTAAACTTTATTAAAGACAGGGGAAAGAAATAGGGAAAGAAGGACAAAGAAGGAGTTGTACTGTTAGAACTGGTCCTCTGGTACATGCTTCCCTCCAAGGGCCAAGTCAGACAGAAAGCCAAGCCTCAGCAGTCAGGGGTTTCCCAACCAGGTGACAGCATCCATGTGTCACAGAGCAGGTCCTCTGAGTGATCCTCCTGCCTTCTGGGTGCTCAGACCATGGACAGGCAGAATGTAGTCCTTGCCTGTGGCTGGGGATGGGTGCAGGAGAGCAATGCTCTGCTGCAGAAGGCACTCTGGCTCATGTCAGCTGAATGAACCTGAGCTAATCACCTCAGCAGTCCCTGGTGAAACTCAGGGTCTCTTGGGTTCCCATGAGATGTGGAGCTGGCAGCATGGCAGCTCCAAGGCATCAGCGGGTCAATACTAACTCTTCCAAAAAGAAGAGGACACAAATTATGTTGGCTCCTGGAGAAGGGACAGGAGGTATTTCCAGTCACCGAGTTCATGTGAAATGTTCAAAGCACAGGGAGTCCTGCAAATTCCTCCCACCAGCTACTGGCTGACATCCCAGTTGACAGATAACCTCCTGAGCCATAAAACCTCTCAATGTGTTTACAAAGACTCCAAACCCCAGACTTTTAACTTCTATATTACTGCCTTCCTGTGCTCTTTCCTTTATGCTTTGTTTTGAAAGATACCAACTATTGCCCTCAGAGCTCTGTGCAAAATGCTGAATAGAAGGCTGGAAGCATGAGGAGTAAATGGATTTCAAAGGGCAGAGAATAAGTCTAGGGACGTGAGGGGCAGGAGGCCAGACAGGCTGCTTGATCAAAGACCAAACCACAGACCTCTGCAATCTGGAAGAAGGCACAAAAACAGGGTTTTCATCTTCAGCAGCAAACTTGTTTCCAGATGTATTGAGTGCAAGAGACAAGGGAATGAGTCTTTATCATTCCTCTATTTTCAAGGGAAAAAGAAGTCTTCACTGTAAAACTCCATGGAGAATTACAGCACTAGTGAAAGTCATTTATTCGTTAGGTACTCAAGGCTTTATTCACTTAACTTCAAGAGGGAACTTAAAAGAGATGAAAATGTTTTGGTTCTACCACTTGAGGATGAAAATATTTTAACTCCTCAAATCATGGAAGGGGGCACAAGCTTCTCCTGAGGTTCATGTTTACAAAGGCCATGTATCTGGAACGCAAACCTTGAATCATTTCCTAATGCTGTCACTACCCAGAGCCATGTTTTATTTATAAATACAGCAGGACCATTCGGTGCAGCACCAATACAGGGAGGCAGAGGCAGCTCAAAGCTTCTCAGCCATGAAGACACAATTCAGTTTTTTCACTTTGTGGAAGAGGGAAAACTCATCCTCCTTGGCAGCAGGAAAACTCAATCTCGTGGCAGTGGCAGAAATCTTTGAGAAAAGGGGCAGGAGGGAGGAGGCACAGAGCAGTGCACAAAGATTGATAAGGCAGTCAGTGCAGGTGGCAGAGACTTGGAGGGGCTGGGTGTGGATGAGGCTCTTCCCTCTACATCTGACCCCTCTTCCTTCCTTCCTATTCTGTGTCCTTAGTGCAGGCAGAGGGAGGAAGAGCAGGGGCTGCAAACACAGCGCCCTTGTGTGGTCACCCATCTATTCCACCCCACTGCAAAGTCAGCCCTGGAAGCCTGCACTGCCTGGCTGTAGCTCACAGGGATGAGAGGAGGTGTCTAAAAGCATTTAAGCAACTTTCTTAGCAAGCACAGGAAAACAAAAGTCACCTCCCCAAAGACTGCCATGAAGAAAGTCATTAAAGAAATTACTATCCCATTTTGAGCCTAATTACTATTAGGACAATTTTTTTCCCTACATGGAATGGAGAAGTTAGACCCACTGAAGCAAACTGTTACCTCCTCATTGTCCCTGAGGGAGCAAAACAGACATCTGAGAAACAGAAGGGAAGAAAAATAAGAGGCTAATGCTTTAACTTCAAAGATGCCCTGAGAATTTGCTGCCATGAAAATAATGCAGAATGCCTCTGCCTGTCTCATGTATTAACAGCTTGCATATTTATGAGCAAAAGTTGATGCCTGCCCCAGCCAGGGAGGCACTGAGCCACGGAGAGAGTGACACCACCTCACTTCTAAATCCAGTCAGTTCCTGAAAGACAGGGCATAAATCTCCCCAAATTAAGACAGCTGGAAGCAGCACTTCTTGCCCATCTCTCTCAGTTCCAGGCCCTTTCCTCAGCTCTGCTCATACTCTCCCAGCATGACAGCTACAAAGCAAGAAGCCAAAGAGAGGTATCCAGAAACTGCAGCTTCAGGACCCAGGCCCAGGCTGGCCCTACTGACCTGTGGGGGTTTCCTCCAGCTGGTTTCACCCTGTGATTGCAAGCCACAATGTTTCTTACACCCCACCAGGCACTGCCATCATCGTCCCAGCTCCCAGACTCAGCAACAGCTCTATTTAACGTGACTCTGTTTAACTGCCAGCTGCTGTGCTGCTCTTTAAGTATTAATAATTTAGACATTGGCAAACAAGCAGAGGTGGGGAGACAGTGATTTGCACTCAGACATACGCCACTCATTCCTTAGCTATTTCGTGGCTGCTTTCTCTTTCAAAGTTTCTCTTACAAGGACAAATTAGAGCCTCCTCCAGCTCCACACCCCACGTCAAACTCATTCAATGCTCCCTATCAGCAAGCTCCTCAGGTGACCCACAGAATATCAAACAGGATTGACCTGTTCCTGAGACAAGGTCCTCAGAAGACCCTGAGGACCCCATTAACTGATTCCACCAAAACAGAACTTGCTACTGATCTGAGGAAAGATGCCTTTTTCTCTTAATCTACCCCCTACAGCAGCCAGGTCCAAGCTCAAAGATGTTATCTCCATTAAAAGCTCTGCATGGGCTCAAGAAAACCAGTGTAAGATATTGATGATTTCTTTGTTTAATTCTGTTTGATATTTCCTTTCTTTATTAAAAATGTCACATTTAACAGTTGTGAGGATTCTGCTTTTAAAACTGAGGCTCCTCTTAGCATATCAGCTGAACAGCCAGAACAAGGTGAGTCACCTCCCTAGCTGGGGGCAAGCAAAGGGAAAAAGGAAGATTGTTCTTCTTCCCTGTGTGCAAATTTCATTGGCTTTAAGATAAAACATTCTCCAGGTAATAAAAAAAAAAAAAGCACATGACCTTCCTCTTTACAGCTATCAGAAGAAACCCCAGACCCTCAGAAAATGATGATTTTGAAAGGGTTTGAAAGCAGGTGGTTAAAAAAAAAAAAAAAGAAAGAAAGAAAGAAAAAGAAATTGGCAGCCTCTCAACTCACCACTCTCTTCTGCAACTTTGGCTCATGGGCTGAGGTTGCCTAACTCCCAGTGCAGCTCTGACAGTGAGTCATTTTATGACAAACCCCAGGCTTCATTATCTGCCTCACCAAACCCCAGCCAGAGCAGTGCGCTGGAAACCTACAAACTCTCCTTAACAGCTCCTTGTTTTCCTTCTACTGCATGACCATGCTTGAGACTTAAACAGCTCAAAAACTATGAAAGCACAGCTGCCTTTGCAGTACCACTCCCTAACTCCCAGCTCTGGCTGTAGCCTGGGATTTAAGGATGCCAGAGTTCTGCAAAGTCGCACTTGAGACCGGATTTAGAGCAGAGGTGAGAAACAAAAGTGAAAAGAAAATCACTGGTAGAACAGCACCTGAAGTGCTAATATGAAGCAAAAATTGCTCCCAACAGTGTTAAAAAGTTGCAGAGACTTCAGCAAAGCTATAGCAAAATCTCCCTTTAATTCCCCAACCTACAGCAGAGAATCAGCAATTTAAATGAGAAAGGATCTTTGCCATTTGCTCTGCTTTTGGATCAGAGCGGAGCACAGGAACTGTCCCACAGGCAGGGAGATGGAGGAAAGAGTATTGCCCATGGCCTCCAACACTCTTTACAGAGAACAACAGCAAGAACAGCCTCTGCTTTTCAGCAAATAGTAGCATCCAGAGGGACCCATTATGGAAAAACCCCTCACAGACAGACAAAGCTCTGATCTAAAGACTGGGAGAGGCACTGCCATCTGCCCCGAGGCTCCCCAAGCATCTGTACACCCCAAACCTCCAGCATCCCAGAACACATGAACCCCCCTGAAGAACAGGACACTTCCTAGGGGACTACAGGTCTGATTTTGTTCCTCTCTTTATTCTGCTGACAAAGCACAGGGGCATTCAGCATTGCAGCCTCCTGGACGTCTGATCTCAAACCACCTGCTGCAGAGCTGCGCAGAAGATGAGGCCACACAAGTGGCACCACTGCATAATGCTGATCCCTAAATTCATGTGCAATGGATCGTGGCTGCCAGAGCACACAGTGGTAGCATCTCTCCAGCTGGGCATGTGAAGTGCTCTCAGAGAAAAGGAACACCAACCATGCTCACCCCTGCTGCTCTCTCGCTGCACAGAGGCAAGACCACATCCCAAACACATGGGAGGGAAAACAAACCCCGTCCTGCATTCCCTCTCTCCTTCCCACCCTGAAGTGCTGCAGATGACCTGTGCTGTGGAAGAGCACGCAGCCATGGCAAACACAACACGGGCACAGCTCTGCCTCCCGCAGCACACTCAGGTTCCAGCTTCACCTCCTTGCAGACACCTTTGCTAGAATCTCTAATGTTGCCAGCACTCCTGTTGTGGAAGGGCACAGTGCCAGGACAAGCTGAGAGACAGACTCTGTAGCCCATCCTGCCACCTCCTGTGGTCACAGAGCCATAGCTCCCTGCATGCCTTTAGCAGCTCCTCAGCCCAGGAGGATGCTTGGCTGGTTCTCTGATGTGACTCTCCATCAGTTCTCAAGCTCATGCCAGCTGCAATCACCCATGGCTTCATTCCCACCCCAGCACATTTGAGCAGAAATACTTCTGCCTCTCCCTGCCTCCCTTCCCAGGCTCTGGGAGCCACAGAACTCCCCTACCAAGGCACTCTCTGCTGCAAGCACAATTGAACAAAGCAGCCCCTTCTGCAAGAAGCCTGGGAAATAAATGACCCCAGACATAATAAAGATCTTTACAGGTATTCTCTAGGCAGCCAGCTTGGCTTAACCTTTTCCTTAGCAGCATCCTCCTTACATCTCAGGGACTATTTTAACCGGGCTCAGGAGATTGCTATGGTCTTAATTTTTTACATTTATGTCCATGCTGCCTGTCATTTTTAGCTCTCCCTTGCTTAGCGAGGAGAGATCCCACTGGAAAGTGTTGACCCCTTGTGCCAAGCTTTGCATACGAGGTTTTTAGTAGGAAAAAGGCACTTCTTGCTTCCAAGAATTTGTTTGCACTGTCATGGCCTTGCAGTAGTTAGTTCGAACAGCTGGCAGGAAAGCTCCAAAGTGCTAAGCACTGCACAAACACACGCTCCAGGTGTGCATCCATCCAGACCTCAGCACGGCTGTGCAGCACCAGCTGAAAAAGTACCCAAAGGGTCACACCTGCTACCCACTACCTTCCACTTCAATCTCACAGGACAACCTGCTGCTCTGCCACAGCAGGAACCAGCTGTCTGCAGCAACCACAGCCAACAGGGGCTTAAAATAAATCACCCAGTCCAGGGCAGCAGAATAATCCAGAGAGAGGACAGACAGAACAGAAGTATCACTGATCTGGTTTGTTCTGCAAAAACAAACAAACAAAAAAAAAAAAATCAAGGAAAAACTGCAAATCCCTGAAACTTGGGGAGGGCAGGAAGAGCAAGAAAACAACTTGATGCTGGCTGTTTCTAGCAGGAAGCATGGGGAGGGGGACTCTCACACCATGTTGCACTGAAGGATAAATCTGCTTTCTCTAATCCAATTTACACCTCAACGTGCACAGCACAGAACAGGCTCAGGAGCAAGAGGAGTGGAAGGTCACAGGGCAGCAGGAGTGCTCTGGAGGGAGCGGTGCTAAACGATAACTTCAGGAGTTACTGAATAGATTAGCAGGAACTGCCGAGAGAACACATTTGCATCTCTCCTTCAGCTACTCCAGATCAGATGTGATAGCAGCCTCTGCTCCCTCAGTCACTTAATTGCTCCAAGGTTGTTGAGGAGGGGGAGAAGTGTCAGCTTTTTGCACTGCATAGTTCTGGGAAGAGCCATGCTTGGCTTCAAGAGCCATCAAATATTCAGAAAAACGTTATTTGGTCTCATAAAGCTGCTGGGTTTCTGCTTTGCTTCAGCAAAAGCTCGATCTGTCCTGCTGCCTCTGCAGGGCAGACAGGAGCTCCAGGCCTTTGCAGGGGACAGATCCAGTCTACAGCTGCTCTCAGAGGTGGGTGTAGGCAGATCCCATCCCAAACGATTACTCATGTTGCAGAAGAGGGAAGGAGTGAGCTGTAATGCTGTGACAGCATCTGCCATAAGAAAAGCAGGAGGGAAAGGGGATCTGAGGCCTTAGCTTTGCCAGGTGTGTCTCTGAGATAGATGTGCTCTGAGGGAAGCCAGCTCCAGAAGCAGGGACCTGCCCAGAGAGGAGGTTCATCTTACCAAGGACTCTGCTGCCATCGCTGTCACGCCCATCAGCCAGCTGGTCACTCTGGCAGCTCTCTGTGGCACTGAGGGCAGCCCCCTGCTCGCTGCCCAGGCTGCTGCGGCTCCCCGAGAGGGTAGGGGAATGGGTGCTCCCCAGGGCTCTGCCCATGGCCTGGCTGGGCTCCCCGATGAGTGCTGCAGGGACACAAGATGGAGATGCTGCTGTAGGTGGAAGATGGGGTTGCAGATGCTCGACTAGGTCCTAAGGGAGAAGCAACCTCGCCACCCCCATCCAGGCAGCCTCCGAAGCAGGATCAAAACCTAGTTTTCATTCTCTGCTGCTAAAACAGCACCAATAATTGCAGTGCCATAAAGTCAGGAGTGAGGAGCTGGCCAGGAGCAGCTCCCAACTGCAAGGACAGACTCTGAAACACTGCAGGCAGTGGAGGAACAGATCACCTGTTTGACCCATTGACACTACCCCAGTGAGAAAGGATCAGATCCTCCCCCTGGCACAACCACAGCCAGCGGGCTGCACCAGCACAGGGTAGGCAAGAAGCTGAGCCAAACCACACAGTACAAGAGCCAAACATTCAAGCACTTTAAACTTCCCACCCTCCAGCCACAAGGAAGAGCAACTCCTCACCCAGCCCTGCTCGGTGCTTTGTGCCTCGTGAGCCTTTTGACCCCCCAGGTAAGGATTTGTCATCCAGGCTGGAGGAACTGAACTCCGAGTCGCTCTCACTGTCGCTAGAAACCACTGCAGAAAAGAGCAGGGGGAAGGAGAGGAGAGAGAGAGTTATTCACAATGTTCATAACACTCACCACAGAGGGTGCCAGATGGATCCAAATAAAACACAAACAAATGCTGCCTTGCTGATCACATTCTCCTTCTCCAAAAGGAGCCCTACCTGCAGTTCCCCCACAGCTGTTCACTCTTCCTCTCAAATGTATGATTTTACTTTTTACAGATGATTTGTAACTCTGCTGCACAGTGGTGCCAGCATCTGAAGCAGATGTGGACACTGACAGCGCTTCTCTCCTAAACCTGACTGGGACCACACCATACTGCCCCTGTATCAAGCCTTGCTGGCCCAAGCTCCCTGCTGCCAGACCAAGAGCCCTGCAAGGTGGCAGGGAGCTGAGCTCTGCTCCTGCTGACCCCTGTGCCAGCACACTGAACCTGCTCCTCCTGATGTTTGCCATCTCCCACGGGGAAGCAACACAGTGAGGGCTGGGTACAAGGCTGGTTTTTGCTCAGCTGCAGGTGGAGGGGTCCTGGCTGTAATGTAAGAGCATCCATGTTGGAGTAAAGTGAGGAGAGGGTCTGGCTTCCTCCAGGCTGCATTTCAAGTGCAGCAGGGGCCCTGTGGAGGCTCTGGGATCTATCAGGAAAACAGCAGATAAATCCTGAGCACATCAAATAAAATGCCCCGCAGCGATTAAAGGAGGAACCAGCCACCTTTAGCTTATCATCCATTCAACACTCATCCCTATCAGCACCCTGCCCACAACTGTGCCCCCAAGGCTTAAAAGGCAAGGGTTGCTCCTCTTCCTCAAGGAGAATGTTTCCCTCATTTCAAGGTTGCTTTTCTTTCTTCTTTCTTTTTCCTTCCCCTGAATCCTGGCCCTAATCCTGCTGCTTTCTACCCTCCATAGTTTCCACAGGAGCTGAAGGAGCCTCATTTTGCCAGACACAACTTCCCAAATTGGCAGGTTGTTTCCACTTTTCCATTTCCAATTATGCATGCACCTCTGCTGTGTGTATTGGTGTAAAAGATAACTCGACTGCCAGCTGCTCTGGCTAGAATGGGAAAGGTGTTTTTCCATCTCCAGGGCTTTTGTAATCACCTGAGCACAGAACAGAAGGAATGGGACCGAGGAGGAAGGTAACAGGAAAGCAACCATCTTCTTGTTTGAAGGATTGCAGCCACAGCATTTGTCTGTCTGACCACAGCAAACATTTGCTCTCCTGGCAGCCCAGAAGCCCTTTCAAACAGTGGGTCACAATTCCTGATAGAAAGCACAATATTGGCTCATTTGGGATATAGCGCAGGCAAGGCTGCAACCCACAGCCTCTGCTGCAGAATAAGGAAGCCCAAACTATTTCTTTGTACTTGTAAGCTTACATTTCCAGGAGAAATGAGTCCCTTGTGCCACCAAACAAACCACTTTGCCTCCACACCGTGGTACTCAACGTCCAACCTCATTGTGCTGCTGAGCCCAGGAGGGACAGGGCTGCAGTGGTGCAAGGTGACAGATGTGGGATAGGAGAGAGCTATCCCACAGTTCTCCCTGTATCAGCCCTAAAGCCCACTGCACACACTTAGCAGAGCTACAAACCCTTTAACACTGCCCAGGACAGGAGGACAACTATTCCTCCCCCTTGCACAAGCTGTCAACTATTTCCACCAAGGAGCTCTGCAGACGCTCCTGTGTTCAGAGAGCAATCTGTACCACAGCAAATATTTTATTAAGATAGAAAAAAATATTAATACCTCAAATAGTGCTTTCCTGGAGTTAACGTCTCTGAGGATATTAAAGCTGGCTGCCAGTGTTATTGCAAAGCATTATTGAAGTTGCCCTGGAAGGCAGCTCCCCACGCATGCCATGCTGCTAGGAAGTGCTGTGCCAGGGGCAGGCTGCCAGGTCCCCTCCTCGCTTCCCGTGCAGCCTTCCCTGGGCACCAACTCCTCCTGCACCTCCAGCTTTTCTTGGGCACCAGCTCCTCCTGCACCCACAGCTTTCTCCTCCCAACACCATTAGAAATGGGAGCTCTCACCTGCAGGGAAAGGGGTTGTGGAGCTTCACAGAGCGAAGCCTGCTACAAGCACAGGGGTTGCACTTCTGGCTACAAGCCTTCAAAGCAAAGGTTTGGGTATGGGTTTTTCTGTCTTCAAGATAGCTTCACTACTTCCCAGAGTTCCCTGGGAGAGGTGAGGCACTATATATAAATACTGTTAATAACAATTCATACACAGCAGTATGGAATTTTTTTGCTATAAAATCCAAATCTCAGCTGTGAGAATCATTCTGACCACCCCATTGCCCAATTCACTCAGAAAATGCACTCCTGCCCCACTTGGTCATCAGCCTACTCTGGCCTCTTGGATTCATAAAATCCATCATTTCGGAACAGTTCCTTCCTCTGTGAATCCATTAAAAAAAGCTGGAAGTGAGGATTCATTTGAATAAGGTGAGTCAGTGGAGATGACTTTAACTGCCTTCCCTTCTGCCATTCAGCAGTGCAGAGAGGACCAGTACAAGAGGAAGAAAATATTAATGACACAAAGGCACTTGCACCACAGGAGCAGCCCTGTCTGCTCTCATTTCCTCTGCTGCCAGTAACAGCCTATTTTACTCACTGCATCAATATTTCCCTTTAAGGTAATTTTTCTCCCAAAGCTCCCAGATCTTCTGCTGGCACTTTCCAGATCCCAGAAGTCATCAATCTGGTGTTCCAGCAGTTGCTGATATATCAATAAGAGTCGTTGGACAGCTGTACTTTCAGGCTAACATAACAGATTTATCCCTCTCCATTCCAGATGACTGCAAAAAAAAAGCCCGTTTAAAAAATACACTGAGATAAAACTCACAAGAAAAGTGTAATTCCCACAGGGAATTACATCCAGGGCCTGAACCCCCTTGTGGTTGCTGCCAGAGCCCTTGATCCCTCTGACATTTGGTTCAGCCTCCAGGCTGGCACAGAGTGCCACAGGTAATGGTGGAGGTTACCAGGCTGCACTTAACCCCAGCAGCAGAGGACATGCTGAGGCCAAGAGTAAAGGAGCACTTGGCTGGGGCTGAGCTTTAACATTTTATGTGTGCACCTGGCACAGGCATGCCTGCCATGGCAAGAGCCAGCCATGCTCCCTCCTGCTGCCTGTTGCAGGGCAGAACTCAGTCCCTGCACACTCAAAGCTTGGCACTTCTTGCAGCTTCCAAACCCACAGAAGAAGCACATGGGCACTCATGGACACCCCACAGCTCTCAGCAGCCACACATGCCCAGCACAGCCCAGATGTGCTGGATGAGCAGGCTGAGTACAAGCCCTTGAGCAGCCAGATCATCAGCCCTTGCTAACACAGCCTCTGGGGAGTGGAGATGCTGAGAGCTCCTGTTCCCTGCGGGTGGGAGAGTCAGAGATGAAGAGTTTTATTACAACCAAAGTGTCTCAACAAGTGCAGCTCCTATGCTAGATCACACTCAGCGTTGCCTGCAAGTCATGAGGACATCTCCAAGCAGGAGGAGGGGACTGGACCCAACTGTTCTGCCCTTCAGAAGCAGCACACATGGAGTTTTGGTGCAGCTCCAACTTGTACAGAAGTTGGACAGCCTCATCCAAGGCCTGCAAAGCACTTGATGTGCCCCAGCATGCTCCTCTCTGCTCCATCACTCAAGGACTTGGCCTCCATCACACAGATGCTGGACAAAGCTGCTGCACTGCCCTGCCCAGCCACTGCTCCTCTGCTCTGACAGCACATTGCTTGGCAACAGGACCGGAGCACACTGCAAAGGGAGAAACCACCGGAGACTGAGCAGAGCAGCAGGCAGCCCTCCTGCCAAACAGTGCAACAGCTCAGGGATCACACTTCGGCTTTCCACCAAGATGCTTCACATTTCTTTCTGCAGAACTCAGAGTCAGGAAGAAGGAAAGCCCTGCTGCTTAGTGCTCCCCACCCTGTGCCTGCCCCATCCCACCTGATCCGGTGCAGAAACCCACCCACATTCCACCACATGGAGGAGAGCTGTTCCCCAGCACGAGAAATATTCCTGCTATTGTGCCTTAACTAATAGCAGGGTTCCCATGGCAACTGCTTGTTTATTACAGAAAAACTAAAGGCAATGGCAAATCCCAGTGTCAGCGAGCACGAGAGAAATAATGGGTGTGTAAAAATAAAACTTCCTGGTGGCTTTGGCTTTTGGTGAAAGAGGCACACTCCTGTGGACCCTCAGTCCTACTGCCTTCCCACACCCTCCCGCAGCCGCAGCAGCTGGTACCCAGGGCCTGGCACTGATCCCTTCCTCGCGAGGAAGAAAAGGGACAGTTGAGGTTCAGCTCACGGCACAGAGGATGTCAAAGAGACAACCACAGCTCCTCTTCCCCGGGCTCTCCAGGGGCTGGGCTGGGACATGGCTATGCCTGTGGTGGTCCACCTGACTTGAATCCCTTAATAGCTCAGAGATGGCTCCTTCAGCACCTGGGGAGGCGAGCAGAGGGGTTAGACATGGCTGGCCAAGCTAAACCCCAAGAGCAGCCTGTCAGGCTCAGGCACGTTAAATGCCACAGCTTGTTCCCGAGAACATCCTGCCCAACAAGCAACAAGGCTCTACTCTGAGCACAAGGACGTGTTCAGATGAGGCTGTACGAGGTGTGAGCTGACAAAAGCCAGCAGCCAGGCAGAGGTAAGGCTGGCTGCCTTGCCAACCACAGCCTTGTGAAGATCAGCCCAGGCCCAGATGAAGATTCATGCCCGCAGTACCACCGCTGCATCATCTCTGTAGGGGAAGGAGGCTGCCCTGCACATTGCAGAGGTTTCAGATGACAAACAGCACAAGTTCCAGCACTGGCAGGTGAAAGAGAGTTAAAGGAAGGGGTGAGACGCACAAGCTCCCAGCTCAGAGATGAATTACAGCCCACAGTGCCCATTGAAAGCTGTCCAGAGGACAGGCAGCCTAATAGAGAAGGCCACAAGGAAAGGAAGCACCAGAAAATAAAACCATAAATTATTATTATCCAACCCATAAAACAGCAGCCAGCCAAAAATCAGAGCACAGGGAGAAAGGCTGTTCACCATCCATATCAAAGCTTACTAAAGGCTGCTTTGCTCTCCTCCACCTGCTCCTTTGCCATTATTTGGGGGGAGAGCTAACTCAAATAAAAATCAGAACTGAAAAACCAGGCCAGGTCTGGGCTCAGCATCTCTGACTTGTAATGTTTTCTGTATCACATGAGCAGAAAACACCCCATCAGTCAGCTCATTTGTTAAGACAACTTCCAAACATCTCCTGGAGGGAAGCACAACCACCTATTGTTGATGTAATTTGTCTTTAATTACAAGAGTTACAGCAGGGCTGGGAGTGTTTTCCTAGCTGGGGCCCAAAGAGAAGCTTTGTAAATCAAACTCTCCTGAGTCCTCTTTATTAAAAGGTCATTTCCCTCTGCACATCGTGATGGGGAAGGGTGTATTCTGCTGGTACACTGAAGAGGTCTTCTCCAATTGAGTGGATCTAATAGCAAAAGACAAGGGGAGAGAGGCCAGAGAGTTCTGCTAATCCACATCAGAAAGAAATGAAGAGAAATCAAAGCAGACTGTCAGTGGCTTCAATTCTGCAGCATCTCTCTGTTGCTGTGCTCCATCCTGGGTGCTCAAGCTCCTCAATGCCAAGCTGCTGCTTCCCCCTCCACTACCTCCAGGCACAGCACTGGAGTGGGCATATGAGCAAGGACAAGGTGGCCAGATGTCAGGGAATGGAGAAGGAAGCCCTACAAGGTAGGGACCTGATGCAACAGCAATCCCAAGATGCTCCATGTAACACAATGGTCTACTTCAGTCAAGGACTGCCTAACACAACAGGGATGTGAGTGCTGAAGCTCACAAATCTTCAGGCTTGGCAGAGCTGAATCTTCTGGCTCTAGCTTTGCACACAGTTAAGTTAATCAACAGCTTCTTCAAGAGATTTAAAGAACAACTCAGCCTCGAGCTCTCCATGCTGTAAACCTCATCCCCCTCCCCAAAGCCACGGGATGAGCTTCACCCTTTGCCAGCCTCAACTGCTTAGGGGGGTCAGAAACAGAAGACAGCATCAGCTCACTTCTGCCCACCAACTGCAGAAGACTATCTCTGCCTCCTTGCTTTAAGCCCTGGGAAGACCCCAGAGAGATTCTGGTGGGTATAATTTCTAACCCAGCATAAAGCAATTGAAGTATCTGCCCAATGGTGCCCTGTGGAGCAGTGTCTGCTTCATGGGTTGTCCCTCTCTTGGCAATCATAGCAAAACAGCAGGGTCTGCACAGAATGGAGGAAAGCATGGGTGGACTGAAGGAGAAGGAGTCCAGGAGGACTGAGGCTAGTCTGGGCGACCACAGTGAAACCTGAAAAAACACCATAGCATAAGACCCCATCACTGCCTGCATGGGAAACACACCACACTTGTGGGCTATCCCTAAATCCTGCTAGCAACAGTAGAAACCAAATCCTTCTCCCCACTGCTTCCTGGACACAGAGAAGACAACCAACCTTTTCCCCTGGCCCAGGTGAAGGATCTGCTGGCACCAACGCTCTCTGGCTCCGGCACCGCTGGCTCACTTTGCCAAGGCTGCGTGGGCAGCTCACTGGATTTGCTGCTGCTCTTCAAAGGTGTGATGTACTTTGGCAGCCCTTTGTAGAACCATGCACCAGACCTCTTCCAAACCTGTTATAGACAGAGACACAACACCTTAAGCCTGGAAGCAGCAGACGGTTCAGATTCTGCATCTGCTGCTTTCCCATCGGGAATGCACAAAAAGGAAAGCTTCCTGGAGAGAGCAGGAATGTGCCACACATCACAATAGCCTCAAGCACATGCTCTGCTTAGAGTAAAACAAGTCCTGCACTAGCTGGAGGGGCAGCAAGTCCTGACACATGTCCTCTTGGGACAGGCCTCTCAGTCTGGGTCACTTTGCTTCTGAGAGAGTCAAAGGCCAGCAGCAGCTGCTGAGGGATGCAAGGGGCAATGCCAGGAGAGCAGAAACGCTGCCTCATGATGCACCAAACAGCACAACTTGGCATTTATCCCCCAGAGCAGATCAGGCTAAGCCTGATCACCTAATGAGCGTGCCTGAGAACCCCAGAACCAGGACACTCAAGCAACCCAAACCTGCAGCAGGATCTGACAACACCTCCTGTAAGAATGTCCTCTACTCTGCAGTTTAGTTTTAATGCAGCTTATGATGAAGGAGCTGTATTAAGTATACTTAGTATAAAGCTTGCTGTGAGCCAGAGGAAGGGAAAAGGATGGCAGTTCAGAAAAAGAGAAATGGCTTCTAAAAACCTAATTCTTTTGTGCCTTCCAGCAGTCTAATAATGAGCTAATGAGACAGCTAGGGCAAAACCAAATTAATACAGTAAAAAAATAATTTTCTATTTTAAGCAGGGGGGTAGAAACCTTACATTTCTGTTCAGAGTGAAGGAGATAACCAGTGTTTCTACTCCAGGTTCCCAAAGCATTTTGCATATGGAATCATCCCAATGGCAACAGGTTTAAATGCAGATATCCCTCATTAGAGCAATACCTTTGCAATTTGCATTTTGGGCTTAATCAAAGCAGAGGGCAGTGACAACACCTGGCACTCACGAAAAGTTCTTCTCATGCCAGCACAAAAAGCAGGACACCACTGTTACCATTTCACTGAGGGAAGGAGATTGCTCAGCAGGTTGCCTGGCTCCTAGACCAGAGCCATCAACACAGAGAGCTAAAATCTCTGTTTGGGGTCTTGAAAGCCAAATGAAGGCAATCTGAATTCACTGGGGAACCTGGTAGCATGCTTTTTAAAAGAAGAGCACCCAGTAGAAGAAAAACACATCACTGTGGCCCAGCACACACATCAGTTCCCTGTGAGAGTGCAAGAGAGACACTTTTGCATCTCCATCTAGAAACTAGGAGGTGAGAGCACCCAGCAACTCCACCAACAGCCCAGCAGGACAGTGAGTCTGCTCCAAGTAAAGAAGCTTGGGAAGCCGCTTCCCCAAAGGAGAGAAGACTGCAAGTTCTTCTACAGAGGGAGCCTTGGCAGACAGGAGACTTTACCAGCTCCTTTGCCAACATGCAAACAGCCAAAACAGTGACCCAGTCAGCCAAGACACAAGCTGATCACAGCTCCTTCTGTCCCCTCTGTAAGCACACAGGGACTGCACGGCATGGGGTACAACTTGTACAACAGCACATGTCAATGCAGCATGGGGATCCTGGAGGAACATGCTCTGCTACCCCTGCAGAGCCAAGGATTGGGATGCAATAGGTTTTTGAAATCTGGGACAGACGTCTCTATACTGAGCTTAGCCCACTGCAACTCAGATAAAGATGCAATGCAGGAGCTGCAGGCTGGGCAAGACCTCGTCTCTCTTGTCTGGCCTTGGGGGCAGCTGCACATGCAGGACAGAGCAGGCAGAACGGGGGCTGCTGCACCCACAGGGTTTGCACCCCACCAAGCACCTTGCTAATTGGCTTATTGCACTGGATTGCACGGATTGAGGAGCTTGTCTGCCCCCTGCCACACACTGGGGAGCTGTGGCACACGTAGCTTCCCCGCAGAAACTGCCAGGGACAAGCAACCCTTTCTTACAGTCATTCTCTGAACAGGCCTTGCAACATCTGTAATTTAATTTGAAGCACTGAAGAGACCTATTATCTCCAGGCGAGCTACAATTTAGGCACACCATAAAACCAATCAGACACAGCAAGATTGCTCTAAGAAAAGGCTGGTCACCTCCAGGGTTCTCACTACCCCAAGGCAAGTCCAGTTACAGAAAGAGTTAATGATATAATATACCCAGCTCTGATGTAGTCACACCAGTATAAAATTGATTCTATGCATACATATTCACTTCAAATTGGTGCTTCTAATAGAGTTTGGTCTCATTACAGCAGTACTGAAATTGTTTTGAGATCAGCCCTTCAATAGCTGCAGCAAGATGCTCTCTCCTGTCTGAATTCAGCAGCTCTGCTCCCCCTACCCACGGCAGCAGTGTGCCCCATCCCCAGCCCTGGTGGTTCATGTTCTGCCCTGCACGTGGGCACAGGTTAGTTTCAGCATCCATGCATCAAAACAGATCGATGCTGCTGACTGCTATTGATGGCAGCTTCATTGATTGCAGGAGTGGCCTGACAGCAAAGGTCTTGCTTGATTTTAAGTTAATAAATCTATAGCAGTGCTTCAGCAATAAAGGTCCTGTTTATTAGGAGTTTGCTCTAAGCAAAGAGTTTTGCTCCCACCAGTTCTGTTGGCACAGAAGGTGAAATCTAACCCCCATGGCAGCCTGACCTTGGGTGGAGCTGGAATTTCATCAGCCAGGGGGACAGCCAGCCACTTCCAGTCTCTTGCAACAAGCCAGTTTTAGCTAAAACTGATCATCCTTTGCTCCTAGTGCTTGACAGAGGGGAGTAAAGGTCTGTATCTGCATCACCCCAGATCAGGACATGATGGTCCAGAATGTGGCTCAGGACAGAGCAGCCACACCACACATCACCAGCTGCAGGCTGTCTCTGGCCCACTGCACTCAAGCTGGCCCAGCTAAACACAACTAAAATCCACACTCAATATTGACCTCCTGTCCTTCTGCCTCCCCTGACACCAAAAGTACCCTAAAGCAAAGGTGGGTTGGACACAGGGGAGAAGAGCCACTTTAGCAACAGACTCCTTCTTTTATTACTTCAAACCAATTTAACAGCCATCGCCATGTCAAGTCCAGAGAGCTCAATGCCTTTTATAACCCCGATAATGCTCCTATTAAAGTTGCATCAAGCCATCATTACAGCTACAGGATGAGACAGTCAGAAGCAGATGCTTATTTTTATCTGGCACACTCAAGTGCAGCCTGTAAATGGCACCTAACAGAGAATCACTGGGCCCTGGTGACATGCATGTTACTCCTCCCCCCTCTTTCTCCTCTGAACACATAAGTGCCAAAACAAGCTCCTAAAGAAAGAAAATGTAAGGACTTGCTGATGAAGGGATGGGATCACAGAAGGAATTGTAATGGTACTTGCAGGCCCCCCCCCCAGAGTTTGCTTCACCAAAGCCACAAGTCCCCTAAATAGAGATGCTTACAAAGGATCTTTGTAGCTGCCTTCCTTCGCAGCAGCCTGGGCAAGAAGAAAACAGCTACCTTTAGCTTCCCATGCTGACACCCCAGTTACTGGCCCAACCTCCCAAGCAGCTGAAAGGCAGGGGAGCAGGTTCTCGTGGGCTACAACACTTAACAAAGAGAAAGGCACCTGCAAATGCCACCACCCTGGGAGAACTTCATTGTCCTCACGCTGCATGTGCCCCCAAGCTCACTTTGTCCCAGCTCTGGCATGCTGCAAACCACTGGCAGGAAAGAAAGAGAGAGCGCTCTTCAGCTTCGGTATTTGCATTCATCTGCTTTTCCATAACACAGAGATTTCCAATTACATTATTTACAGCAATCTGTTGTCAACTCCCACATTCAGCATTTGAGGATGAAGAAAATTAAAAGGCAGTGAAAATTGCTGTTCAGAGGTTTGTTTCCGGAATAGCAAAAAAATCTATGGCACCTCTGACCCCAACGCTTCTCAAGCTGCAATGGCTGAGATGATTTATCATTCCCCTTTCAATCAGGCCTCTTTTTTTTTTTTCCCTCCTATGCCTCTATTCTAGAGGACACTATTTTGAGTCTAACCACTTGTTACCACCCCTCAAAATAATACAGCAGGCTATTGATGAGTAGTTTGAATTGCAAACAGGTGCACATCGCTTCGATTCAATCCAGAGTCACCCAAAATAAACACTCCCCTCCATCAGTATGGTCTTCTGCCAAGACATCCTCGTGCCAGGCAGCAATAACCCTGGGCTATGTTGGTTTTTAATGTTCAAAATGGTATGAGGGCATATATGAAAAGGGAAGCCCTGGGGGCAAAATGGGAGGAGAAAACTCTGCTTCTCCAGCACTGGAATCTTCCTCTGCATGGTTTATTGTGATAAACCAGGAAACGCAGCCAGCCATGAAAACGCTGTTTAGTGAGGGAGAAGAAATTAAAGGGAAAGTGAAGCAGAGGGGGCAAATTAAAACTTTAACAGGTCCCTGAGAGATGACACTGTCTTTCACAGCCAGTGGAGTTTAAAAAAAGCTCTCTCCCCCCACCCTACTGAAACTGTTTTCATTATGACTACAGTTTTGGATGTGTCAATTCAAATGTAAATGTGCACAAAGGCTTCCAAGAGGATTTTAATTACCATGATAGCATCGCTAATTATGGATATGAAAAAATACATATATAAAGTGGTCATTCAGGAGGGTGCTGTGCAGAACCTGGAGGTATCAGTCAAAACAGGGCTGTGCAGAGAGTTAAACGGCCGGGCAGGGATTTGACAAAGCACAGCAGGTTCCATTTCCCCCTCAGGCCAGGAGGTGACAGGCAGACTCCAGCCACATGAGACTAATTCAACACAGGCACTGCTGCCCAAGCTGTTTCTAAGCTCATGTGCTCTGCCAGAGGCCTGGCAGCTGGGAACCACTCCAGCTGTACACATGCCTACCACAGCTCCTCCCAGGCAGTTCTGCTCCTCTGCCAGTCGCCACAATGAACCTGTTTTGCTGGAGGACTTGGTCCCTTTCTGCCCTGCACTCACATTCCAATGGGTGCATCGCTGCTTCCCTGCAAACCCATGGCCAAAGTTTGCTGCCGTCAGGGATCTGCATCCCTGATCGTGCTACGGGACTTCATACCTATGCAGAAAAAGGAGTCAATCTCCAGAAAGGCAATGCAAGATGCAAAGCCATGAAAGGCAATGCAGCACATGGAGGAAACAAGAAGGAAGGGACATTCTTGCCCTCAAACATGAATATGAGGTTGACTGAATTCACTTCTCCCCTTGCTTGCAGGAACAACAAAACACGATCCATGTATCTGTTTTAGTTCTACCACCCACAAAGACACTGCAAAGGAAAACATCCACAGAATCCTGGAAGAACAAGAAGGGCTTTCAACAGACAGTTCTGAAAAACAGCTGGGACAAGTGGCATCTCCAACAGACAGGTTCTCACCTAAAGCAAGTGAGGTCTATCTTATTCAAGGAATAGGTGATGCACTTATGATGGAGGGGTGTTCGGCTGGCCCTTGGGGATGTTCTCTTTGCCAGCAGGAACATCCAAGTGCTGCCAGGTCCCAGCCAGGTATTCCTCCTAGCACCCCTCTGGCAGTGCAGAGACCCTCACCCTGCGTGGACACATCACACCGAATATGCTGCCTTGCTTCTGGATGGTTGGGATGCAAGCAGCAGGCAGAATCCATTAATCACCTCCACTCTCCAGAAATAAGACAGTGTCAGAGCAACTTGTTCCTCATTGCTATGCAGTGCAGCCTTCCTAGTGGAGGTTTTCAAGGAAACATAAAGCAGCAAAGAACACTTTGGAATGGCTGAGTCTGGGATTCTCAAAGGGATCTGTAGGCATGAAACATTCAACTCCAGGTGAAAAACTGATGTAAACAACTTGTTTACATCAGTTACTTGTTACTTGGGTTTGCATTTTGACCCAAGCATGATTTAATCATACCTGAGACCAGCCCAGATTCTGTCTGTGCAGCAAGAGGGAGAAGGTGACTACCGTGTCACCAAACCTACACTAGCTTAGATCAAGCCTACAAGGATAAATAACAACAAGGAAGAGGGAAGGATGAAAGCTTTAGCAGGTATCAACAACGCTGCACACTTCAGCTGGTAGCTGGTATCAGTGAATGTCCAACCCCATCATCCTGCCTTGAGATCCTGGTGGGCTGCAAGACTCACATGCTCACTCACTCAGAGGCTAAAGGGGGCAATTACAGTCCTAGGCTCTTGTCCCAGCCAGATGACACTTATTAACTCTAGCCAACACCATTTAGTCCACCCAGGTTTCTGAATGACCTCCCTTTCTCATTTCAGTGCCTGTCAGTCTCTCACTAACCGAATTGAGAGCTTCATAAATACAATGCTCAAATAGCTTGAGCAGTGGTTCAGAAAATTAGATGGTGATCAAAGCACTGAGGTAGAGGGAATCACCTAGCTTGGCAACACCACATCTCATCACACCTGCTGGAGGGGGCACTCCAGACCAGTATCAAACACTCACCGACTAGAGCTGGCCAACTTTAGGTGCCCCACAAGTTGGGAGGTGTTGTCCCTGTGGCCTGGGACAAGCCTACTTTAAGTGTGTGTTTCATTGGCATAGGCAAAAGGAAAACCTTGCTCAGCGATGCTGTGCACTGAGAAGGGAAGAGACAAAGGATAACACTGACTTGTTACTGCTTCACACAACCCAAAGCACTTCAAGTATGTTCCTGAAACTCTGCTTTGATTCCAGGAAATAAAACGGGGCCGATGCCTACTCATTATGCAGGGGATTCAGAGGTTAGACAGACATGAGAGTATCTGATCCCAAAGAGCAGACATCCACCTGCACTCACTGATAGCAAATATAACCTTCAGCAAAGAGCATGGCCAACTGGGTTTGGTCCAGAGCAGATGGCAAAACAAGACAGATCCAGATCACAGAAACAGACGGCAGCAAGGCACTGGTGGTGAACACCAGCCTGTCCAAGAAACCTGGCAAATCCGTGCATGCCCTGTAGTGACATGACACCTGAACCAGCTTCAGGGACTGCACTAGTAGCAGCCATCAGCCTGGGGCCTGAGAGACTCATCTCTTCCTCACACAGACTTCAGGGAGGACCTGATCAAAGCCACTTTCCAAGCCTTTATTCTGACATTGCCTCAACTTCATGCCCTAGCTGACATGCCTCAAGGCTTCTGCTAATTCTCAATGCTTCCCTGCCTTCCCTCAAAATAAAAGCAGAGCATGTGGGAAGACAGAGGGGATGTATGATTTGATGCCTGGCTGCATGTCCCCACTGTGATCCTTCCAAGCTTCTCCTGGAGCAAGAAAGGAGACAGCCCTGAAACAACCTTAAAGAGAGTGAAAAAATAAAGATGAAGCTTAAGGTTGGGAGGTAAGATTAGGCTATTTTTTAGGTAGTCTAAGAAGAAAAGTTCCATCCATTTTCATTAGCACTTTGGCCATACTTGAGGATTCAGAGAGAGAGAGAGCAAGCTCTGAAGGTTATTGTAGCCTCACGCAGTGGCCACATGTAACACTTAACAGGACAGGTCAAGATTCTTCTCTGTCCAGTGACCAAGGCTCTTCACATAGGAAAAAACCTACCACCTGTACAGTGTGAGATGAGAAAAAAAAAAATACAGAAAAGAACAGAATAAAAGAAGTAAAGTAAATTTTAGTCCTCTGCCCGTCTCCCTGACCTGCCTCACTCTTCATTGTGAGACCTCCATCTGGAATTGAAAACATCTGGATGACTCAGTGCATCAAATTAATTGCAATATTCAAGGAGCTGGAATGCTCTCTACCTACCCACACCCACACTGCTGCTCAAAAGTTAAAGACCAGCAGGATTCATGTACCCCTCATCTTATCCGAACATGAACTTTGCAACTGCTCCCACACAGACAAACCCCTCCTGTGTCAAACCAAAGCAATGCCCAACTTCCACATCCAGTCAAAAAAAAAAAGTTCAGCATCTCAAACACCTGCACAAATGCTCTCACTACACTTCAAAAATTGATTTAGCAGAGCACACAGGTTTCACAGTTGGTTGCAGCGGTCAGAAATAGCTGCACCAGATTGATGTTCAAGGACCACAAGCAAAAGCCCAAAATAAATTGATGAGAACAAGTGAAAGTCCTTCTGCAATCACAGAACAAATTCACTGACTTCACTTCACTGTAGAGCAGCAAGCCCTGATGTTGGTGGCTGCTGGCTGGCAGACAAGAATTGAGGCAGGCTGTTACTTTTTGCAGCTTACAGTCAAGGATGAAGGGTATAAAAATTTAGAGACCTGCATTCGAAGTCTCACATGCTGGCAAATTATAGGATTTTGCAGGCAGGGAGGAAAAGAGACCTAAAAGCTGCAATCCCAGTTATTTTTAGAGGGACAAATGTTGCAGCTATGCCGTAGGTCTCTCCAGCTGTATTAAAGAGCCAGTGTTAGCCAAGTTTATTTGCCTCAGAGCTGGAAGGGAAAGAGTGTGGCAGCAGAAGGTAACAGTCACTTTATGACCATGACTAGAAAAGCCCCACAAAGCCATACAGGCTGCAGGGGCTGGTGGTTTTGATCCCTCCACCCCCTCACAAACCAAAGCTGTCGCTATTGTTTCTATTCACTAAGCCTTCTTAGCCTCCAGCCAAGCCTCCCAAAGCCCATCCCAAGCTCCCTTCCAAGTGCCCAAGCAGAAGAGCCCACGCACACTCAGCACAGACACAGGACAAGCAACGCATGCTGCTGAACCTCATCTCTCCACAGCTGCATTTTACCTCTCTCTGTTCACTGCAGATCTTGCACAGCCAAAGAGGACGTTTCTGGGCTCCAAAGGTTTCTATTCCGCACTTAGTGCAAACTTTCTGAAAGAAGAAGAGAGGAAAAAAGAAGAAAAAAAGTGGTGTTAGTAAGGCCATACAGCCCTTAGGAGAGAGAAGGGAGAGAAGCATCTTTCCCACAGTTCTGCTTTGCCTTCCTTAAAAACCTAAACAGGAGACAATTTTCTTAGTCATCCTGAAGAACCATGGATGGCAGGAAATTGCCTCAGCTTTGAACAGACATGAGACAGAGGCAAATCTACAGCATAGTCCTTGAATGCAGGGCAAGAAGAGCACTGGACAGGGTAAATCATGACCAAGAGACAACCCCATGGCCTCCCCTCCATTTCAGCAGGTGCTCAGCAGCTCTTGATTTGTGGCTGCTTAGGAAGTGGGCCCCACCATGCTGACAGCAGCAGTCCCTGAGCTTCTAGAAGGCTTGACAGCACCACGTGGCCACTACTGCTGCAGAGGGACCTTTTGTGTCTCTGCTGGCATTACCAACCATTTACTACCTGAATCACCTCATATTACACAATGAGGCTGATGTGTATCAGGCTTGGCTTACAGCTTGAATGAGAAATTGGATGAATTCTTTGATCCACACAGAGCAAAAGTCACTCACAAGAGGGACCTGGAGAGCAAAACCTTTCCCTCTAGAGGGACGTGTGAATTTAATCTCCCCTGCAAAGGCTCTACTCATCCCCCCAGCTGGGCTGCTCCTCCTCCGAGCCAGGAGGTCTGTATCCAGGGACCAATGCCTCAGAGGCTCACTCAGACCTCAGTGACTCTGTCTGGAGGAGGAGAGTGACAGAATCATGATACCTGAGGCAACGGCTTCATTGCACCCCACTGTTGTGGTCAGAGTAATCCAGAGGCAGGTCTGTCCCTGACTCATGCTGCGCACAAAGTGGGAGGCATCACCAGCAGAGCCACAGAGGTTAGTCCTCCTCTCTCCATCTCTCTCTTTCTGTCCTCATCCTCCCAGAGAAATAAGGAACAACCTATTGGGTCTGCTGCATCAGTACTCAACATGGTGCAACCTAAGCCAAGAGGGGCTGCAGATGCAACTAGGAATATCATCTGAAACACTCCAAATTTGCCCTCCCTCCAATAAAATCTAAGGGAGTAACTCAGTCTTAAATACCCTCACTGATCCCAACCCCACATGTATAGCACATTCAAACACTCCCTCTAGTGGAACTTTCCAAGTGATTTTATTCCTAGCCATAAATTTTGAAAGTTCCACTATAAAAAGGAGTTTTCCCTTTCCTCTGCAGGTACGACGAAAAATCAAGCATCACTTACAACCCCTCAGAAGAAGACATAAAAATCAAGGGCATTAAACACAGCCCCACTCCTCATTAAACACAAGATAAAGCACCTTCTTCTCCTACATACAGATCACCTTTTATAGATCCCACTGATCCCCTCTGCATGGTAAATGACACATTATGCTTTGTCTAACCACTGCTATTGTTAACATTCCTGGATTTGCATACATCTTTGTCTTGCCAGCATGCATTTATTTCCAAGGTAATAAAAGCTAATATTAAAAGCATTCTTCATAAAACAGAAAGTAGCACTTAAAAAAGAAAAAAAAACATCATTCCATCAGGCTACAAGAAAGACAGAACCTCTGCTCAGCAGAAGGGACTTGCTGAAGGTGAAGTTCTTTGCTATGTTTTAGATGCATTAGTACAGTTCCTGTTACTGAATTAAACAAGTCTGAGACAGTAACAGAGCACCAGCAGCAAGAAAAATATGAACTTTAAAAATCCATAATTGCCTGACAAGTCCTTGCTTACTGCATACAGCACTGCATGAGTGATGGATATCTCTGGATGAGAGGGAACAAGTCTAAAGTAACAGTCTACTCTGTGTGCTGCGTCAAAGGGTTGACTGTTCCCCAGGTTCACTCCACAATATTAAAAAGCAGCAAGAGAAGCAGCCCAGGGCACCCAGGTTGTATTGAGTGTGTGCCTTGAGCTTGCACGCAGCTGAAAAGTGCAGCCAAGCTGAAAGCAGCTGCAAAACACACCCTGGATATAAATGCTCCTGAGCTGGCTGCCAGACTCCAGACAAAAAGGGAATAACCATAAAAGAAAAGCAATCAGCCCTTCTCTGGGGGTTTATGGTCACAGCCCTCCCAAGAGGCTAAGGCTCAGGCAGCATCACCAGCTGGGAGGTTACCACCTACAATTGCAAATGGACAGGGCAGGGAAGTGTCTGAAGCAGCTTTTGCCTCCTTGTTAGTGTACAGGGCTCCCAGGAAGGAAGCTAGAAAACCTTGTGGCAATGTGACCTAGCTGGCTTTGGACAAGGTGAGAGCATAACTGCCAAGGGAAGAAGGCAAGAACAGAGCACATCCTGTTATTCCACATCCTGTTATTCCATCCAATGCAGGAAGCAGCCAGCTGTCTCCTGTTGGCCACCCAGCCCTTGTATAGAGAGTTCATGCTCCTCTCCAAGAGAGCTGCCCTGTAGCTCCCATCAGATCAGATCTTTCACTTCCCACTTCCTTAACGCTGTTTCCTTCTCCACCCCTTCCTAAAATGATACTTTCTTCCTGGCTTAAGACCCAGGGGTTCAAAGTGCTGTGGCCAACTGTGGACCAGTGCAGCCCAGCCTGGCAGCCTGCTCTGCATGAGAGCTGCACTTCACAAACTCAAGCAATGCCAGTAGGAAAGGGTCTCCCCTGTGGCCTGCATGGCTGCTTACCACAGAGGTAACCTGTCTGCCTAACCACTCCACTGTAAAGGAGCAGGTTTTACTCAGTGCTGTCCTGTGGGCTCTGGGGGACATCTCTTCAGTGACAGAGGTGACATTGGCAAGGGTCTCCTTGGCTCCAGTAGCCACTAGGGACAGTCAGCACAGGTTGCTCCCTTCCACCCTACCACGAGCAAGTGAGAAACACTCCTGCAACCAGCAGGTCCCCTCACTCCTCCCCAGGCAACTCCCTGAGGCAAGTCACTTCGGAAGGTATCTCCCCAGGGAAATATGGTCTTCTAGTGCAGGAAAAACAGCCTCCCAGCAGAGGGAGGATAAAGTGGTTGCCTTGGAGATCATAATTTCCACAGCAATACAGATTAACCCCTTGGCTGCAGAGTCTAAACACACAAGAATTGTCCCTCCAGGGTGCTGGCAGAAAAGCAGCTTCCCCAAAAACTGATGCTGCTTTTCCAAGAGCACCTGTGCAGTCCTGCCAACAGCACACACAAACCCAGGCAGTCAGTGCTGCACAGGTCCTTCATGTCCCAGAGCTGGAAACCCTACACTGGCTTGGAACTTGAAGATGGACTTGAGTCCTCTGAAGAGCAGCATGACTGGAAAGTCTAAGGACAGCCCTAGCAGTAAACAACAATAAAGCACACAGAATCTTCTTAGGAGTTGCTTCTGATCCATTTCTGCCCCTTCTCTCACTCTGCAAACCCAGATGTAGAGCATGTGGGAAGACAGAGGGGATGTATGATTTGATGCCTGGCTGCATGTCCCCACTGTGATCCTTCCAAGCTTCTCCTGGTCAGGGCACCAAGAAAGGAGACAGCCCTGAAACAACCTTAAAGAGAGTGAAAAAATAAAGATGAAGCTTAGGTTGGGAGGTAAGATTAGGCTATTTTTTAGGTAGTCTAAGAAGGAAAGTTCCATCCATTTTCCTTAGGGAAGCACTCTGCAAACCCAGATGCAGGGCTGACGCATCCCATCTCAGCACTCAGTACAGTTTAGACACCTTGGGGTCCTGAGGAATAAGGTAACCAGGGTGCAATAGAAAACCTGATGGTCTGACAGCACCAACCAAGACAAGTGGAGCTAAGGTAACTTAACCCTGCAGTTACCCAGCTTTCAGGAGACCCAGTGGCCTTTCCTACACAGATCTGCTAACTGGGAGCAGGCAGGAGCCCGTGTGCCCAGCCCACCTTTTTGCAATCCTGGCAGAAGACCGAGCTGCTGCCCAGCAGCCCGAGCAGCTCACCGCAGAGCAGGCACTGCGAGAGGCCATCCCCCATGGCGTTCTTTCTCATGTTCTCCAGCCGCTCCACCAGGCGCCTGCGGGGCAAGAGGCAGAGCAGAGGTCACAGCACTCACCTTGGAAGTAGAGGCATGCCAAAAACCTGCAGACACATGCTCCAGACAGCCTACCTTTGCTGCTTCTCTGCAGTTTTGGGCCCCTTGCTGGGACCATATGGACTTTCACTTCAGTCTCTGCACTCAGTGTTTCCTATCAGCTGGCTTTTGGCCTTCAGGAAATACAAACCTCTGTAAGTCCATCTTCCAAAACTCACCAAGACCTGAATAATCAAAACTGCAAATACACTGAAAGGCCTGACTTAGCCAGTGCATGCAGGGCACACAGCTCCCAAGAATGGCTTGATCCCACACAAGGAGCTCAGCGTCACTGGGCCACAGTGTCAGCACAATGATTTCCTGCCTGTAGAGCAGAAAAATCCTTTAGTGCTCAGATCAGGGCAGGTCAGACAGCACTGGGAAAGCACAAAGGAATCAGACCTGCCAAACTCTGCTTCATCTTTATATATACTCCCTGGAAGCAGCACTATGGGTACATGACTTGCCCACAACCCATTAGATGCAGGAAGGCCAGACTGAAGCCATCAGATGAAAATGAGCTTGGCTGCAGTACAGGAATGCCAGGAATTGCTCCCTGCTTCGCTCAAGAGCACGCTTGGAAGACAGGAAGCACATATGTATGCACAATGTCCATAGCAGCAGGACTAGGAAAGGGAAGGCAGGATAAGCAATTAGGATGCAGGATGTGGAAAGCATGCAGAGAAAGGCTGCTGTCTTGAGATCACTGCTTGGCAATCCTCAAGTATCCATTTGTAGATGGGGATGATAACAGCCAGGCCATTTATCAGAGGCAGTGACCAGCTGCAGCCATGCACAGCTGCTCTCCTGCTATCCATGCCACCCAGTCCTCATTAGCACTAATGTCCCATCAACCAAGTCCCTTGCTGAGAGGAAGGCAAGGTCTGGTTGAAAGAGGTATTGCCTGTGGTGATGAGGTCAGACAGCACAGCTAGGATGAGCCATCATTAGTATATTCATGATCCTTGACTTCAGCAGAGGAGAACTCCCAGGAGCTAACAAAAGCATTTCAGAGAAGGCTTCAGCACAGGAGCACCCAGGCAGTCCCTTTCTGCAACTACACCAACAACTGCACAGGAATGACCGTCAGCCCCTCAGGGTCGTTGGCTGGTTCTGGGGTCTGCCACATATGACACAAGCATCATTGCCAGCTCTCATTAGCACTCACTAATGTGCACTGCACAGAGGCAGAGCAAAGCACAGGGGTAGGAAGCTTAGCCTGCTGGACACAGACCGGGAGACATTGGGGTTTCCTGTCTTGCAAACAGAAAACACTGCTGGGAAATGTTGCAGGGCTGCTGAAATCCCCACTCAGTGTAGGAGGACCATAGACAAAGCCAAGACTAGATCTCCAGCAGGACTGAAAGCAAAGGGTGCCCATGTATTAAATCATTCAGGCTAGCAAACCCCTTCCAGAGGGCTCAGCCAGCTAGAACATAAAGTCACTCACTGCTCCAGGCGAAATCCCAGGGGGCTGCCACAGACAAGGAAAAAACCTAACTGTGCTGCCAGCAGTGATTTCTGAGCCATCCTGTCCACTAGCAGTGGATGCAGCTGCACAGCTCAGCATCTTCCCCAGCCTCTTCCTGAGCCACTAGTGCAGCAGCACAGGCTGCATTTACTGGGGGCTTTGACAGTGGCTGCAACCAAAGCCACTAAGGCTTAAAAAAGGTGTGAAAAAGGCTTGAGACATGGAGAAAAGGAAAACATCACATCCTTCCCAATGTTCATCACCTCCAAACAAGCAACATGGGAAGAGAAAATAAATGAACTAAGGTGCTCTGAGTGATGGAGGCTGAGCTCTGGCAGCTGGTAGAGCCACTCCTGTGTCTGTTGTGACCTTTCCCTCTGAGGGGACAAATGAACGTGACCGTACCCGATGCGCTGCTGCTCCATCATGTCCAGTTTCTCTGCCTTGCGGATGACTTCCAGAATGACCTCAAGCTCCTGTGGGCTCAGAGTCTGCATCTTCCTCTGCTTCTCAGTCTGAAACGTGTGCACCGACCAGCCCGTCTGGAGCCTGTGGGAGGGGGTGGAGGGAAGGATTAAACTGTCAAAGGAAAGCACAAAACCCCTGCCCTGTCCTACATGCCAAACCTGCCTGGCACACAGAGCCCACATCAGCCTTCCATCAGAGAAGTCTTCTCTGGTTAACACCAGAGAGGAGACTCTTCTCACTGACCAGATCACTATGTCACTCTTCCAGCAGTGGTGCCTCTCTGCCTTCTCACTTCCCCTCCTGCTCCACTCCACATCCTCACTCCTGGTTGGCTCTGCCCATAAGGAAAACCAGCATGCCTAGTGCTGGCTATCCCTGCAGAGAGAAGTGCTGCAGACACCACAAATGCCAACAGCAGGCTCCTGAGCACAGGGATTATCTGCACCCTCCTCCCTCCAGGTCACACATTTCTAATGTCTTCAGTTCAAACACAAACATCACCAGGTAAGCCTTGAAATACTAATTTGGCAACCTGCTCCCTTGATCTAACCCAGGCCTGCAGAAGGACTTCAGTGAGCCCCTTCCCTCCCTGTCTCACACAGAGCAGCTGATGTTTCTCCTTAGCTCACTTGGGGACAGGCAAGAGCTTTCACAGCTCAATTAATTACCATGCAGTAGAGGTTTAGAGGTCAATGGATAAAGCCATGGCTACTAGCAAAACACAAGGCATTCTCAGACACAGTTATCTTAATGAGGCTTTGAGGTGAAGGCTGGAGAGGCAGCAGTGGTGTGAACTGCTCACAGTCTGGCAGTCCTCTCAGCTACAGGAGCACCTCCTGTTTTCTAATACGCTGCAGCAGGCTGACCCCAGAGGTTCAGGTAAGAGCAGAGCTGGCAGTGGCAAATGCAATTCTAGTGCTTGACTCATCTCCACCCCCTTTGTCTTTAGGTTATGCAGTAATTTAACTTCAGAGAAAAATGAGATCGAACGTTCCTAAAACAAAGAGTGCTGGCAGCTGGGGAGCACTATCAATTACATTTAGGATACTGCAGAGATGCAAGCAGGTCTCTAAACCACCCGGGGAGGGGTGGTGGGATGAATGGATAGAATCTCCACACACACCAGCCATGCTGCCAACTCCACTGCAGGCTGGCAGCTCCAAGCAGCAGCCAAGCACCAAGCTCCAGTTTAACAGCTCCTGTCCCACCCAAGCAGCGTATCTCCTTAGCTGCAGAGGGGTCTACATGTCAAACCTGCCTCCCAGTCGGGCTGTGGACAAGGCCAGTGCTCCTCACAGATACCACAAAACAATTCAGGCCAGAGCTGAGGCAGGAAGGAGAGAAAGAGGGTGGAGAGGACTCACTTGGCACGCAGAGCCAGCTGCCGGTCATTGGGGCACACCCACTGGCCCGTTCCGCTGCCAAAAATCGTGTCAGCCATGGCAGAAGACTGGCGAGGAGGCAGGGATCACACCTGTAAGAAGCAAACACCAGAACTGAGCACAGCTGCCACTCCACCCTCAAGAATGCACAGGGCAGTGCTTGGCACAGCCTCATCACCCATCCCAAAGAGCCACTCTTCTGGCACCTACAACAGAGGAGATCTGCTGGTGTCACACACGGTGGAAGCAGACAGCCTCTCACCCACACACCATCACCCTCCTAAAATACAAGCCAATAAATACTTTCAAATCCCTTGAAGACAAGGCTGGAAATTTAGATTTTATGGTACTCTACAGAAAGCCAGAGACTCTTTGTCAGTTCTGATTTTTCATTCCAGACTAGAGAAAAGCATTGCTTGTGGAAGAATAATCTCTGACCCAGCACCTTTAGAACCTCCAGGCTGCAGCACTGACAGAGAAAGCCACTCTATAAAGGACACCAAAGAACTACAGTTGCCTTTTTTTTCTTTTTTTACCTCTTAATGGGGTAACAAACACTAGCCCACGCGACAATCAGTGTGAACAGCGGCAAGTCATTTCGTTCATTAAAACTGCCTCCATGATAGTCTGATATTTATAACTGCAGCCTACAATAGCAGCTTGTTTGCATTCTCTGATGTTCAAGACAGCACCTCTGGCAACAGCTCTCCTTGCTGCAGCTCCTGTAACCAGCATGGTCCCACCAGCAATTCCCTGTGCTCAATGCCAGTTTCACCATGAACTGATCAGTGAAGGCAAGAGCCAACTTCCACTCGCTCATGGGAGAAACATCCCCAAAAGAGACTTTACAGCTAAGCAGTTCTGAGTCCTACCACCAGCTCAGATGAATAAAAAGCAGCAAGGGACAGGTGCAGCAAAAGATTTCAGTGGAGGCAAAAGTAGTCTCGATGTCTTAAGCTATTCTCCAGCTAAGCAAGTGTCTTACCAGCCCTAACACATGAATTCCCAGCTATTAATACTTACCTTTCTTAGAACTGACACTTGCCAGCTTTGAAACCAACCCTGCCAGGCAGAGATAACATGTTTAATGCTGTTTGGCAAACACAAATCAGATACAATAGCAGCAAGGTACATCACCTGCCAACAGTGCAGTAGTTCCCAAGAAAACACATGTTCCAGTCTCAATCCCCAGCACACTCACCCCAGCAGTGCCTGTGGCTCAGCCTGTGCTGCACCTCCTGCTATCTGCTGCTGACACACAGAGCTCTCTGCTGCTGTGCCAAGCGTGGAGGCATTGCAGGCTGCACGGCCTTGGCCCTCTCACACAGGCAGCCACACAGCTTGTACAAATCCACCTCTCCCTCCCTAGGCTGAGCTCCCATGTGCCACACACGCAGCACTCACCCCTCGGCACAGAAACACTGATCCCTGTTAGAGAACTGACAGCTGCCTCCTGCCAAACCCCGTGTCAGCCTTGAGAGCCACAATGATTACAGGGAGTTAGCTCCCTTCTCACTGACCAGCCGGGTTCTGGAGAGAGTCTGAAAACTCAGTGCTTACAACAAGCAAGAGAGAAGAGGAAGAATTACACACAAAGCACAGACTGCAAGGGTGCAGATGTACAAAAGAGGTGAAGACTCCAACAATTCATCATAATGCTCAGCAGCACAGTCCAACTGGACAGCCAAGTGAGGCATGGAGGACATGGGAGGCTGCAGGAAAGGTCTGGCAGAGAAAGAGGGCTGGGACAGCAAGGACAGAAAATTGTCCTTCCACAATTGTCACACACAATTTTTGAAACCTTCACTACGTTAGTTCAGGTGATTGCTCCTGAAAGGGATCATCTCTAGAAGAAATCCTTCAACCCCTGACATCTTTAGTTCACCAACTACTTTCCCTGCTCTGTTCAGCGTTGCACATGCTGTGGGTTTGCATTTCCATTTGTCCCACAACACCTCCTGCTCTTTTCATCTTCTTCACGATCTCAAGCAAGGAGAGAACACAGTCCCCACACACGTCCCACAGCAGCTCACACACAGGGGAGCAATCAAGCATTAACAGCACAAGAATATGGAGGCTCCCGCCCCCGGGACAGCACTTGAAGCAGAAAGAAGCTACAATTTCACATAGAATGGGTAACCTGGGATTTTCCAGAGATTTTCCAAGCCTGTCATGTGTAGTTAACAGGATTACATGCACATGTAGCCCCACACAAATGCATATATTCAATTACTCTTCAGATACACCACATACTCTTTCCTCCTACTCACGCACACCTGAGGAGCAGCACAGCCCACACCCCTGTGTCTGCTGGCAAGGCTGAACACACACACACACACACAACCACACCAGTGTGACCAGTGCTTGGCAGCTGTGGGATGCTCAGCAAAAACCTAGAGCTGGAGAAAAGCCCCAAACCATGGTCAGGGCAGAGTTTGCTTTGCCAGCAGCTGTGCTTTCAGGGCAGGAAGCTGTGCAGAATACATCTGCCCCTCCTCTCTGCAAAGCTTTATCTGCTCAAACAGAGCTGAAGGCAAGTCAGAGTAGGCACATCAGCTGAGCATTTTTCTCAGGAGAGACCTGAGTGCATTCTCCAGCCTCATACCAGAGTGTGCTTTTCTCAGCATGACTGAACAAAAACAAGCAATGTCAGGCTCTTTTGCCTCTTGTTACTCAGCATATGCTTTCTTTCTCCACCATTCCCTGAGCAGCATCTGCAAAGAGAGAAGCAAAACAAAGCACAGCCTAGAAATCCATCATATAGAATCACAGAATCAGTCAGGGTTGGAAGGGACCACAAGGATCATCCAGTTCCAACCCCCCTGCCATGGACAGGGACACCTCGCACCAGATGAGGCTGGCCAGAGCCTCATCCAGCCTGGCCCTAAACAGTCTCAAGCTGTGCCAGGGGAGGTTTAGGCTGGAGGTGAGGAGAAAGTTCTTCACAGAGAGAGTGGTTGGCCATTGGAATGTGCTGCCCAGGGAGGTGGTGGAGTCACCATCCCTGGAGGTGTTCAAGAGGGGATTGGACGTGGCACTTGGTTTAGGGTGACAGGTTGGACTCGATGATCTTTGAGGTCTCTTCCAGCCTTCTTGATTCTATGATTCTATGATCTCCAGGGATGGGGCCTCAACTACCTCCCAGGACAACCCATTCCAGGCTCTCACCACTCTCATGAAGAACTTCTTCCCAAAAGAGCTTTCAGATAGGTTATTCCCTAAAATATTTACAGGAAAAATCTCTTTCAGCAGCGTTGGGTATCTGCTGCTCCCTGTGATGTAATGTAGCATTGCAGGTGGCTTTGCACCTTTGCCTCTGAAAAAAGCCTGGTGTGGTTTGACACAACTACCTCCGAGAAGGAAGCAAGAACAACATGGGACTGCAGGCCACAGTCTGCTGGGGTGGAAACAGAGCACTGGAGGAGAACCATGCCAAAGAAATGGTGCAAGTATCTGGAAAGCATTAAGCATCATCTCTCTTATCTCTGTACAGGACAAGCAGTGCAGTGGAATCACGCTAATCACAAACACCAAGATTGCAAAACCACACCAGCCCAGGGAGTCAATTTCTATGGGCTGTGGTGAAACGTCCCTCTCCTCCAACCAGCCTCCATTGCCTTCTCTCTCAAAAATGCTCCAATTAACACCTGCCTCACTAAGCCAACCCCTCCCTGTCCTCTGCTCCTCTCAACAAGCTAGGGAAGGGCAAAACCAGCCAGTCTCTAGCAGTGAGAGGGCATCAGAAATCCACAGCCCTTGGCCCTGCTGCTACAGAATGAGGGGGACACACAAATACTTCATGTCACAGAAAGAAATCGCCCAATATGCTGCTTTTTACTTGAAATAAGAATCAAAAGGGAGTTCTTATTGATACTTTATGACCTGCTTTAAAAACCCTCCACCTGTTTGTTCCTCTCCTATGATGGAGGAAGTCAGGTGAAACAAAACCTCATTAAATCCAAGTCCACCTGGCTGCCCTTGGCACAGAAGCTGAGGGGAGTACTGCAAGGAAGGAGCACAGCCCCGCAGAGAGCTAAACCTTTACATGGGCCCAGGAGCACTTTGAAGGATGCAGAACTGAGCACGTCTCTGCCTGCAGCCCTCATGTAGCACTGCTTCTGCTGTCTCTGTGATGAGACGTGGACTCTGCAGCCAGAGAACAAGGTATCTGAGGATATGACTTCAGTCTGAGAGGGAGAAGTTTTCTGGTGGGGTCTGCGTGAGGGGAACAGCAGCAGGGTCATTGTTGACTTGGTCCCACATGCCTGCAGAGTGACCACAAGACAGCAAAGCGAGCAGGATCTTTCCCAATGAACAGTCCCCACTTGGTCTGAAGGATGAAGGTGAGCTGCAGCTGGCTGTGGGGCAGCCAATCCTCCATGTGCAGACTGGGTAGAGGTAAGGATCCCTCCATGCCACCCCACCAAGCCCTGGATCTTGCAGCACACCTCCCCAGAGCACAGCAGAACAGCAGCAGGAGGCGTTTCTGGGTGTAGTCTTGATTCACATTCCAACAACCAGCACATCTGGCACCAGCTACAACTGGTGGCCACAATGGCAGGAGGTCACCATGTCAGCACATCCCATATCTTGCCCTGGCTGACAACAGTATGCAGACACAGCCCTTTGACATGATGCTCTTCAAAGAATTTCAGGCTCTTTTCTCAGCAGAATAGCAACATGAACTTCACGTATCTTTTCCTTAATAACACAGCACAGTTGTAGCAGGTCATACCAAGGTCCAGCACAGAACCTGCTATCTGATCAGCTCCAAGAGCAGCGCTTGAAGAGTGTAGGAACAGAGCACAGCACAGCAATACTTTTCCAGAATACCCTCCCATCCTCCAGATTCCTGGATCGTGCACTCCCTGAGCCAGACTGTATTTAACACCCTTAACATTTTTCTTTCCCAAACATTTAACACCCTTAACATTTTTCTTTCCCAAGTTTATCAGCTGTCTTTTTCAGCTCACATACACTTTTAACATCACCTTGCTACACCAAGTCCCTTCCCCACTCCTCCAGCTCAAACACATTTTGACTTTACCTTGACTACATCAAAGTTAAAGGGTCTTGTTGACATTGAGGCAGTCATTGCAGCAGAAGACATCTCTTCACAGCAGCCAAAGCCAAGCCCCCCTGCAGCTGGGCTGATTACAGGTGCCCACGAAGCATTAATTCCTCCAAGTCCTGCAAATACAAGGATGTCCCACACAGGCCCACGAGGAGCTCTTCCCGTCAGCTTTCATTTGCCTGGTTATTTCAGCTAAGCAGCTCATGTCTGTATTAATTTGTTTTAATAGGAAATTAATTAGGCTTTTTTTTTTTTTTAAATACTTCGTTCAAAAAATAAAAATTAAGCAGTTGGCCAGAGATGAGTTCCCAATTCCCAAGCCAAGCCGTGCCTTGTAATTAACTCTCCTGCTTTGAGGGCATCACCTCCCCCAGGACTCCCAGTCTGCAGCAGGTACAGTGCTGGCCTGTTTTCCCTTTCAGCTGCTGCTCCCTCAAACAAGCAGTGTAATTACTCTCTGCTCTGTGCACCAGACCCCATTATCCCTGGGAAACCTTGGCAACTAAGTGAGTGTTTGCTCTTGTTGCTATGACAGAGGATAAATGACTAGCAGAGATAGATAAGGTTAACCCAGCCTCTGCCTCCCACCCACTGCCGACCAGTCCATTCTCCTCCCAAACACTGGTCACACAGCAGGGAGACAACTGCGAGCAGGCAGAGGAAGGCTGTTTAGTCCAGACACAAGCCTTCCCCTCCTGTTTTAAAGATCCCACTGTCACAGATGTATTTCAAAGCCCAGGCCTGGTTTAAAGTGACAGAATAATCCTTTGGGCTATAGAAGACAAACACTTGACTTTGAAGATAAGAGAGTCTCAGAGCCAGAGCGGTTACTATGCAAGTGCTGGCCTGAATCAGGGCTTTATAAAAGTTTTTCTCACAAACTACTTTGAATGACCCCTTGAAACCTACATCTAGCAGTTTGTTGGCCTCTGCTGTAAGCATCAACGTGTCACAGGAAGGAAGCACAAGCACAGCATAGCCGAGAGACCCCCATCTCCTTCCTGCTCTGCTCCCTGGAACAGAGCGCTGGGCACAGGGGCACACCTCAGAAATGGCCTTTTGCAATCCCTTACTGTGTCAAAGCCCCACAACAGTGCAACCCTTAGCAGCAGATGGAAAGGCAAGCAACTCGATATGATCAGACTCAACTTGCAGCTCTGCAGCTTGGGCCAAGAAAACACAATGTGCAAATAAACACCACAAAGCCTGGGCAAGCTTTGAGACAACAACTGAAGAATCCAATCAGACAGATTTTCTACTGGTATGTGCTACCACAAAGGCTCAATCTAAGCAGGAGAAAACCTCATTCGGAGCCATGTATCCAGCCCAGCAAAGATGACACACAAACTAGTTGCAGCACACACAACATGAGAGTTGTCATTACCACATAAGGCCAAGCTGGGAAAGGAGTGAGGATGAGGTTTTGGGGGGGAAAGCAAAGATGATTCCGATGCACCCAAGCTGCTTCCCAATCCCAGCAGTAGTGGCAAGAAGCCTAACTGCTTTTAAGACAGAGCTTGTTAAGTAGCTTATAAAATACAATGCCCTGGAGGTCCATGCCAGTCCTGTGAGTGGGAAGATAAAAATCAGCTCCACAGGAAAACTGACATCTGGGACCAACAATCCTGTATTAATGAGAGGCACTTATTAGTGTGGCTACTCGATACATGGTAAGCTATAAAGAACCAGTTTTCACCCAAGCAAAGCAGTCTTCCAGCTCCTCAGCACCCTGTGATGCTGGGGACAAAAGCCAGCACTGTTCCACCTGCCAAGGTGTATCTTTATTTATCAGACTTTGGCCCTATTTCCTTCTGATCCCCTGCCAGGCAGGTGCCTTGTGCAAAGTGAATAATTCATGAAACCAGCAGGCTCTGACTCACATTCTCGGGCAGGTTGATCTGGCATAGGCCTAGAAGAAGCAAATTAGCATCTAAATGGCCAATTAGAGAGACTCATTTTATTATTCTGATAGGCTAAAAATCTCAGGAGGCCTTCTGCTGGCTGGAGGTTGGCAGGGTGGAATTGGCACCTCCCAAGCTCCAGGGAAGCATCCAGTTTCTTAGAAAGAACTGGACACAGCAGAGAAGTTCTGAGCACAGGCCAGCGTTTGTCAAGGAATTCCTTGCAGGAGAACCCCAGGCCAGCCTATTTCATGGGTAACCTCAAGTGAACCAAGAGAAGCACTGTTTAACATCCAGCAAAGAAACTGCTAAGCAACCTGACCCCAGGCCTGACCAAAAGCTCACTAGCCAGCACAGATCCAAGCCCCAGGCCTGCCATCACATCTGGAGGATGAAATACCTTTCCTCAGCACTCTGGGTGTAAGCATCCTAGAACGCCTTTGAACAACACACAGGCACAGCCAGCAGCAACTCCAAGACCTTTATCACCTTGAACATTGTTGGTATGAGCAAAAAAAGTCATGGACTTTGACCAGGCCCTAGTGAATACCTGACCCAAGCTGCAGCAGGCTAAAAACCCAGGGAGCAGGCACAGCATGTCACTTGTATTTGCACATCTAACTGTGCCCATCACCCCGTGTCAGAGCGTCCAAATGCCACAGTACCAATCCGTCCTCCATAAGATGCACATGGGCTACTCCCACCACCCACATGCGCAAGCCCAACAGCTCTCAACACCGCCGGGGTGGATCACTTTCCGATGGAGCTGTCACTTTCAGCCTTCCACAGCTCTTATACTCTCTTAACGTCACTTGCTCCGGGTACCGTCAGGAGACTGAACTCAGCTTTGTGCTCAGAAGATTCAGCTTTGTGCCCAGAAGATTCAGCCTTGTGCCGCTTACCTTGCTGGGGCTCAACAGCATTTCAGACGTGACTGTCCTACCAGTGTGGCCCCGGCTCCCGGTGCCCCAAACCCCCGCAACGCCGCGCTCTCCCAGCACGCCCGGCAAGGGGCCGTTCCCCCCGGGCCCCGCCACAGGAGTTTCCCTGCAGCTGTCCCTGCAGACGGGACGTTACCAACGCCCAAAACTCTGCTGGAAATTGCGCGCCAAGCTCCGGTCCTCCCTCCCGGCGGAGCCGCACCGCCCGCTGCCCGCAACGCGCACCCACCTGCCCTGGGGCCCGGCCCCGGCCGCGCTGCCCCGCTGAAACCCGCGGCCGGCCCCGCCACGGGCCACGCCGGGACTCAGCTCGGAGCCGGCCCCCGCTTCCCGCGGGACAAGGCGGAAACGGAGCGAACCTACGCCGCTGCCGCCGCTTCCTCCAGCCCCGGCGGCACCGCCCGCGACCCCCTCCCACGCCCCACCGGCGCCCCCCGCGGCCCCTGGCACCCCCTGGCGGCCCCGCGCCGCACCCGGGTCCCTAGCGGCGGCCACCGCCAAGGCCCGGCCCGGAGCGACAGGGATCGGAGCGGGGCCAACCGGCGGCTACTCAGGTGTGAGCTAGGAGAAATCGGGAGCCTCTCGGCAGGAGAAAAACTCACCTGAAAATAGCCCGAACTGCAACGGGGTAAGCAAAAAAAAACAAAACAAAACAAAAACACACCCAAACCGAGAGAAAAGAAAACAAAAAAAGGCAAACCACAAACCCACTCACAGAAGCCAAATGTCCAAAACAAACAAACCTCCCAACACCCTAAAACAAACAAAAACCCCACTGCAAATCCACCAAAAAAAGCAACCACTAACCCACACAAACAAAACAGCCTCTCCAAAACCAAATAAAAACCCAACAAGATCTCCAACACCAAAATAACATTAAAAACCCCCCAAACCCAAACAAGGAAAATCCCGAACAAACAAAAAACCTACAAGCCAAACAAAACACAAATCCATTGAAACAAAACAAATCTCTCCAAACTCCAACAACAAAAACCCTCAAATCAACCCAAACCAACAAAACTCACCCAAACAAACCCCCTCAAAACAAACAAAAATAAACCAAAACTCAAACCCATCGAAAGAATACAAACCCCTGAAACTCAAAAATACCCTCCAGAACAACAACAAAAAAAATCCCCAAACAAAAAAATAGCCCAAAGCACAAACCCACCCAAACCAAAACAAACTCCTAAATCCACCTCAAAACAACAAAACCTGGAAGGAAGATAAAAACCCCAAACCCAAAAAATAAACAAACAAAAAAACTCTCACAGTAAAATCCAGCTTCATCAGATTAATTAAATTTGCAGGGGAAATAAATAATTCAAAACAAATACTCCCCACAGCACAAGCAGGTGAGCTTGGTGGGACAGGGACAGCTGTGGAGAGCTGGTCACTTCTCAAAATTAATGGCCCAGATCTGCAGAGTGACACTAACAGACCCCAGCTACAGAAGGTTCCCTGGGATCAGCAGCAGAATTTGGTCACATCTTTTTTCACAGTAGAGTTCTTCGTCCTGGAATTGCTATGAATGGTCTCCCCAGGTCAGCAGAACTTCAGTCTCAATGAAGGATTGCAAAGCAGGTGTGGTGTGTATCCAAAGTGAACCCAACAAAAGGGATCCAAAGTAGACCCAACAAGATGAACCCAACGTAGACCCAGCATGGGTCCAATAATGTACACCCAGCATGGCTCCAACATGCCACGTTAAAGCCTGCTTCTCCCACCTCACTGCACAGCAGATGAGGGATCCAGGTGCTGGCTTTTCTTCCACTTTCAACCATCATTTGCAGCTTGCTCCTTCACACTTTGTCATCATCAAAGGCGTCTTGTTTTGCATTTTGGAGAGTGGTACAAATGTGGTGAGGCACAGGTAGGCTGGGGAGTGGGGAGCAAAGCTTTTGGTGAATTGACAGCCTGGGACCATACAGTGAGTCAACAGACAACCACAGGAAAACAATTACTCCTCTGCACTACCCTGTGAGCACAGAAATGAAGACTTATTCCTATCTAGATGTCCAGTGGACATAGTCAGTAAATTTGACATGACAGGAAAGGAGGGAGAGAAAAAGCAAAGCAAAAGAGAAAAGAAATACTCTCTCTGCTTTTACTGCCTGTTCAGAGCCTGCTCTGCTGAAACCCAGTGGTCTTGCAAGCCCCATTGCTTCCACACACCTTCCAAGACTGCACAGGATGTGCTTGGGGTCCCTGAGCCTCCTTTTACCTGAAGGGAGTTCAGGCCTGGGTGTATATTTTGTATTTTGCTTTAAGCAAGCATTGAAAAAACCATCAGATGAAGCAGTGTTTGCATTAATACAGAGCCTGTATTTCTGTGGAAGGAAGCCCCTTAAGACGACATTTCACACCAGGGTAGTCCTCCACACGGTCAGTAGCAAATAAATTAAACACACAGTTCAGACAACTTCAGGAAAAAAGATAAATTACCTTATTTGACTAGCAGTACTGGCAGGAGCAACAGGCACAGGAAACAACAGTCTCAGAGCCTAGACTCATTCTGGTGTGGAATTTGCTTGTTGGGATACCCACAGAACCATGGACACTTCAGAGTCTGACTGCAAGGCTGGGTCTTGAGAGCTGGATGTCACAGAGAATAAATATGACTTTGCATTAAAAATTTAAAAAGGCCAAATATGAGTTTTATCTTGATAGCACCAACTCAATTTTTAATAGCCTCGTTTCTCAGGAAGCAGGCACTTCCAATTCCACCCCAAGAACCCTTCACAATCTCTCTTTTATCGATGATGAGTTCCACTGAATTATTCACCGGCTAACAGCTGCCAGAGATTTTAAATACGCACATGACAGAGCTGTAACGAGGAGCAACCTTCTCCTGCAGGCCTGTCAGCACTGCTGGCAGTGGCACCACAGGTGCCCCAAGCCAATCCTGTCTCCTTCCAGCACAGCAGGTAACTGCAGGCTGGAGAGCAACCCCCTGCCCTGTCACCCTGGGACTGGCACCTTTCTCAGGAAGTGGAAAACAAAGACCACTCTTTTCCGAGGGATCTGAACCTGGCGGGCATGAAGGTGTCTTATAGAAGAACTGCACATGCCTACGAGCAGCTGCATTGTAAACAGTCCTGATTAAAACAGCCCTGGAGTGTTGCAGGAAGCGATTCCCAGTTTCGACACTGGTCTGGTCAGCAGGGCTCTGGGCTCTCATTTTGAGATGTATCTGCTGGGCAATCACAGCCAAGGTGTTACACTGCTGCTCTGCTTTCCACAGACATTCCTGGTTAGATCACAGGCTCATTCACATTAGAATTCTCATCATCTGTCTCTTCAGCATCTGACACAAGAATCAGAAGGGGGCAATAAGTATTTTAACGCACAAAGAATAATCATATGAGCAAATTTAAACACATGGAGTAACCAAAAGCCAAACCAGCTGGCTGCTTATCTCTGAATGACCATTTCCTCAGGACAACTGGCAAGGAGTTGCCAGAGCCAGAGATGTTTGGCACTCCCTTCCCATCACCCTGACTGCTCTAACTCAGTCTAGCCACGTTAACAATTCACAGAAAAGCAGCCAGGAATTTTCCTCAAGCTGTTACTCTGATTGCAATCCTCTAGTGTTTGGTCCTCGGTGATTCAGTTTGTATTTGTCCCTCTAATTATCATTCCTCAATAGAAAGTGATTCTGGCCACAATTTGAACAAAAATATGTCACCTATAGAGGCATTCTTCTGAGGGTTGTGGAAAGTTTGTTCTTATATTTGTATTGTGAATTGTAGGTAGAACACCCACTGAGACTGCAGTCTGGCTGCACTGGGCACAGCACAGTTGGAGGCTCTCAATCTAAACAGGGAAAGGGGACAAAGAGAAAAGTGACAGAAAGCAATAAGAGGATAAGGGATGTGCCAGGGGATGATGGCCCTTCAGAATACAATTATTTGCTACCAGGAAGTAGCAAATAAATAGTGCAAAACACAGCATCCTCCCAGCCCAACTGCAGTAGCAGAGGGCACAGGTTTACCAGGTGAATGTTGGTCCTGGATGGAGCTGACAGATCGTTTTCTTTGTATGTAGCTCAGGCCAGCCACTACTACAAGCCTCTAATTTTGGGAGGCAAGTCAGGTTTTATCCATAATAAAATGAACAACCACCACCACTAGCTACAAGTAATCCCCTTCCCTCAGCTGTTCTCCAAAAATATTATACCCACTTTCCAGTCTGGATGAATTATTTACATCCTGTCACTGCTGTTGCTGTTCTCCTTGTCTTTTTGCCCGGTGTCACCATCCCTTTCACGCACACACAGGCTTAGGAGACCTGCTGGCTGCTGCACAGCGTTAGCAATAACCATCACTGTGAAACCCCTGCTGTTGACACTTCGAAATCAGACCATTAGTGGCAGTCAGAGAAGTGCTGCCTGCAGCTCAGGGATCCACCGTGGGAGCAGCCTCCTGGGAGCCTGATTTCATCACAACCTGTCTGAATACAACCGCCAGCGTCTGCCAAATTTCACATCTAAATAGATCAGAAGCAGAAAAGGAAGGAGGCAGGCAGAGAGGGGGAGAAAGCAACCAAACCAGGATTAAACCTCATGTTATTTCCAGGGAGAGGATGACAAATAAGCAGAGCATTGCTTCAGCAACTGCTGCTGGAACTCCAGGGAATGCTTTTTGTCCAGGCTCACCTCCCAAGGAGACAAGACTGATCTCCCTCACTAGTGAGGCTGTTAAACCGCTCACCACCACAACTCTGCAGCAAGGGCAGGAGATCTGAGGACTGCACTGGCCCCAAAACACTGAGAAGAGTTACTGCCACCTCAGAAGTTGTTTCAAATGTACCTTTGCTGGTCCTATGTGGGAAAAGGCAGAGGGAAGGGAAGGGACAGGGCTGTTCCCCTCAGTGCCTTCATTTACAGAGCTGAGGTACTATGAAGGGGTGGGAAGGACCCCAATAGTTGGTCTCCCTGCAATGGATTTGAGTTTGATTTTTCCCTCTGCAGCATCACTGCTGCAAACCCCACAGCTCTGCAACACTTCACCTGCTGCCAGGGCTATACTACCTTGGACGAGCCAGGACAAGCCAATTGTAGCCATATTACCTCAGGCAAGCCCCAGCACCTTCACATGCAGAGGGACACTGGGAAGGAAACCCATGCTGGACTGGGTTGTTCACACAGAGCCATGGCCCTGGGCCCCTGGCCAAGCAGGCAAGCCCAGGCTTGCCACTGCACCATGGCTGCCCTGGAGACCTCGCTGAAGGGTGAGAGCTGAGGGGAGCAGAGAGGAAAGGGAAGTGAGATGGAAGAGAAAGTGCTGAAGGGAGAAGAGGTGATAGGGAAAGGTAAGGTGGAAGGAAGATGGAAAGGGGAAGCACTGGGGGGAAGAACTGAGGGGAGATGGAGGAGGAAGGCACTGAGGGGAAGAGGGAGGACGGTGGGAAAGGTGCTGAGGGGGGAGCCACCGAGACACGGAAGTCACTGAAGGAAGAGCTGATGGGAGATGGGGAGGCAAAGTATAGAAGGGAGAAGAGATGGAAGGGCAAAACCAGAGAGGAGATGGAGGGGGAATGCACTGAGGGAAAGAAGGATGGAGGGGGGATCGCAGAGAAGGAAGAAGGCTGTGCCAGGGCTGCTGACCATCCTTCTCTTGCTCCCTGCCAGGCTCAAGGGTGGCCATGGGGGGCCGTGCCAGGCCTGTGACAGGTCCCTGCAGGCAGCAAGGGACAAGGGGTGGCCCGTGCTCTCCTCCACCACGGGTCCCTGGCAAGAAGCCACCACAGAGAAAGAAGAAGCAGCAGCCACCATGCAGGAGTGCCACTGCCACCATCACACGGTCAGGTGAGCTGGGCTGGCCACTGTGGCAAGCATGGGCAAAGGCCACCATGCTCCTGAGAGCCACCCCCATAGCATCCCATGCAGGGTCTGGACAGGTGTGAGAAGGGAAAGGGTCATCAGGGGGAAACCACATGTGCACCAGACTGGTATGTGACCTCTGCTCAGCACTGCACATCTGTGCAAGGGACACCACACAGACATGAAGGATGTGCAGCCAGGGCAGCATGGATTCGCCCATCCGTGCTGGCCAGAGAACGTGGTGCTTGGCACCCTCTCCATCCTGCAGAAATATGGCTGTGGGGAGAAAAAAAAAAAACAAACCCACAAACTTCCCTAGGAAACCATCTCTGGCACTTCAAATCCTTTCAACTGACAGCCTGTTGATACATACAGCTTCATATACAGCTACAAATCTATCCATAAACCCCAAAGGTTGAGTATGTGCAACTGCACAGCATAAGCAGTAGGAGGCACAAGACATCTGTCAAGTAGGAAGTTTCATAAACTGCCTAAGATTTGGGATGCTGTAAATATTTAGTGGGTTTTTTTTGGTGAGCTACAGTATAGTTGTCTAAATACTTACTGTTCCACCAGCATGAGTCACAGCACTGATCTGGCTTCTCATCCTGAGTTGCTGTTACAGCTACAGAAAGGGGAGAGCAATTTCAAAACAATCTTCCATGTCAAGCAATAGCCTTACACTTCCAGTACCTCAGTGCAAAAGGTGCCTGGATGTTTCCATATGGCTTTAGACACTGCTGAACAAGAAAAATAGTCAATGTTCCATCTCCATACAGACTCATGGATGGTGGGAACAGCAATGGAAGGAAACCAACTGTCAGCACAGAGGCAAACCCATCTGGGCAGCTGAATTGTGGCAAGATATTGCTCCTGGGGCAGAGAACTTAGTGGTCAAAGTATGTCATGTGGATGCCCATGTACCTGAGTCAAGCCACCAAAGAAAATCACACCAACCAGCAGATGGATCAAGCTGCTAAGATTCAAGTGGCTCAGGTGGATCTGGGCCAGTAACATAAGGGTGAATTACTTCTAGCTCAATGTGTCCACATTACCTTAGGCCACCAAAGAAGGGATGTGACATACAGATGGGCTCAAGATCAAGAGGTGGTGTTAACTGTAGCACAGGTTGTCCATAAGTGTGAAGTGTCTGCTACAACCAAACAGCCCAAGTGGGTAAAGCCTCTGTGCTACGGGGCAGGGGGGGCTGGCTGCAATACAAACATGGGGAAGCCTGGCAGCTTGGTTCCATCACTGCCACAGACCTGCCAAGGCAAACCCTGTGTGCTTACAATGGTAGAAGCAACCACTGGATGGCTGGAAACATACCCAGTGCCCCATGCCACTGCTCAGAACACCATCCTGGGCCTTGAAAAACAAGTCCTGTGGTGACATGGCACCCCAGAAAGAACTGAGTCAGATAATGGCACTCATCTTCAAAACAGCCTTACAGACACTTGGGCCACAGCTAAAGGCACTGAGCGGGTGCATCACATCTCCTGTCATGCACCAGCTGCTGGGAAGGTCAAAAGTTACAACAGCCTACTGAAAACCATCCTGAAAGCAATGGAAGGAGGGACCTTTAAAAACTGGGATGCACATTTAGCACAAGCCACAGAGGAGAGGAGAGGGGAAATGAGAAAACCCCTCAGTTCTAACTGGACTGCCAGGATCCATTTGCCAGCTGAGTTAAACCCAGGACAGTATTTTACAGGTGTGAGAATCATTACGCTACCCAAGCACATAAATACTTCCCACTTAAAAAAAAAAAATAGGCCTAAAAAAAGTTAAAAACAAACAAAAAAAAAATCTAAATTTTCTTATAGATTTGTTTTCTTATTAATGGGCACATAAAGGCACAACAAGCATTTGTCTCATCATCCCCTTTAAGAAAAAAGCAGGGAAGCCTCAAAGGCATCACATACATTTTGCTAACAGCATTTATCATTTTAACAGAGAAACACCACAAAACCAGAAAGCAGCAGGCTCACTCCCCTCCCTTGCCTGAAATCCCAAATCCTGGAAGGAATCTTGACTCAGCCCAAAATAATGCAGAAAAGAATCAGAAAGACGCAGAAATAAAGAAGGTTGCAGCATCAACTTCTACCATTCTGGACTCTACTCAAACAGATCAGGGTCTTTCTGCTCAGCTTAACAAAAGCCTTCGATGGGATGGGATTCTTGAAGACCCTGTGGCAGAGGAAGAGAGGCTGCGTGTCTATAAGGTGAACAGAAGGAAACGGTATGAATTGTACATCCAGCAACACTTGCCCAGCTGCCAGGCATTGCCCACTGCTTCCTGGCAGGGCACCCTGCACAAGCAGTGATCACAGAGTATGGAAAGGAGATTACTGCAGTTATTTTCCAGCAGAGCAAGTGTGAACTGGTCCTGAATGCTGAACAAGCTAGCACGGTCTTTGAGCTGCAACCAGTGGTGCCACCCAAAACTTTTCCACTTCTGTAACTTAGTACTCATTACTCAGTTGCATACCTGCAGGGAGAACTGGACATTTATATTTTAAAAACAAATCCATCTGCTAATTAAAATATGGATGCAGCTCGGACTGCTTCAGCAGTGCTCCTTTCCCTTACTGCCTGTTTGTCCTGGACCATCCCTCGTTGCTATTAGTTTATTTCAAAATAATACTCACTGCATCACACCTGAGCTTTGCAGGTGAATTGCTGGTCCTGAAAACTGCAAGCACAGATGGGAGAAACTTGAGCCTGGGCAGCTGAATGATCAGATACCTGGTTTGGAGGCTAAAATGATTTGCAAACAGAAAACTTACCCAGTACTTCAAATGGCGTGAGCTGCGAAAATCAGGATTATGATCCAATTGTTAGGTAGAGTATTTTGTTACAAAGCTCCATTGCTTATATTTGTTTGTTATAAAACTTCATTGCATCAGATCTGACATTCTGGGGGAGCAGAGCATATGTAACAAGGAAAAGGGAGCACTCTGTAACAAGGGGCTATCCTTGTCATGGTATGCGCTAGCTAGAAGCCCATTTGGCCAGTATGAATTAAAACCCACATCACGCAGCAGGCTGCCTTGTGCTCCCCTACTTCACCTTCTCGTTGGACAGGAACATCTTTCATACAGAGTGTTACTATAATATTAAAGGAAAACAGCCCAGGGCACACCAGAGAAAGAAAGTAGAAGTTAGATGACACATCTGAAAGGAGAGAGAAAGCTTTTCCTGAGGCGCTCCTGAAAAGATACTGTTCTGATTTTTAAATTTTCTCCTTAACAGCTCTCCAAATGGAGTGTCCTTTGTGCAGCACTGGATGTTTATATAAGAGACTTTTCTCCTCAAACACTGCATGAGACCCAAACGCCTGCACAGGCTTTTGCAGGAGCAGCAGCTTGCTTTAGAACAGCTTCAGAGCTTCCCTAGGTTCCAATAATGTCATTACATGCAAATCTGGAGCTTTTGCAAGCAGATAACCAGGTAAACAATAAAACCAAGCAAAAAGTCCCCTTATGAATTAATTAACTGATGCACAAATGCACATATTTCTACTCTGCCAGAGACAGCAAGGAAAATCAACACACAGGCAAGTTCAGAAAGGTTTGAAGAACAGATTGAGGGATCCAGAGAAACACTACAACATTCCTCTCAAAATGTTTGTAACCCCCTCTTTTGTTTTTTTAAAGTTTAATGCATAACACATTCTTAGTCCTATTTTCTGCTGTATTTACTCAGGCAGCATTTGAGCATCTGCATTTTTAACCAACATTTAAAAGAAATTCTGGTTAAATACCTGTTTCCTTTGAAGAGAGTAAGTTCACTTGTAGGAGATGCTGAAATCCACACCAGAAACTTTTTAAATATGAAACCACACCAGGTGAACAACTCAAATACATACTGGAAAGGGCTTTCAGCTGTCTTCAAGGTGCTTTTTCACAGAATCATAGAATAACAGAATTATTGAGGCTGGAAAAGACTCTGAGATCATCAACATCTTACTAAACTGATAGTCCCACAACGTTCAGTATGGGTTTTTTAAACCACAATTTTATACAAATAACACCTTCCTAGAACTTGCAAACAGCAGCAACATAATGCAAGAGAAACAAAGAGGGGAGCTGGGGGTTGGCAGGACATCTTGTGTGTTTATTTCTAAGTAATTCCCATAATAAATACTGAAAAACTTTGAATGAAAAATAAAGAGACTTCCCTAGATGACGGTTTTCAGATCATTTATTACCAATAAAGTAAAAGACAAATTGAAAATTCAAAAGGGGAAGGTGGGAAACGTCACAGACATCAGAACACTTGCACAGAGCTAAATCTGAGCTTTGCAAATGTTGGAATATAAATAATTTAAAAGGTATCTCTACCAATTAAAACATTTAAGAGGTACACAATTAATTAAGTTTGCTTTACAAAAATCAGGTGCGTTATCCTAAAACCATAGTGTAAGGGGCATTTCATGTCTAACTAGGGACAATTAATGATTACTACTTAAAACAATCTTCTCTTAGATCTCCTGCAAATGAATTCAGTGGAAGAGCATTGTCAGAGCAATCCTGGGTCCGTGTTCTTCCAGCGTCCTGTGTCCAACAGTGGCCAGCACCAGATGTTTCAGGAGCCAGGTACATGAAACTGTGAAGCCAGCAATGATACAAGAGCTTTCCCAAAGAATTCTGTCCATCTGAAACCTCACACTTAGGGGCAGAGTTGTGCCTTTTCTGAGTCTGTTACACAACAAATAGATCTTGGGGTAACATTCAGGGGAGGATTCCAACATGTATTTAAGGCACATCTCCAAAGTACTGTAGTCTGAAACCAACATGTTTAAGGACAAGACCACACTGCTCTGACCAACTCTGAAGCAATGCCTGCCCGACTCTGGCATCCTCTGTCACCCTGGTTTAGGATTCTGTTGTTTTTTTTAGGATTGTTTTAGGATCTGGCTTTCTGAGGCAAGTGCCAAAATTAAGGATGTTCTGTTCTGAGCCAATAAATAAGTAAAAAACCAAACCAACAAAACCCCCTAAACTACACAAACTCAAACCTTCCCTCGTGCTGCATTTTCAGTCTCCCAAACCATTTCTGTTCACACACATGTAGTACACTTCCACATTCTTCATCATCACACTTGCACAAACACACTTTAAGGACAGCTCAAGAACAGCCTCCTGAGTATCTAACTTGCCACTGACAAAATTCGCCCTGTGGGCTATGCACTAGCAAAGACCTCTTTAAAAGCAGGTCCAGGGTTGATGTTGCATCAGAAGGTGACCTACACCTCAGAGGAGTTTTGGAATACATGGAAAAGCTGTGTCCAGCTAAGTCAAGTCTACCAAGTGTTTCTGAGCTGCTACACCACACTAGCCACCAAGGCAAGCCACGCTCCCAAAGTGGATGCTCTCCACACTACACTGCTCCCTGTCATTATAGAAAAAAACACCTGGGTCAAAAAAAAAACCTCTACATCTTATCTTCGTCAAAGCACAAGATAAACTAACGCATGTAACCTCAAGATGGACTTCCATAGTATCTGAAGTTATTCCTTTGGTCCCCAAACTCGTCATGCACTTGGGACTGGAGAGGTTATTCAGCAGCCTACAGACAGATAAATGCTACCCCACGCCAGTGACATCCTGAATACCAAAGTCCAGAAAGTACCTGTGCAATGAGAAGCTACAGCTGTGGATTTTGCTATGGAACTAGAATGTCCCCTGCTACTCTTCACCACAACAGTGTCTCACACCCAGTCCCAGCATCTCCTCCTCCATTCCAGGTCCCTGTACACACAGGGCACTTTCTAAGGTGTTCCTAGCTGCAGCTCCCCTAGCGCAGACAGTACAGTGTCAGGAAAAACTGGGCACTGGTGGTTTTCCACCACCATGCACCTAAATTTCCAGCAATACAGGGACAACTTCTGGCCTGACATTCTTCATTACAAGCCCTACCACACACAGATGCCAGTGTCTGACACAGACTGCAGTGCTGTAGAAGTCACTCTAAGCAGAGAAAATGCATTGTGCCAGAATTTCTTGATCCTTTCTCTGCTGCCTGGAGCTGCAAACCTGCTCCTCTTTCTAACTCACACCTTCAAGCTGGATGTGAAAGCTGCATTTCTGCATCTGTTAAATACAGAATTGCAGATTTTTCTGTTTGCTGCTTCCAGGAGATGGTTCTTCTAGAGAAAGCAGTCTCCTGATCTAAACTGAAATGGAGGACAGCTCTGGCTATCTATATGTAATCAATTGATCTGGTGGGGTCAGTTCACTGTAAGACAGCAAACTACCCCTATTTTTGCACATCATCACAAAGCATCAAATGGATTTCCACCTGCCAACCACCACTCCATGTTCTTTCTTACCTGTCAATTTTTTTCTCAGGAAGAGTATTTCCAGTTATTTTCATCTGACTACTGCACTGTGGGGAAGGGGAGGGTACTCAGGACTTTAAAAGGTGAAGAAATTAGTTCCTTACTAAGTTATGTTCCCACATAAAACTGCATTCAGGCCATTCTGATACTTAAAGCAGGAATTAAGAGCTGAGAAAGAGGTGGTGACAGGTAAGGTTCCCTTAACCTGCCCAGAGAGTTAGGGTCTGCACCCGCTTCAGAGAGTGTAGAGTTAGCACAGTACATGAGATGGGAATGGGATGGATCAGAGCGAGAGAGAGGTGGCTGTCAGTCAGCACCCATCCAGGACAGAGTCGCTCCCAAGGTACTCCGACATGTCCAGCTCTATGCTGGAGAGGAACCGCCGCGTGGTCTTACGACAGTTGTAATCCAGCCTGGTGGTGTAGACAGTCTTGGCGTGCTTGGGGTAGACGATGGTGGTGCTGGTGAATCGCTGGGGCTTGTTGCGGGGCCGGAGGTGAACCTCTGCTTTGTAACTGCGCCACGTGCAGTTCGGGACACAGACGACCGTCTGGCTGCAGGAGGAAACGCTGAAGCCCACCGGCATATAGACGTCGTCGATGAAGTGCTTCTCTGAGTCATATCTAACTGAGGATGTGTACCTGAAATACAAGAGGGACCTGCCTGAGCTCTGCTCTGGAACAGCAGGCTGCATGTTCTGGAAAGCAGAGCTGCCTGGTACAGAGGTGGCTCCTCAGCCCTGCACCTCAACACAGGAACAGCCACATCACACAAAAACTATCTGCTGGTGTCTTACTCACTCGTGGGAAGAGGAGAAAGCCTTACGTTAGCAGCACACCCAGTACTGTCACTGTTTTGTCCAGCTGCCAGCTCTATCAAACATCTACTCAGTCCTCATGTCCACTGCTTTAAGCCTGCATCCCATGAATCTAAGAATCTCCTCCAAACTCCAGCAACTAAACCCAGAGACCGAGAGTCACATTTAGGCTTTGCACATTGCCATCCTAATTCCTCAGAGCACCAAGGCCACAGACACGTTATCTTCTCAGCTCTCCTCTGCCAAGAGTCACACAGGAGCGCTCTGCTATCACTCCTAACACGGGGCACTCTCTGAAGGCAAGCTTCTGAAGAGTCACCTGGCAGGAAAACACTGCAATTTACACATCAAGTTCTGCTGGCAAGAAATCCCCTGTGCCTGGATGGCAAAATAAAGTTTTCATCTTCTTCACACTTCAACAACTCTGTGCTGGCTTTTCCACAGTGCTAACTGCCTTCAGTTCCAGGGGTTTCCTCCTCACCACACCATGCAGCAACTCTTTCTACCCTCCCCTGCATTGGGCTTCTGTTCAATGGTATCAGTCTCCCTCTGCCTGCCAGTAATCAACCAAGAGCCTTCTTCTTATTACTGCAAATCATGAGGTTCAAAGGAATAATTCACAGGCTATGAAGTGATGCAGTGCATTAAAAAAACAAAACAAAACACAATTATGCATTCTTCAAGTACTAACTTTTCTTTTAGGTCACACGATCAGCTGGTAAGATAGAAAGTGCCTGCAATAAAACCATGAGGTTACAAGAGCAAAATTCCTTTCCCCTAATAAAACAGCCTCCTTCATAATTACCTTCTGGTTAATCTGCTGAAAGGCTGATGGGAGCAGTGCAGTGAAGTAAAAGCAAGGGAGTAAAATATAGGAAAAGCTTTCTAGAAAACGTCCATATAGGATTAAAAGAGGCTGAACACTCCTTCAGGTCCAGGTCCAGGAATGTACAGCTTCATGGAACAATAGCTCTGCAAATAAATTAACTTGACTCACAAGCACTGATAAGGCCTAACAACTCCTTGACATGCTAACTCCTTCAAAACAAGATGGCTGTAACACAATATTTACCTTATTTCCTTGGCTGGTAAAGGGTCAAACTCAACTCCTTCGCCGAAGGATAAAGGACACAATCTTGGAGAGCAGCTGGAGAGAACAGGACTGGGGGAGAACACAGAGTTCTGCAAGAGAAAAGCAAAAATAATCCCTTTTATGCTACAGTTTGGTATAGTCTCAAGAAAACACATTTATCAAGCCCTTGGTATGGAATTGCTGAAGTTCATGTTTACATGCTAGAGGCTCTGCTCCTCCAGGACATGCCTACAGGTGCAGCCTGCAGCTCTGATCTGACACGGGCTTACAGCAAAGATGTGGCGAGGTGCATTTGAAGACGAAGTCCTAACTCCGGGAGCCTGCCTCAGAGCAGCCACTTGGCAAAAGAAGAGGGAAATACAGCCCTGGTGCAGCAGTGTGAACTATGGTCTGTTTGCTGCATGAGCTCATGTTCAAGTTACAGCTAACATTATATGAGGGGATGGGAGTGCTCTCCTTGCTGGATTCATCAGATATGCCCATGGGCAAGTCACAGCAGGAAACTACTGTGCGGCATCTCAGCACGAGTAACCTCCTTGTTTCAGAGCTACACCCTGGATACTACTTCAAGTTGTTAAATCCAACAGCCTGATTCACACACAACCAGGTGGGAAGGCCTAACTCACTCCTACTGCTCGAAGGCAATTCATGGAGTGTTCCTACACTCCTCTCCTGGATGGGCAATGCCACCAGCTGGGCAACTGGGAAAGAAAGAAGGAAGAAAAGGAAAGAAACCAAAGTAGCCCTGAAAGGAAGCAACCCACTCATGTTTTCGATGCCTCTGCACATGGGCTTTACTATCCTGGGGTGAGGGGGCTGCGAGCATCTCCTACATGGCTCTCCTACAGCCTTTGCCAATTTGATGGCAGCAGCCCTGTATAACAGGGGTCTGTGGTTCTCAAAGCACTTGTGTCAACAGTCGAAAATAATTTTGTGAAAATACACAGTTGTGAACTGAAAACATAATTTAATACACAAAGATCCTGCTCTGGGTCACTCTCTGGAATAATCAGAGTCCCATTTTCCATAGGGATTTTCAAAGACACGCTGTAACTCCGTCCCAAACCCTACCCGGGCCAGGAGAGAGAGGAGCTTCCGAAACATCAGCAAGACCAGAAGCCCAAAGCTAGAGGTTTTCTAGAAGCATCACCAGCTCGACGCCAGCCCTAGCTGCAGACACCCCGGTGCCCCGGTTAAGGGATTCAACAGCAGCAGCAGATGTCGGTGGAAGGGGAACGGAGCTCAGTTGTTTCCAACCAGTCTCCCGGTCACCCCGGTGCCAGCCCCCACAGTACCCCCGGGGTGGTTTTCCACTCTCCTTTCCCCAAAGGATGCTGCGGGGCCTGGAGGGCGGCCGGCTGCCGGGGCGGGAAGTGCAAGAAGCCACCAGCCCGGCCAGCCCCGGGTGCTATATCACCGCACCGGCAGGCAGCCACCGGGGCGCGGAGCCCAACACCTGCCGCAGCGGGACCGAGACCGGGACCCGGGGCTACTGGTCCCGCTCCGGGCTGCCAGCCCAGGCAGAGGCTCCCACCGGCCCCACCGAGCTTCGGAGCAACAGCCCTGCAGAGAGGAGTAGCGGGGGCGGCCGGGGCCGGTACTCACCGCGGCGGCGGGTGCGGGCGGGTCGGGCTCCGGCAGCCCGTTGGTCGCGGCGCGCTCGGGGCTGCCGGAGGAGAGGAGCCAGGGCGAGGGGGCGGGCCCGGGGCTGGGAGGCAGCCCGGAGTCGGGGCTGTCGAGCCCCGAGTCGCCCCGTTTCCTCATGTCCGGGAGGTCGGGCACCTCCCGCAAGCTGAGCCGACCCACCATGGCGGAGCCGTCCGAGCCGCCCTGCCCGGAGTCCCGAGCCGCTACTCCGCTCCCTGCGCCCGGGCGGCGGCGGGAGGTGCCGGGCCGCCACCGGGGGGGCGGGACCAGCGCACGGGGCGGGGCTGCTCCGCTCGCCGTCCCCCGCCTGGTGCCCCGTCCCGTATCCCACCAGTGCCCCCAGCATCATGTCCGTGCCCTATCCTCGTCCTGCGCCCTCGCTCCTGTGCCAGCCACTCCCGGCCGCATGGCAGAGCCCAAAACTGCTCCCGACAAGCCCCGGTCCAGCCTCCGGACGGTCCTAGCCCAAGTCCAACCACCATCCAACGTGCTGCCACTCGCTGAGACTCAGCCGAAAGAGTGACTCCTTCCTGCCAGATCCTGCCGGGTTGTCCTCACCTTTAACTCGCTAATTTCCGTGGCAGCAAGACTCCTTAGGGCCCCTGTACAGGGCATCACAGCTGCCTGGGATGGAGAGAACAGAAAAGCAGTTGGGAATTCTGGAGTGTCCATGCACCACAGCCAGACTGGCTAAATGTTTTTGCTGAGATCAGGCTTGCCCCTGCTGTCTGCCTGGGTACTCCTGGCACGCAAGGGACAGTTGGGGCCTGAGACAAACCATGGTGGTTAACACTGGCACAGGGATGGAGCAGCACAGTTCTCACCCAGCTACCCAGGCAGTACTGAGATAAGAGTGGGGACTGGAGAGGGAACAGGACACTGTTCCTTTGTCATCCACCCACCCTGTCCCATTGCTCAGGAGCAGCTGCTCCAGCTTTCTCTGAGGGCAGCTCACAGCAGAAACAGAGCCCTTGTTTAGGCTGCAAAGCAGCAGCTCTTGTGTGCAGGCTTCAGTCACTCCCAGGGGTTTACAGACACCTTTCCAAACTCACAGTTTTCCTGGAGGGCTGCTCTTTCTCAACCTTCCACCCCAAGGATTCAGACTCAGGCAGCAGAGTTGCCACCCTTAATTGCATCTTTCAGGCAAAGCTGCTGAAGCTTAAACAAGAAAGCAGAGGGAAAGTTCCTTCTAGCACTAGAGGAGACCAAGGGAATGTTTTTTGGAAAATCCTAATGAAATAATTGTGCCATGTCATCAGATTTGGTGGGGGAATACTCTTGTGGAGGAAAAGCAACTGTCTGCAGCCAGCCAAAGTCAACACTCCCCTGTGCAGTAACAAGCAGTCTGGCCTGACAGGCCCAGCACAAGTGAACCCAAACCCCTGAAAAGAATTCCTTCCCTGCCCCAAAATTAAAAGCAGAGCAGAGCTTTCAGCCGTAGGCGTCTGTGGTTTGCAGCTATGTGGTGCTGGGAACTCCGGAGACTTCCTCAAGGAATTTACATTCCTTTGAAGAAATACTATGAGGCTGTTTGTCTTTGCTGAAAAATGCAGATGGAAAGAAAAAGAACATTAGAAATTTTGACTGTAATCTTTGGGGTCTGAGCAAATGTGCTGGGCAGGTGTTTTCTTCCTTTTGATTTAAATGCATCCCAAACCCGAGAGATTTCCCCATTTCTCTCTAATGGGGAAGTTGATCACTCCTTGCTCCAAGATCTCCCATAAAAGCCCTTTATGAAATCAGATGCCTCAGAAGGTGCTGGAGCAGCTTCCAGATGAACACAATCATTATTTCTGAGCTGCTGTGCAGCTCCTGGACTAAAAGCCATGCTGCCAATAACTGAATCAGTGCAATTTAGGAGGGGGGAACCTGTGGCATCTCCTATCAAGCTGCCTCTGAGGGCTGTGGGGGTCCCCATTGCTACTCCACAGGGATCAGCATCCAAGTGTGAGGCCTTGGGGTCTAAGGAGCTGAATGAGGCCATGCATGGGATGAGCAGAGATGTACAGGCTTGTGGAAATGGAGGTGTCTGAGCAGCTGAGGGGGATCCCATCGGGCTCAGATTTGAGGATCTCCTGCAGCATCAATAACCAGAGCTGCAAATTTTCCTACTGGGACAAAGTGCTTAACCAGAATATTAACTACCCAATAACTAACCTGCTCTCGATAGCCACTGTGCACAGGGCCTGGGTACTCTGCCCTCTCTCAAAGGATGCTGAGCTGCTCTAACTGTACTGATCCGTGCAGCCCCTGATGGCATTGGAAATCTTTTCCCCTGTCTGCACATCATGGCCTGCTTGTCCATGTTATTTACTTTTTAACTGCTCACACACAGCTAGCACAGAGCAGATATGAGGATCTTATCAAGATCCTCCTTCCATAAAGGACTTTCCACCGGGCTGGGTGTGCTCGGCTTTATCAGCAACCACACAATAGGCACATTGACACGGGGGAGGGGGGGAGGAAGGGGGGTGCAGTCACTGCAGGCAGGGGGAAGCAAATCAGAAGGATCCTGTGTTATCCGATAACGATGGAAAATTATTTCCAAAGAATGGGAAATGCCAGGCTGTTCCCTGTAGGGCAGCCCATGAACCTGCTGGGCCACGCTCACAGCAATGCTTCCAAGCAGTGGGATTGATGGGAGCCCTGGGAGCGGTTTGGGTGGTTCAGCTGCAGGGACATCACTGATGCTGGCAGCACATCACTGAACTTGCTGAGTTTTGGTGAGCTTCTGCAGTTCTGACACCATCACCCTCATGAACTGCCCAGCCGTGAGCTCAGGTTTTTCTCAGGGCTTTGGAAAGCTCCAAAGGCTGATTTCCCTGCTGGATCCAGACCCTGGCAGCAGCCCCGAGGGCTCCTTGTGTCCTGCCAGAAACCAGGAGGACACCAGCACTACCCAGGGGCCTGAGCACACAGAAACAGCAGTACTTTAGTCCTGGTGACCCTGCATGCCAGGCAAGGTGAGGGCACAGGGGGTGTCCACCTGCCCCCCTTCCAGCAGGGTCACCCCAGCACCCCAAGCAGCACTAGATCTGGGATCCCCAGGCCCAGATGCTCTCAAAGGTGGGGCTGGCAAAGTGCTCCAGCCCACGTGCTCCCACTTGGACTCCAGCTCAGGATCGGTGGAGCTGCTCTGGCTGAGAGAAGGGAATGAGCAGAGGCTTAAGGCAGAGCTGTGGGTGACGGCAGCGCTAGCCGTGTAACCAGCCCCAGCGGAGCAGGCGCGGGCCGGAACGCCTTCTGCGGAGCCTTTTCTGACACAGCCCAAAGAGCTTCAGTTCCTTTCTCTAAGCACAGCAGTGCGTGGTCTGATGCTGCCCAACAGCGTCCGCCCAGCTGCGGCCAAGAATAGGCTTGTGGAGACTTGGACATCACAGCTCCAAGTGAGGGCTGTAAATCTGGTGAAAGAAATAAACACCCGCGTCGGCTGGCGCGGGCTGCTCCTGCCCAAGGGCGGAGCGGGCAGGACCGGCAGAGCGGTAGGAGAAAAACCACTGAGTCATTAATTCTCCAAGTGAAAGAAACTCCTCCAGCATCACAAATCGTGTGGAAGAAAGGCGCCACCTCTTAATTAATTTCAAAGGAAAAATTAGGATCGCTCCGAAATCTCTCCAGCAGTTAAAGGCATCAGAAATTATCCGATTACTTAGGGGCACAAGGTCAGCTCCGCTGAATTGCCTGCGTGGCACAGGGAGCTGCTGTGCATGCAGATACTGATGGTGGGGAGCTGCTTGGTAGAGCAGTAGAAGGTGGAAAAGCCAAAAGAAAGAAGGTGCAGAAGAGAGAGTCGTGCAGAACAGCACAGTGCCCTAGGTCTGGTGTGTTTTGGGTGAGGTCCGGCCTGGCCCTGGGGTTTGCTGTGTGGCAGCTGGACAGAAAAACACCCAGCAGATGAACATCAGTAACCATTTAATTCACTTTAGTGTCACACTCCGACAGACAGCCAGAATTACACCTCGGATGAAAAACTTAAGAAATGGCATTTTATACAGAAAAGAAACCCAAAAAATACCATCCCTTAACCTCTGGAGATGCAAACCCCAAAGGGCTGACTTACGCTTACAGAGGTACCAAATCTGGTAAGTATCCAAGTGCCAAGGGGACAAGCCCCTGAAACTGAAAGTAGAAAAAGGCAGCCTTGCCCTCTCTAAAAGCAGAACCCAAACACCCAGACCTGTAGCATTCTTCAAGGGCTGAAACTAAAACCTCATTTTTCCTTTTATTTCCTCTTCTCTCCAGGATGAGATGTGGAGAATGAAAAGGGGGAAGCCTTCAGGGAAAGACACGCAACAGTAACTTCGACATCGTCTTCAGCTATTCATAATTTAGTTAGAGAGTCATCCACAGACAAAGCAAAGAAAAATTAATCTAAAATAAATTATCCATCCCTCCACGGGAATAACGAATCTCTGCAAACCTGTGTTCCCTCCTCCCTGGCTATTGCATTTGATAACTTGTGAACCATCCTGCATCTGGAGGTAACCTGCCCTTGGAGAACAGCCACTCGTAATCCTGATGTGCTTTCAACCACTGCTCCTCTCTGGCCACCTGAGGTGAAATCAGGAGAGGAAATAAATGAAGCAGCAGCAGACTCAGGGCGATTTGTAAAACTGGAGTGACTACAAACTGTCAACCCTCCCCACAAGTGTTGTCACTGCTGCTCTGTGATGGACATCACCACCATGGCTCTCTGCAGCTGAGCACCTGCACACCACAGGCCCAAGCCTGGGCACCCAGTGTTAGAAACCTGACCAGTGAGGATTTCATCTTCCTGCTTGAACCCTGTGATCAACTCCTGCTTGTTCAAGTGTAGACTCAGCTGGCAGCTCTGGGAAGGCAGGACAGAATTTTACCAACTGGGCACCAAGGCTACCCTCCCACAGCCATGAGTTATGAGAAGGGGGAAAGGGAGCAGCCTGTACCCAAGAGAAGACAGTGCTGAAGCATGAGCAGACAGAGGCAGCATGAGCCCAGGTTCGGCCTCGCTCAGGGAATTCCCATTTCCCCTCCTCCCTCCCTGATCCTAGTGAAGCTCTGGATTTGGGCAGATGGAGCTCATTTTCCTGCAGTGTGGCTGATCCTCTCCTCCCTGCGGTGCTGCGGTGAGCATGACAATCCCTCACGAGCACAGCCCCCAGTAAACATAGTCCTAAGGCCCAAACTTGGTGGGGTGGGGAGCATGGCCCTCCCAAGAAGGCATCTGACAGCATGATTTCTCCTCACTCACCAAACTGGTACAGGACTTCTTTTTCCTGCACAGGCAAGTGAAGCTTGGGTTAGAATAAAACAGGCACAACTGGTCAGTCTGTCCCTAAACCCACAGAGGATTCAATTGTTCATGGTTGGGTATTTGCCTTCAAAGTCCCCCAAAAAGGGTACAGAGGAGGCTGGGAAGAAATCCAGCATTGATAATGATGAGGCAATGTCTCCCTGCACTGAAGCTCACACAACGGGCAGGGTGCACCCCACCATCCCCACCCTGACCAGGTGCCAGCTGGAGCTGGTGGGTTATCCAAAATATTCTGCCTCTGCTTCTCCTCCTCTCTGCAATGGTACAAGCTGAAACTCAGAGGAAGAGGAGAGGAATGCCCTCAAAGTCTGAGGCTGGCTGCTAAAGCCAGCATTTCCAGCAGCTCTCCTTGCAGGGCAGTGACGGTGCCAAAAGGGGCACACCCCTGCTGGCGTGAGAACGAAGGGCTGGTGCTGTTTGACACTTGCTCCATGAACAGCCCTTTGTGGAGAGGGTGAGATGTGGTATGGAAACTCCCTTCAGGGACAGAGGGCGAGCCCAGCACATGCAAGAGAAATAACAAGCAGCTGGAATGGGCTCTGCAGATGTCTAGGGTTTGGCCTTCAAGCTATAACAGTGACTGAGGCTGCTGGCTTGCTGGCAGGAGGCTTGCCAAGGTGCAGAAGGTTCAAGCCCTCTCCTCCTCGCTGCTCTACTGGTGGTTTAGGCATGCCTGTCCTGGGTGCAGGGCAGAAATCTGCTTTGGGGCATCTCATTAATTCAGTGGAGCTGCAGATGCTTGGATGCCAGCTGTTAAAGGGTTGGTGTTTTTTTGGTGGTGGTGATGGTTTGGAGTTGGCCCCCTCCCCTGCAATAAATAATAGAACAGGAATAGCTCTGCAACTGGGAGCGAGCAGCAACACCAAACTCTCAGGCAAAATCCTCAGGAGCTCAGCCAGGCTGAAGACTGGGACACCAAGTGTACCACAACCACCTGGAATCCACCTAAACTGTTCTTGTAGCTGCTGACTTCCAGATACCTCCTGTTTTCTCCACCACGTGGACCCAGCAACGTCCTGGGTGTCACTCCTGCTAAGATACACAAAAGCAAACACCTCGGTCAGATTTTCCTTGGTCTGAATGAATCTGCAGCACCTCAGTGTAAGATGGTTAAGAGATCACAGGGCATGGGAGTGATGGGACACAGATTTTTCAGCAGCATACTGTAAATCATAAGTCCAAAGAGCTTTGCTCCCAGTCACTGCAGCTAGTCCTGAGCAACAGAGGTTCCTTCTGCTCACTCAGAGCCTTTTCTTGATGAGCTTCTCCAGTTTGCGTATCCGAGAGGACTCCTGCTCGGGGGTGGGAGCGCTCAGCGAGAGGGAGCTGCTGTTCTCCACGCCGGAGGGGGGAGCCGGCAGGCGCTGGCGGAAGAGGTCCAGCATGCTGCTCTGCTCGCTCCTCTTCAGGCCCTGTGGGAGCAAAGAGGGTTAGACTTCACTGACCTGGGAGCAGGCATGCACAAGAATAGCTGCAGGAGAGCCCACTTCAAACCTCAACCTGTTCACCCACCAAGAGCTGCGTACAGACCTCTGGACGATCCCGAGAAAACCGAGCCAGAGAAGGTATGAGCGTGCAAAGCTAGCTGAAAAGCAATTCTTCAGTAGCAGCTCTGCACACACTTTCAGAGCGCAGGGGACACACTTGCCTCAGTGCTTTTCCCACTCCCAACCCCCTTGATATAACATAAATGAGCATAAAATCTTTGGGACCGGTTCTAACCTTCATATCCAGTATCTTCTGGAAAGTGTCAGTGCTGCAGTCAGCAAGGAGCTTGATGTAATTGTCAACAAACACAACTGGTGGCTCATGTGGAGCCATAACCACCTGCCAAGGCAGAAGAAAAAGAGATCAAATTTTAAGAGCTAAAGGCAGCGCTCAGTGAACTCAGGCACCCAAGTGATAGCAGGAATGGCTTCTCCAAAAATAAAATGCTCAAGGAGCAAGAGTGAGGCTGTATGTGCTGCTAGTAACTGAGAGATAAAGGTGAGCGAAGTAAAGCAAGGAGAAAGGAAAAGGATGGGGTCTCTTCCTGCACAGCAGTGGTGCTGGACCCAAGGGGCTTGAGGTGGGTTGAAAATTCCCCAGCAAAAAAATTGCCACAGGGCTACATGTTGTATGCAAAGAGCAAGAGCAGCAGGACTTTGTCTGTGGGCTGGCAGGCACTGGCGTGTTGTCAAAGCTCCAGATTTTATCTTTTTGCATGGGGAAGACTCGCTGGGGAGTTGTCTGGGGAAGAAAGGCAGCGCTGGTGGTGGTGGTGACACTCAGGAAGTCCCCAGCAGATCAAGCAGCCTGGACACAGTCCAGATCCTTCCTCGGGTGGTGTGTCTAGCTTGCTCCCTCCTGCCCACCCAGAGGCAGGGCAGAGACAGCACAGGGGAACCTGACAACACTCCACAGTGCCAGCACAGCGTGGGTCAGAGCAATCTGCTATGCAGCCCTGCTTCTGACGTGTAACCCAATGGGTGAGCAGTGCCACATGCAGCCACTCTGTCCTTCAGGTGCAGCTCCTCTAGACAGACTGGGATGCAGCATGAGAATCCTTCACTGACATCTGCCCTGGAGCTCACACCCTTGAGACCCAGCAATGGTCAGGTCAGGAAAAAAAATTAACATAGCCTTGAAGCTGGAAAGATGATTACTCATTGTTAGATTTTTCCTTCCATAAGCAGTGAGCTCCACAGAGAACACATTTTTGATAATGCTGGGCAGCAAACCCACCTTTCTGGGGAAGTGTGTGTGGATGTGTGCATGCACACAGGGCAGAAACAGCACAGAACCAGACTCTTCCCTGTCTCTGAAAACATTTCCATATGTTTCCAGTGACCCAGCTCACCCCACACTGTATTCTGTCACCGAGACATTTCTTTCTTTTCCTGCACTTCAGACCCATGAAACATCATAGCCATGTATACACTTATAAATCCTTAATTTACAGCCCTTGTAAAAATCTTCTGCCAAGATGAAAAGCTGGAACTTCAGAGAGGGGAGCCAGAGCAGAAAGGGAAGAGCTCTGTGGGACGTGTGCGCCCCAATGCCCTCCTCCCTGCTTGCAGCCATGCTTTGTAGGGCTTAGCTGAATTAATTTGCTCTTGTCATCTACAGCCTTAATGATGCTCCTGCTGAATTAGCTGCACCACCAGAAGCCTGGGCATGATGTTGTATAGTGGTATTGTTGTATGTGACAGAGGCAGCGCTTCTGAACCATCTTGGTACTAGGTAGGAGAGCTCTGAAAACACTGAGAAGTGTATTGGCCTCTGCTGCTGCTGGGGTGAAACAGCTCTTGGGAAAAGGCTCTTTAATGTACCATTTGGAAACTGCAGAGAAGAGTCTGAGCACTGATAAAAAGAGACAACCCACAAGGCAAACAGAACAGCCAGAGAGGATCAGTCAGCTCCTGACTCCTGCAAAGGAACCTTCCTACAGGAATACTGATGGTCCAGCTGGAGCAGGCGCTGCTGAGAGCCCTTTTTCCTCTCCCAAACCGAAGAGATGGGTGCTGATGGCAGCCCCAAACACCATCTGTGGGTCATCTGGACTGAGGGTGATCTATTCAGTCACTAGGATTAACACTCCTGCTCCAGCCCAGCATCCAGCCCCATCAGCCCCTGATCACACAGGCCTTATTTTGCAGAGCAGCTCTGCAGAGCGCTGAGCTCCACACGCCCACACTGTTCAAGGTACACCAACACTGAGCCCTCGTATGGGGTCAGCAGGGGTGCTTTATGCAGCAGCAGGGATGTCTAAAGAAGCCACATTGGTCACAGCCTGCAGACCAGCAGATCTCTGCAGCCTGCATTCCCTGCCACAGGCACTGCCTGTGCCACTTTCAGCTCAATCCTGACAAAGTCAATGGGATGCTAAGAGCAGACCAATGAACTCTGTCACTTTTCTGAGTCACACAAAAGCTCCTTGGAGGCAACAGGCACCAATCTTCCCTGCTCCTGTGTGAGCAGTTGCAGGGGAGTCCTTTGCAGGTCACTTCTAAGAAAATTTGGACTTGAACCTATTACTAACACCTCAGACACCTTACTCCAAAAGCATGGAACTGAAGAAGGAATTTCTGAATTCAGAATGCAAACTCAGCTGGGACATTACCTTGGGCTCAGAAGTAAAGCCACTGAGCTGCAGCATGGAGAGCCTGAGCTCCACAGCCCCTGCTCGTGCCTTGGCTGCTGTTTACAGGAGGCTTTGGCTGGCAGCTGCCTGTCCTGCCTGACCCCAGGTCCTGCTAATTTCCTCACAGGAACATCTCCACAGCATTGCTAGTGAGCTAGGGTCAATCCCATTGCCCAGGAGGGTGCAACTGCACAGCTCCCATGGCTTTTCCTGGGATGAAACCTAACTTCTTGCTTCAGCAAGAGCGGGGAGGGGGAGATTGCTTTGCTTGTTACTTTTTATGAAGACAACACACTGCTTTTGGGTCATTTTCCAGGCACCAGGTCTGGAAAATGAGAAAGGACTCTGGTGAATACAGTAACCCAGACATGTTTGCACTGGCTGTTACACTAGACAGTAAACAGGTGACTCAAGCACGGCTTGGCTCCCCTGTGTGATGGAGTCTGCACAAAGGCCTGGAGTAACCTGAACTGGAGGGTTTGCCCTGAAGCAGACACTTATGGATGCTAGCTCTGATTTTCACAAGCTCCTGAGGGAACGTGGTGCCCCAGCTCTCCTAGTAAGCATAACTTGAGCCCTCACAGTTACCTTGAAAAACGAGGATGAAAACTCAGCTGTGATGTTAAAAGGGAGTGGGGGCAAACCCCCAAGCGAATAATCCAGCTGTGGGGAACAGCTGGCAGCACACCCAGACAAGCTCACATACGTTCATGTGCAATCACAGATTGCTGTGTTCAAAGGAAGGGCCCCCTGGAATTCACTCACTCCCATTCCCAGTCCAGCAGTCTGCCTGGCAGGCTATCAAAAGTCTTGAGTTACCTTCAGGATCATTTCAGCCCGAGTCATGCCTTTCACCACTATCTTTGTGTAGCTGGCAGGAGCCTTCCTCACCACTTGGGACCCAATGGAGGGCAGGTCCAGGAGAACCATCTTCAGAGAGTGAGTGTCCAGCAGCAACTGCAACAGTTAATCACATAATAACCCCTTATTCAGGGCCCTTGCACCAAGCTCCATCAGCTGCTATAACCCAACACCCTTAAAGTTCAGCACTTGACAGGATCAGAGGATGTTATGGGTTGGAAGGGACCTTCGGAGATCATTAAGGCGAACCCCCCTGCTGGAGCAGGACCACATAACCATCCAACCTAGTGCAGGTCACACAGGAACACATGGAACACATCCAGATGGGTCTTGAAAGTCTCCATTCCCACACTGGAAAGAATCCTGGTAATTGGACTGCAGGAACAGGAGGGATTGACTCACATAATTACATCTGAAGGGGACAAGACCACCTGTGGATATGCATCAGCACTGCTGATTTTAACAGAGCACTGCTCTGCTGTTTCAAAATGACTGATGGCAGCTCAACATCTGGCCCACAAGGCATGGATTTCCAGTCCTTCTATCCTCACCAGTATGAAGTGAAGCAATCTCCATTACCTGTAGCTGTATCATTATTTCAGTACTGAGGTCAAATGAATTAACACCATGCTTCCTCCTGCACCAGCTACTCACTGTGTCAGGTTCTCTGCATTTACTCAACCACTTGGAGTTATTTATTTAATTAAAAAGAAAACTCAACACAATAGAGCTACACTGAGAACTGCTCCAGATCCTGTGCTCACTGGTACTCTGTACCCCCAGTGTGTGCTGGTTTTTACCGTGCCAGTGACTGAATAAGCAGCAAGGAGCAGCCAAGAAATTCAGCCCAGACAAGCACTGTCTGATGACAAAATGCTGTGGGTAGGGCTTCTTAGAGGAAAAAATCATCCCAAAAGTCACACTCTTCTGATTGCACAAGGTATGTTTGAAGAGGTGAGACAAGGCCAGTGAAGGACAGAAATCTTAAATCGATTTATTTACAGCAATGAGTGTGACAGCCCCCCCTGGGCTGTTGGCACACCCCATGCACACAACATGAAGGGCACTGCAGAACCCTCAGCAGTCACCATGAACAATTCAGCTCAAACACAAAGGACTGAGCTGGAGAGGAGGAGGACTGGTGGGTGACACCAGTGCAGATCTGGACCCTGTTATCTGCAGCAGCTATCACGGCTGTGTGTTGCCTGCTTGATGGTTTGCATGAGATGAGCCAATGCCACCAATCTCATCCTGGGAAGCCAGGAAACCACAGCACAAACCAGCAGCTCTGTGCACCCCAGAGCTGCTGGAGCCTGGTGTCAGCTCAAGCTGTCATATCTGGATTCCTAGGAGTGATCTCATAGATGGAAGGTTTTGCACAGTTGAGCAATTCACATCTCCCCACGTAAAGGCTCTCATGTCTAACAGGAGTTCTGCACACTCTGCAGCCTGTCCCACAGGTACAGCACTCACAGCCTCTGTCCCCTCACCCTGTCTCTCCCCACTACCCATGCCAGGGTCCTGGCATTGCTAACTCACTGCCAAAGCTTGCTGAGATGGAGAATTGTTGTTAAGTCAGAGAGACAAACACAGAAAGTGAAACCCCATGCAGAGGTCTCGCTCCCTGCACCAAATGCCTCTGTGCATACCACCCTGGGGTCCAGAGTTCCAACACCATTATCAGCCAGCAGCAGGAGAAGCTGTGTTCAGGGCTGGGAAAATGCAATTCCACAGCAACATCTGCAACAGGAGGAGAATGGAAAGATGCCAGGGGGTGATCAGGAGGGTGCTAAGGGAACTGAGGACCCACACAGAGGAGATCAGCTTCTGAAGACCTCTGCACATCTAAGTCCCACTTACAACTGGAGATACTCACTGTGAATCAGGCTAATAAAACCCCTTCTGATCTACTTTAAAGCAGCAATTTGGGCCTGCTATTCCAATACAGTAATACTAAAACCTTTCAACTTTAGACACAAGCCTACTGCTGGCAACCAATTAATCACTTTAGATGCTGATTTAAAAGAAAAAAAAAAAAAAGACTCCATTTAATCACTCTCAGGTTATTGTTCATTGCCCAAGATGAGCAGGAACCATACTTTACTCATTTGCTTTCTATTAAGAAAGGGAAGGTTTTGATGTAAAGCTCCTGTTTCATTTTGCAGACACACACTGCTCAGAACCCATCTTTGATGCCTAAAATCCAAGCAGCTTTTAAGGCATGGTTTTGAAGTTCACAGCAGTCCCATTAGGGACAAATCTGCTTTTTTCTTTTTTGTTTTTTAATCAGCCCACAGGGGAGCTGCTGTGAGGGGACAGCTGAAATCCTGACTCATCCTGGCAGAGCAGCAGGGTCCCAGCCCACAGGCAGGGGTGGGAGATGGAGGGCCCCAGCTCTGCAGCTGCACTCATGGTCTCAAGACAATAAATACCCCACACTGCCCACTCACATGCAACCTGGGGACAGGGACTCCTGTCAAGGGGCAGCATAAATTCCTACCTTAATCCAAGTGGCAATCATTTTTCAGCACACTGAAGACATCTTGACACTTCAGCCAGGTGCACAAGAGGTTTGCTGTTCCTGTGCTATGGTTACTTTAGCAAAGCAAGAGCTCCTCTGATTGGGAAGGTGCCTGGGACCCCTCTCCTGGGAAAAGTTCAGCTGCAGCAGTATCCCTGTAATCCTCCTTCCACTCTGCCTGGTCCCAGAGTGCATCCTTGCTGCCTCAACTGCACCAGAGCTCAGGACACCTAATCGAGGTCTCTGCCCCCATTTACCAAAAACTGCCTCAACTTGTTGCACCCCAAAGTCACACAGTATGACAGCCAAGGCACCTACTTTTTCTTACCTGTTCTGCACCCACCATGCTGATAGGTTTGCACTTGAAGAGATGGTTAATGAACTTGGGAATGAAGGAGCTGCAGAGAAGAAATACAAAATGAGACAGCTACACCTGAGTATTTGGAGTCATACAGACTGCTGTGGTAACAAAGCTTGCAAACCCAGGCTTTCAAAACCCAGCCCAGGCTTTCCACAAAGACACTGTGAGTGCCTGGTTCTTCAGCTGATTCCAGACACATTAAGTATGATAAATAAATAAAACCCCCAAACCCTAGGTACAATTCTTTTACTTTAATCCACACTGATCCCAAAGATAATTGAGAAGTTGTCCACGAACTCTGCAAATAAATTGTTATAAACTATTTATGAAGCATTACAGCACAAGGTCAAACACAAGCAAACTATGGTACATAATAAACCCAGCAAGGCACCAGGGTCAGTGCAGCTATCCACAGAGTGGAAGTGTCTTGATTGTATCCAGAACCTACATTTCACTGCATACAAGTAATTCCATAACATGCATATTAAATGCTGAACTTGAGGTGCAGCCAAGGCTGGAGGTCTGCTGGGCCCTGGACACACACTGAAAGGCACTTCTCCAGAAAGCCTCTGGCCAACACAATCAGAACAAGAAAGAGTTTTGTGAAAAGGAAAACACCATTATCCTATTTTACTGAGGTGGGCTTCAGACTCAGGAAAGTGACTAAGTCATGTACACATGACCAGGGAGAACTTGGCAAAGATGGAGGCCCAGTGCTCACCACCTTGGAAAACCTACTCCAGAGTGTCAGCTTTGCTCTTAGCTTTTTGCTTCCTGACTTTAGGCTTTGTGGCAGTTTCATTCTTCAGTGGAGAAGCAGATGATCCCTTCTAGCAGAAGCACTGCTGAGCACCTGTGAGACCTGCTCTTGTCCCACCTACTCTGCCAAGTTGCAGCACCAGGTGAATTCAGAACATGAGGAGAGAGGCCAGCATGAGCAACTCAAGCTCTGTCAGGACCACACAATTCATGCTCCTGTCCTCCTCCTGCTGCCTTGTTTTTAAGGTACTCTCTTTCCTCCACACAGCCCTCTTTGGCTGAATGCCTACACAGCTCAGGTTTCCAGGACCTTGACCATGACCTGGTGACAGGTCTTAAGATTTTAATGGGCTCATTAAGTTCATTTAAGTTGTCTGTTTTCTGTCCTCTTTGAGGAGGTGCTGTTTATGGTGATGATCTAAATTCAGTGTGATTTCCCCCCTGCATCTGGTAAGCTATTTGTTTCCTTCCCACGAAGCAAGGAGCATGGACAGCATCTTGTTTGTCCTGCCACCTGTTTTCCAAGCCAGCACATTTATTTTTTGCCCTTTCTCATGGAAGAATGACAAAAGCATAACTCAGGCAAAGAGCAGGCCAAGCTGCTGAGCAAATTGAAAAAAATGGTTCAAGGAAGAGTCCTTCCAAGTGAAGGCTCCTTCCCTTCCCCTTCCCTCAGACACCACCACGACCTCTCTCAGTGAATCATCTTTTCCTGGAGAGGTGTCAAGGGGAACAATTTCAAACTCCTATTGAGAACCAGCTACTGGGCTGCCCCAAACATTTTTGAATTTGGCCACCAGAGAAACAACCTTGGCAACAAATTATAAATAAGAGGAGGAAAACAAGCTCTGTCTGCTCCTGCACGAAAGCACTGCAGCAGAGATTAACTTCTCTGTTTCAGGAGCCCATTTTTCAGATGGATAACTGATTCCCAGAGGGCAATCAGAGAGTGCCAAGCACAGCTGGAGCTTAGGTGATGCTATAAAATGATCAATGGGTAGCAGCTCTGGATGCAGCAGAAGAGCACAGGAGATTAATTGTACCTTTGATCTCACACGCAGGTCCAACTGCCCCTCCCTCTGGAAGGTCAGGCGTGGAGCTGCTGCTGCTGATGGGTGTAAGAACCAGGGCCAGCCTCTCTTCCTGCAGGGTGGCAGAGCAGCAGCCAAAGGACTCCCTCTCCTCTTTTTTTTTTAAATCTTCTTCTCTACACAAGCACATGGCCTCCCCTAGACAGCACTCTGTCTTGCATGAAACAATTCCCAGGCCCCTTTCAGATGGCCACCCACCATCAGTGCAGAAGGGGAGAGCGACCTTCCATCCCCACATGCCTCTTCCTTCACGCTGCCTTATTGCAAACAGCTTCTCAGCTCCAGGAGGACAGACAAGACAAAACCATCACATCCAAGGGGTGGGTTTTTTTGGGGAGGGGCAAGCAGAGACCAGCAAGAGCAGTTGCACTTAACTGAAACATCGACTGGAGCCTCTTGGACTCCATGCCTGGCTCTCAGCACCAGGAGGCCATCCCGACGGGAAGGATTCGTGCGCGTTCAGCGGCAAAGCTCTGCACCAGGTTTTGTACTCTGGATGCCTCCACTCCCTGCACATCCACAGAGCCAGACTGCATGCCAGAATTCATTTACAGCTTCAGCTATAAAACTGAATCCAGCAAACCCTCCATAGAAGCAGACAAGTCCCCAGTGTAATAATAAAGCAGTGCAAGACAGATTAGGAACCTAAAGCACAGAAACCACAGCATCTGAGAGGCTCCCATCCAAGGGCAGCAGCTCTGCCAAAGCCTGTATTTTCCTAATCCCCTGCACTGATGATGCATCAAACACAATGCATTGCTGAGCAAGGCAGACAGAGATGCAACCACAGTCTGTCTGGCTGGTGGGAGACAAGCTACTGCAGGACATTGTTCAAAGCACCCTGGTGGCACTGAGTCACTGCAGCTGAAAAAGGTTTTGCTTGTGCCACCCCCTGAGCTGATGACGAGTCCTTGCAGGCTTGGCTCAGTCTGATGTTCCAAAACCTCCAGGAGCCATCTCATCACCATCTTCTTCCACCCAAGTCCTCTCTCTAAAGGCAAGATGCAAAGACCAAGGGGGGCTGAGAGGATGCCTGCTGCAGTTACCCACCACGCCTGGCTGCTGGTGCTGGAGGAGCTGCTCTCCTGGCGAGGGGCAGAGCTGTTTGTTTTTCCTGTCTCTCGGTTCTAATCTCTTCCTCATTGAGGTCAGATCACAGACTTCCCAAACACATCCCTGCTAGCAGCCGCGGCTTCACCGCTGCGGTTTTTGATTTCAAAGGAAAAGGACAGAGGTGCCGTGAGGAGGGAGCAGCCCCTTGGCCCTGCCTGCTGCAAAGCCAGCTGCTTCTCACTGTCCCAAGGCAGTGGGGGTTGCATATTGGTCAAAACAAACCAAAAAATGACAAATTAGGTTAGAGGACTGATGCAGTTTCTGATGGCCATTTTTCTTCCCCCAGACTTGGCTCAGATGGCTCCGTTTTAAATTTAGTGACTTTAGATGCCTTCTCCCCTGTGGTCCTGTAACTCAACACCAGAGCTTTACACAATCCATTAGAGTGGCTAGCAGCTCACAAAGACACAGGCATTAACATAGGGAGCAGCACAATGCCCATTAAAAGGGCTTTCAGTGCTGTGGAGGGGACACAGAAGGCCAGGTATTTCTGTTGGGCAGGCCAGCATGTTCCATGAGGACTAGGAGCTTCCAAAATACCAATGTGTGCATGCAGTCAAATGCCACAAGCACGTCAAACAGCCCAGCTGATGGCTGGTTCTCCTCAAAACCAAGCTGCACAGGAGGACTCTAAATACAATCTGACACAAACAATCTTCAGGAACCAAATTTTCACTTCTAAACCTGATCCCCACAGCACAGAGTATTCAGGGCTGTGTTTCAGGTTTAATGTGCTGTAGATCAGAGCTGCAGGGTTTTGAAGCAGAGCAGCAGCCTTGCAGGGTTCTGTGCTCTGCTACAGGCCACGCTGGGATGAAGGCACTCAGCTAGATGTGAGCTTTCCCCAAATGTGAGTGCTGGGTATTTTATCTGGAGTTTACTTGGTATGTGCTTAGCAATAAAGTTAAAAAGGAGGCAGCTAAGCTGGGGTATTAAGAGAGTGCTGTGAACAGCTGAGTAAATGGGGGAGGGTTATTTATCACCATGTTAGCCATACAAAATCCAAGCGTGACCACATAGAAGGCTTAAGTGCAATAAATTTTCACTGGGACAGCGTTTCAAACAGTGATTATGGGCAATGTCATAATGTGATTTATCAGTAACTGCTCCTTAATGCAAACTAATGAGTATCCAGAGATAGGAAGGGGGAATGCAACTCTCAGGCCAGGCTCCCTACTGTGAAGACTAAGTTCTCAGAAGAGCCTGCTGCATCTCTCTCCCTGCTGAAGCAGGAGCTGAGGCTCCAGTCTCAAACCTGCACAGTAACTGCCAGACCATGCAGTTTATTTGAGGATGATTAGCTAATTACAGATGAATGAAGTGTTAAGGTATTTTAGAGTGACACATGACACGCATGGTGCTGCTCCCAAGTCTATCAGCACAGTCACATGCAACACCAAAAGCAGCAGCTACAGTTGGCAGAGTCCTCCTGAGGATTTTTCATGGGGCACCGGCATGCAAAGCTCAGCTGGCCACAGGCAACCAGGGAAGAGTTCAAAGTATCTTCTCAAAGAGCTGTGGTTTTGTTTCAGACACCTAACTTCAAAGTTTGGATCTCCAAGAGATGCTGGAGAGCTGCACCCTCCACAGGGCAGGGGCTTCTCTGTCTCATCTGCCAGTTCTTTCAAGCTGCTCAACTTCAAATCATCTGCCAAGAAGATACTCAGAGTATTCCCTACTGAGCTATCTTTGCACAGCACAGCAGCTTTCAGACTGTGAAGGCAGAATACATGCCTCACACATGCCCTGCTCTTGTAAAAAGTTATTCTGAGGCAAAAGATGCATCAAATGCCTCAGCACCTGAAGGCACCACAACCTCTTATCACTGGAAGGAAAGTTGGTTTCCCCAGAGGAAGAGTTGTGTGTACATTCAGACACTGAAAGTAGTTTATGGATATCCAACCCCAACCCTTCTGTGCTGGGCAAACAGCAGACAGCAACCATCAGATTATTTTGTGGGGTGGTTTAGGCATGTAAGGAGGAACCAATAAAAAACAAACACCTGAGAAAATCTGCCTCAGCAGGAAACCTGAGACAAGAAGGTGTCTTTTAACCTTGCCAGCAGCTGCTGGTGTTTGCTGCCCTACCCCACCTGCTTCTGTGGTCTCCTTGGATGGAGAGGTTCTTCACACAGCCACTAACAGCCATGGACACTGCACGCTGGAAAGCAAATAGATTATCACATACAGACTGGTGAGCAGCAGAGCCCTGGATAAGCTCTGTGCCATGCTGGCAACTTACTTTGCAAATTTTATGCAGAACTGAGTGAAATACTTTCTGGTGGAGGCCAGGTTGTCACGGATGATGGGGACGTTCTGTTTAATGTGCAGAATCACTGAGGTGACATAAGGACTCTGGTCACCAACGTGCTCCACATTCTGCCACTGCATCTGCACAAAGAGGAAAAAAAACAACCTGGAAGACTGTTGGATTCATGAAGGCTCAAGCAGCAGGTAAGGAAAAGTGTGCAAACGTTCTGCCAACAGATCCCTAAGGAACCATGAAGAGATTGCCTCTGGAACTCACCACCAAGGTCAAGTTCTTTGCCACTGTACTGATGGAGCAAAACCCTTCCACAATGAGCCACGAAGCAAACCCAGCACAGCCCTTTCTGCACCAGAGCAAAGAGAGATCCTGAGTGGTCACCCACACAAGCAGGGACCACAAGTGTGAAAAAGGCTCAAAAGCTCACCAGACTGCCTCAATATTTAACAGTTTCCAGTCTGCTGGGATGACGTGCCCAGAGAAATCCTGATTACAGGCATTTGAGAAAATATCTGCAAGCTTGCAAAGTCTGGATTCCTGTATGGCAGCCAAGACTTTAATACTGGTGAGGCTGATGACAGATAGATGGAAGAGGTAGAAATAGTCTTTAAAAAAGTCCAAAGCACTCTACACCAGCATAGCTCAGACTGCAAACCCTCATGGTGTACAAGCTAGGATGCCAACTGCAGCTCATCCCAAATATATGTAAAACAAAACAAAACAAAACAAACCCAAACCAAGAAGAGTTACTCAACCTCCCATTTTGTTTTCATCTGCTGTCAGCAGAAATGCAACAGAATAGCCCCTGTGAGCCAGACGTGCGACTCCCCTGCCTCTGAGCCTTGTCTGCAGTGCACAGGGAGCACACATGTGAACTAAAACCAAAAAGAGGTAATTGGGTAAGGCCTGGCCAAGCATCCCTGCCTGTGACTGAGTCTGAGTGAGGAACAGGAGCATGCAGCAAAGTGCTGTTAGCTGTGCTACTGTTCGGAGGCTACGCACTCTGCGACGTGCTCCAGCTGCTCGGAGATGCTGCTGCCCGTGCCAGAGAGGAAACAGGAGGAAGAGAGATATGAAATCAGGATAGGAAACTGGGCACATGAGGAAGATGAGCTTTGTCTTCTGAGAGGCTGTTTGTCCTCAAAGTTGTTTTCTCAAGTTCTGGATTTTGCACGAGGTTGTTTTGTTCCTGGGTTTGATTTAATGATGGCTACTTTGTCCACTGCAACCCAGCTGATTCAATTCCATCCAAACATGCAGCCTGAAGTGACTTAGTGGGCAAGAGAAGCCAAATTCTTTGCAAAACCACAGTGGCTGAGGGAGCCTGCACGTGTCCTACCAAAGCTGTCTTAGCTAAACCAAGCACCCAAACTCCCAGCCTGCTCATCTTGCAACACCAGGTTGCTAGAGGGGATCTCTCTGCTCATCCTGCATCACCAGGTAGCTAGAGAGGATCTCTCTGCTCATCCTGCATCACCAGGTAGCTGGAAGGGATGTCTCTGCTCATCCTGCATCACCAGGTAGCTAGAGGGGATCTCTCTGTTCATCCTGCATCACCAGGTAGCTGGAAGGGATGTCTCTGCTCATCCTGCATCACCAGGTAGCTAGAGGGGATGTCTCTGCTCATCCTGCATCACCAGGTAGCTGGAAGGGATCTCTCTGCTCATCCTGCATCACCAGGTAGCTGGAAGGGATGTCTCTGCTCATCCTGCATCACCAGGTAGCTAGAGGGGATCTCTCTGCTCATCCTGCATCACCAGGTAGCTGGAAGGGATGTCTCTGCTCATCCTGCATCACCAGGTACCTAGAGAGGATCTCTCTGCTCATCCTGCATCACCAGGTACCTAGAGAGGATCTCTCTGCTCATCCTGCATCACCAGGTAGCTAGAGGGGATCTCTCTGCTCATCCTGCATCACCAGGTAGCTAGAGGGGATCTCTCTGCTCATCCTGCATCACCAGGTACCTAGAGAGGATCTCTCTGCTCATCCTGCATCACCAGGTAGCTAGAGGGGATCTCTCTGCTCATCCTGCATCACCAGGTAGCTAGAGGGGATCTCTCTGCTCATCCTGCATCACCAGGTAGCTAGAGGGGATCTCTCTGCTCATCCTGCATCACCAGGTAGCTAGAGGGGATCTCTCTGCTCATCCTGCATCACCAGGTAGCTAGAGAGGATGTCTTTGCTCATCCTGCATCACCAGGTTGCTAGAGAGGATCTCTCTGCTCATCCTGCATCACCAGGTAGCTAGAGAGGATCTCTCTGCTCATCCTGCATCACCAGGTAGCTAGAGGGGATCTCTCTGCTCATCTTGCATCACCAGGTAGCTAGAGAGGATCTCTCTGCTCATCTTGCATCACCAGGTAGCTAGAGAGGATCTCTCTGCTCATCTTGCATCACCAGGTAGCTGGAAGGGATGTCTTTGCTCATCTTGCATCACCAGGTAGCTAGAGAGGATCTCTCTGCTCATCTTGCCTTACCAGGTAGCTAGCAGGGATCTCTCTCATCACCTGCTCTCCAGGCCTTAGTTCCATTTGGAAGACTGCTCAAGAGACAACTGCTCTGCTCTTCTATTCCTCATGGTGCTTGTCATACCAAAAGAAACACTTTTGTGGCTGTCTCCCTGCTGGACTCACATTCCCAATGCTGTCCTCTCCTTGACAGATAGCAATCTTCAACCAAGAGAGCATCCCCAGGTAGTTAAAATGGCCAGAAAGTGGGAAGGAACTGCTGAGTTGAATTATTGCAACAACAATAAAACAGTAGCTTTTTCATTTGGGTGCTCTTCATTCCAAAACCAATACTTCACCAACAAACCTTTTAAAGCATGAGCAGTAAAAATAGCCCTTTGTGTGTGTGTGTCTATCTGGGTGTGTTTCACCCAAGGAAAAAAAAAAAAGAACAACCCAGTAGCTGCACTGGAAGACATAGCACACATACTGAAAAGTCATCAAAAGAAATATGAGCCCAACTCTTCTGGTAAAGCTTTGTTCCTGTCATTTGAAATTTATTCCTCTTTTTCCCTTGTCCTGTGTTTTTCTTGGGATATCCACAGGGTTTGCATACACAAGCTGAAAGTGAGCCCAAGGAACAGGAGCTGCAAGGCCTTGCACTCATCAGCCAAAGGGAGAAGCCCCATGCATGAGGGGGGTGTGTGTGTGCCCAGGAGTGGCCCAAGGGCACCTGCACACTGCAAGGACACAAAGGCACCTGCAAGGATGGGTTTGAAGACCTGGTGCTACCTCCATAACTGGGCTGTACAACAAAACCCACAGGACCCTCGAGATTCCTAAGAAGGGGAGGAGAAGAGAGAAACCTTGAGCAGAACTTTGGTGGTCTGGCACTTAGAGAGCTGTACAACCTTCTGGGCATAGCAGGGGCTCAAGAGTGACCCTGGGTCTGCCCAGCTGTGGGTCTCCATGTCTCCAGAGAACTGGAAGTGGGGTGGCAGGGCCAAACCAGGAACCACCATGTCCCTGCTCCATGTCCAACACTCAAAAGGTCCAGCAAAAGGTTTTTTTGGTGATTTGATGGAGGATGAATCAGTCTCCAAGTCTGCAGAATCCCACTGCCAGCTTATGACAGGTTCCAGGCTGGGCACGGGGAGTATCTGCAACTGCTGGGCCAGCACCTTCTCCCTTGACCTTCTATGGCTCATGCAGGAAGAGGTGGGAGGCAGAAGGACAGTAGGTGCTGCAGGCAGCAGATATTTGAAACTACCTTTGAAACTGCCTCCCCTGTTTCCCAACACAAGTCTTGGGTTGCAGTGCTGCATGCTGCCCTGTGTTTGAGGGCTAAAACGTACCCATGCTGACTTTTAATTAGCAGCTGGCAGCTCTGATCACCCTGCTCTGGGGCTTTCCTTCTGCTGGAGAGGCTATTACAGCTCCATGCCTAAGTGCTTGCTGTTGTCCACTCAGTTGTAGGGGAGTAGGAGACTGCAGCTGTGCCAAAAGGTTTTAGCAAAATATAAAAACCCAGCAAGTGATGGATATGAGTCACTAAAATGTCCCTCAGCCCCAATTACAGGCACAGTTCTAGATATAAATCAATGCTTAATTCAGCAAGTAAATCAAGCCTCAGCCAGTGCAATCCATAAACTTAATTGAGGCACAAATATCCCACACGGATTAGCAGTTCCCTCATGCTGACAATTAAAACCCAAACACACCAGGCAGTTTCAGTGCCTGCTACAGATCAGGACAACACATTCACAGCACTTTGTTATCCAGGATATGACAAGAGGGGTTTAGGGCAAATTCCTTTCCCACCCCACGTCCCAGCTCCCCATCCTACAGCCGTGTTTAATCCTTCCACACCTGCTGTAAAGACTGAGTCAAGATTATCACCTATAAATTCTGGGCCTTCTCATCCTTCACCATTTCTTCCAGAACACACAGAGTAAAGAATGAGGGAAACTCAGCACCATTTCCAGCTGAAAGCAATATTTATGATGCCATTTTCTGTGTTAGATCTCTCAAAGTGGCCAGCAGCCAAAGTGGATTTAGAGGTTTAAGTATTTCTTAATTTACCTCTATGAACATATTTGCAAGAGTCAAAAAAAAAAAAAAAAAAAGCCAGACTCCAACAAAGGAATAGGAGTGTTCAGTCTTGGAGGAGACCAGAGTGAAGTAAATGAAACTAAACAAAGGAAGAACCCTAATGGAGTAGTGGTCTGGAGACAGACCTTCCTTCCCAGCACACGAAAATTGGAATGACTCAGGCACACTCTTTACTCCCTTAATAATTTCTGAAGTTTTACACATCTGTGTTTAAATAATTATATGCGTTTCTCATTCAGCTGCTGGAGTAACAACCTAGCCCTCAAGGAAAGGGAGGAGGAGGGTGAAGGGAAAACAAAACCTCTTGCACCAAACCCAGGTCTAGTAAAAATCACCTAAGAGTGATTGTGTCTGATGCAAATAGTGGAACATGTGCAGGAGTGACCAGTTATTTATTTAGCTAATTCCATAACACTTCACTTGTTTATACATCCTCAGTCCCATCACGTGTGCTGCATTTTACCAGTGTTCCAAAGACAAAAATAAATGGCCTGCCAGCTGCTGCTTTCTCAAGGTTGTGGTTTGCTTGGGTATAAACAGGCAGAGTGATTCAAATATTACCTACCACACTCTGGAGGTTCAGCAGATCTGAGGAGTGCCATGGCACACACAGAACCCACCTGAAGCACTGAGCCCTTCCTAATGCTGTTGTTTTACTGAGATTAAAAAAAAAAATCCTCTTTTCATTTGGAACATGAAGAAGCTCTATTACCAGCTGCATTCCACTTCCAATATTAGCTGGGGGTGGCTGGGGTAGTTACAGCTGGAACACATCATAAAGCAGAGAAGTGAATTCATGGCAGGGAGACAGCTTGTTGATCCTACCAACATGGAGCTCTCTGTGTTTAGTATTTCTAATTAAAAAAAAAAAAGTTCAATCCACTTTTGTTGTCTTCACCTCTGTCTAAAGCAGTCTGGGTTTTCACAATACTTTGGCAAGAAAACCCTAGCTCTGCCTTTTAAAGGTATAAAAGCCAGCAGTGTAACTGCAACAAAATCCTTAGGCACTAATCACTTGAGCCTCTCTAGGAATGGCTCCATGCGTCCTTGAGGGGAATCACAGGAGCACAGGGCTCAATCTCAGCTCCACATTACCCTTTGAGTACCCCCATTTAACAGCCACAAACAGGCAGGCTTGTAAAACTCTGAGTCAAGGAACACAAAGAGGACAGCAAAGGAGAAGGTGTATTTGAAATTCCAAGCTAGCAAAAGTTTTCCCAATTTCAAGGCTGTGGTTGGCATTAAGGAGGGCAAAGAGAAAGCCTTAGATGCTTACAGAAAGGATTTCATTATGCAGGTGGTTTAATGTGCTGAGGGGTTTTGGAGTGAAGGATGTGTTTGTAAGAACAGCAATTGCTGCTTTAAGGAGCAAGCAGGAATCAATGTATGGCTACATCTCAAACCAGCATCAAAGGGATGTCAAAAGTGAAATCAGGCAATCAAAGCAACAAGAATACCACAGGGATCTTAAGGCAACCTCTTCCCCAAACAAATCCATCCCCTACCTTGCTCATAGCAGTCAGGGCAGGGTCACAGGCTGCATCCAGGTCCTGCACTAGCAGCTGTATGCTGTTGGAGATCACACTGTGAAAGAAAACCAAACAGGAGTTTTAGAGTAGCCCTCAGCTGCACGGAGCCAGAACTGCTGTGTTCGGCCACGCAAGGAGGAAAGTCAGCTCCTAGCTGACAGCAGCCTTCTGCTGGGGAGGCATCTGGCTGCAGCTTGCACTGAGAAGAAGCTGGGAAGTGGGGTAAGCTGTGCCTCAGAGCTACACATGGACTTCAGGGCAGAGAGGCCACTTTCACAGTTAACCTTTCTCTGTTCTGACACACGGAAGGGGCTGGAGGTCAAAGGCTTCAGGTGGGATAATCCCTACCTGCACATCAGGAAGAGGAGAAACGTCCGAGTACTGAGCCCAGCTCCAAATTTAATCCAGTTGGTGTAAAACTACCATCTCATCATCTCTCCACTTACTCACAGTCAATATTCTACTACTCACAGAAACTTGCAAAGAGGATTTTAAAAAGTACATCTGTCTGAGCTCTGGAAGTGGCTCCCATTTGAGCAGATCAAGGCTGATGTCTTATTTACACTACGTCTAGGACTGCCGCCATCCATTGTTTGAGTTCCCCAGACACACACCAGACCAAAGGACACATTAATCAAACACACTGCCCTCCCTCCCTCTCTCTTTTTAATTTTCAAACAGCATGATATTGCTTAGAGACATGTTTGATGCCACCAGGTTACAATGTGCACAAAGGTGCAACTGATCCTAAAACAACACCAAGAAACTGTCTGCAGTGACTCAGACCCTCAGGGGCATGTAATCCAGCACTCACATTACAGCTTCCCTAAGCACAGCTTTTCAAACCATCACAGATGCCTGTTTGTAACTTTGGGATTAAATATGCAAGAATTGGATTTTCCTTCTGCTCCTTCTCATCGTGGTAGCACAGATGGAAATTGCAGCTCTGTAGGAAACCTGACCAATGCTTCCTCCAACAATCTTTCCTCCCCCTCGTCTTCTTTGAGAAGTTCTGGAGTTCACTGTTCAAAATATTTCTGTGTCCTCCTCCTCACTGAGATATGGTTATCACCCACTCTTAATCCTGCTGCTGGGATCCAGGTGCTGTTCTTCACCACAGCCCACGCAGGTTGTCTTGTTTGCCTTCCTAGAGCTGCAGCACACAAAGACTGGCACAGGATGCCAACAGGAGACTGTTCCTTCAGAGTAATTAATTTGCTTGTAAAGGCAAACTCATCCAAAATCAGCTGGAAAAATTAGTATGGGAGATGGAGTGGCTACAGGCTTCAAGATTCATGACCTGAAACTTGCATTGGGATAAAAAAAAGCCTGTGACCATTTCTGGTGGTGCCTCTGCTTCTGCTGGGCACTACAGAATTCACTCCCTTGGGGGACTCCACCAGCTCAAGGGGTGCCAAAGGAACTGGATTGAAGTAACCATCTCATGGGCACAGCTGACTCCTGCAGGGCACCTGCTGTCAGGGACTTGGAGGAAAGAGTGGAGGTTCAGCACCGACATGAAACAACCCTCAGCAGTTTCATCACAAGTCTCCACACATCAGGAGGTCTGTCTGAAGCTGGGCCACCAGGCCCTCACCTAGAAAGCAGAAGACTGTAAACTGGGAGAGAATCCTTTGTCTACACTTCAAAACAAGCACCTGCAGTGGAGGGGCAATGGCACAGCAAGGAGCTTGTTGTAAGTGTGCCAGGAGGGCCTGGATCCTGCTTCTGCTAAAAACCACTCCAAATCTTTGCCCCAGGCAGCACAGAACAGTACTTCAGCAGCAGATAATGAATCCTCATACAATCCTTGACAGATGCACAGAAGCTGAGAGATCAGGAAGCCAAGAACTGAGCAGTGTTGCTCTTGCCCTATAGCAAACTTCAGGCCTTCAAGGGGTCTCTGAACGATGCCCACAGCCTCACAACACATGAATAGAGCAGAGAGTGGAAATCATGGGTTCTGGATTGGCATGACAATAATTTTCCTTCTCTTGAGCTCCAAGAAATCATCCTTTTCCCCACTTTTCCTAAAGAAAATGGTTAGCCCCCTCAGGAGTAGCCCCCCACATACATGTGGCCTTATACACGTTTTGGGTGGCTCTGCACTCTCCTTTCTGTGAAGGAAGAAGCACCTTCCAGGGTGTACAAGCAGCAATGTCTTACCACTTTTTTTATGACCATGCCTATCAAGACACCAAATCCCAGAAGAACCAACTTGTTTGCTGTTGAATGAGCAACCACCAGAGAGGTTTATAGCTATGACTTACGCTGACAGAAGACTTAAAGCACTCTACTGGAACAGGCTGGAAGTCAATTAAAAAGCCTTGGTTACATCAGGCCTGTCACCTTAACTTCCAAGCTGCCCAAAGCAGCAAACATGAGCTATATATTTAAGCAATTTCTAAAACACATCACACTGCCTGCCTGTGACCAGCCACCTCATCAGGCAGCCACTGTGGAGACTGAGCAGTGACTCAATGTAACTGGCTCCTGCCAGACTGCTCATGAGAAAAGGCAAAACTCAGCCTCAGCTTGCCCCTGTGAAGACAATTCCATCATACAGCCTTTTTCATTTCTACTCCCCCAGCTATCTTAATTGCTTTGGCTTCATGGACACAGCAACCCCAGCTTTTGGTCAGGGATTCACTCTTAAAAAGGTCTGAGAAATATTCAAAGGGAAGGGAGTCTCTGCAGCCTGGAATGGAGCGCAAGATCATGTGAAAAGCCTGGATGGAGATTCAGTGGGATCCTGCCCAGTAGAGTAAGAGAGGAGGAATCACAGGAAGGAAGTCTTTGAAAAAAAAAAAAAATCTTATTGCTGAATCGTAGTTTTAGGTAGTAAGAGAGCTGGTGACAGGCATCGTGTTCCTAGATTGGTCAAGGTTTCCTTTTGTCTGATGTGAGGCAAACCAATTATATCTTTTTTTGCCTCTATTTCCTTCTAAAAAATATTCAATCTGTTTAGCAGTAGTGGAGAGGAGAGGATGTTAGAGGGGAGTATTTTTAGCATCGTTACGTGAAAAGTTATTTCCATGAATGATAATCTTCTCTCAATTATAACTCCCAAATATAAGATTGGATCAGTCTTTTATGTCATCTGAAATGGAGTTTGATCATCCTGACAAGGCTGCTGATTAACAGTGGGAAGTTAAAGCAGGAAGGAATGTACTGAAATAGCTTCCTTTCTTGAAATGTAACAGCTACCTCACAGAGCTGCCAAGATGCAAATGATGTTTCAAATGGAAACTCACTGTTTCCCTTCCCCTTTCCAGTCCTCTTGTTCCTTTGGCTAGGAAGATGGGGAACAACTACACCTAAAGAACTACTGCTGCTCCTGGGCCAGCCAAGGATGACCATTCCTTCACCAGGAAAATGCCTGTGCCTGGGCTGCTGGCTGGGTCCCCACGACACAGAGATCTTGGGCTCGTATTACTCCAGCACCATCTGGCTGACAAACTGGGATGTTTGAGACATTGTGGGAGGATCATCTGCTGAACCTACATGCTGAAAGTGTCCATCTCTCCTGTCAGGTTGATTCTCTCCACTAGACTTGCATCCACTTTTTCTTTGAGTTTCTCTTCCAGCTGTTAGGAAACAAAACAAGCAATAGATCAGATTTCTTACTTGAAATTACCATTCTCAAAAATTTATGGCCTGGAAAAGTCAGCTTCTTAACACCTAATCTGTGCCCAGACTACATCCAAAACTCAGCCAGTGCACACTGCAAATCACCCTTGTTGGACAGCCTATTGACCTGCCAGGATGGGCTATGGTGGCACTGCATCCTCAAAGAACTAAACCTCCAAGATCATGCATGCAACTCTAGAACAACACACTGACCTACCAGCTCAACACCACAGCATCTCTCCTCCTAATAAAGGATGTGTTTCAACACTTTCTCTGTGCCCAACCTGCAGAGGAGGAGGAATGCCAGTTCTAGTGGTGGAGAGGCCTTGATACAGCCAAACATCACAGCTCATCTACTACCCTGTGGAATTTTGAAAGCACCTGAAGTGTAACAAGCACTTTGGCTGCAAAGTGTATTAGCATAAATACCTCCTCTCTTCACTCCACCTCACCCCAACAGTTCATGCAAACATTTTCCCAAACCTATTCTGAACTGCTGCCTTTTTTTTTTCCTCAGAGGGAGCTCATGAACCACAAGAAGAGTGGTTTTGTTTTGGTCCCCAACCCCAAACAAATTACCTAAGGAGTATAAAAGGATTGAATCCAAAGATGATGCTGCAAAGCAGGATTACAAGCAAATGACTTTTCTCAGGCAAGATCAATACTTATCTTTCGTTGAGATATAGATTTAATAACACAGAGCTCAATATTCAACAGGATGCTAGGTGGTGCAGACACTATTGGGGATATTTTAGTATTTTTGACTCCTCTAGCCTCCTTTCTGAGGAGGAAGAGGGGCTGCTGCTGGGTGCCCTCTCAGAGGAACACTCACCTGCTGGGTGGTGGCCAAGCAGTACTCTGCAGTACTCAGGATGCTGCAAATAAGGCAGAGCTCTTCTGAAGTAAACTTTGCAACTTCAGAGCCTTCCTTTTCTTTCAGCAAACTAGTGATGGTGAGCCCACCACTGCTGCTGGTTGTCCTGGGGAAAAAAAAAACAAAACAACAAACAACCAACAAAAAAAAAAGACAAAATCTGTGAGGCTTTCAGGCACACAGACATCCACACTGCAAATAACTGCCAGGTTTCAATGCCATGAGAAGCCCTTACGGCCACAAAGTTCAATGTTGTGTGTAACACAGATCAGTGTCACTCTACATCAAACCCACAACCGCTCTTCAGGTTAAGAAACATCCTTCAGAATGGCAAAGTCTTCTGGCAAAGGACAACTCATTCATGAGATGGTAGATTAGGATGCAAGTGGAATACATCTTCCCCCAGCTACCTTCACCTTCACTGCCAGTTACTCAAAATCTAATTAAAGATTACAACAAAATCTCAGTAGCTATCAGGCAGCTTGTCATATTTATCTTCTCAGTCCTAAACAGATGTCAACATGCATTTGAAACTTTGCTAACCTGCTTTAAAAACTGATGATATCAACAGAGTAAATTATAGAAGATGTGGCTTCTTTCCACTGTCTTCCAGTGATTAATGGCTGTGTATCAACAAAGAAAAGACTCAGAACACTTCACAGTCAGGAAATTCCCTACCTTTCAACTCTTTATAATCCAAACCCATTAAAAAAAAATAGGACAGTGATATTTATCTTGGACAGCAAAAATGGAGCACACAAAAAATGTGTATAAAGAATGCAACTGAGGTCTGATGAAGAATGCACGTTAAGATTATCTTTCCACTTGTCTGGATGTAACCTTCTCCCCCTTCCATCTGAAAAAGATTTCACTGGTTTCAGAAATTCACTCTGCTGCTCCCAGGTTTACAAGGGAAACAAACTGAAGGTGGTAAACAATGTACAAAATTATCTGTGGTTAAGGTTGGCTCTCAAGGTGCTCCTTTAGCCTGTACGCTTATCCCTACTGCTGTAAGCCCCTAATGATTTCCTTTATTTTCCCTGGATTCACAGCCACATATTTTATTCATACACATACAGAATGTTACAGGGCAGAGGGAGTTACAGGTAAACACTTTAGCACCAGACAAATAAACCACCTTCATTAGAGATTCTTCTGTGGATACTATTGAGCTAAGGCAGCTATGGATCACGGTGTGAATCGGTTGCCCAAGCAGCAGGGGCAGTGCAATTCTGCAAGCCAGGCCTCTCTGAAGAGTCCTGGGGGCTGGCATTTCCACAGGTTCTTCAAGAAACTGCCAATCTGACTGCTAATCAAAGCCAAGTATGAAGCTATCCCCCAGAGGCCCTTAAAAACCCAATGCCATGCCTGTCCATTTGGTCTCTTGCTGTCCCTCAGAGCAATAAATTGAACTTGGGAGAAAACCCTGCAGTAAATGTGGTCAGATTGCTGCTACTTGGTTTCTTTGAGAGAGAAACAGAAGTGTTCACAAGTAATTAATTATCTTCACAAAGCATCTGCTCCTCACTGGAATGTCTCACCAGACGGTGCTGCAGCATTTGGGAAGCCAAACTCACTTGGGCAGGTTTCCAGAGAGAATTTTCCAGGCGTATTCCCGAAGGTACTTCTGGAATATGGTGGTCAGGGCTATCATGGGCTCGCCCGTGCTGAGCTGGGAGCACTGCACCATGCACTTCTTGTAGTACACAAAGAGGTCAGCACAGCTGGGCAGGACGGCTCCTCCCTCGTCCACATTGGGCTTGGGGGGACCTTGAGCCTTGAAATCAGCCACAAACCTGTCAATCAGTTCACTGAGATTCCTGAGGGGGAACAACAGAAAGATGTTTTAGAGCGTTGGGAAGAACAAACACAGAGAGAATAATGCTGCCCTGTCTTGTGACACCAGCAGGCACGTTCAGATTTTAGCAGTGGAGTATTCCAGCCCTGCCTCATCTCCTCCCTCCCAGCACAAAGCTCACACAGGAACGTGGTCCGGCCTGATGAGCACCTTTTGTGCTCATGAGTTTTAGTGGCAGCTTCAATCTGTTCTCCAGTCACATATAAAGGCTCTCAAGCCTGCCAGGACTGGGTTCAGCACATTTGATGCAAGTGCATAAAGTGTATGCTCAGGTTTCATTCCTGGCACCAGCTGAAGGAACAGTCGGGCTTCCCATATCAGCGGCCTCCAGAGCAGAGCTGGGGGAGTGTGGCTTTTAAAGGGATGTGCTCAAAATGGTGAGCCCTTTGCATCTCTTGCTCCCATTTGGATACCACCTGGTTCTGCACAGCTTCACACATCCTTTAAAGAAGTTTTATTTAGCACCAGGACAAAGTGCACTTCCTACTTAAACTCTTTTTAAAAGCATAAAAAGCTCTCCTATTGTCTCCAGTGATTCATTAGAACCTGGTCCTTCCTCAAATATTTTGGTCTTTAGGCAATAATAAACTTCACTCTGCTGTTTCATCAGGACAAAAAAGCTTTTTAGCATGGCAGAGAGCCAGAACCATCAATACAGAACTGAAGAAGCCTTCTGATCTTGGGAAGTCCCTCTGGTCCTACTCCTCCAGAGACAGCACATCCGTGTCAGGAACCAAGACCAGCTCTGCTGACACTGGAGCTCAGCTAAGTGGAGCAACCTTTGCCAGATGAACTAAATTACAGCAATAAACCTCCTCCCCCAGACACACAAACTCACCACAACCTTCCACAAGGAAGTCTGGCTTTTGGGGAATATACAGACACTGCAGATGACAGAGTGGCACTCTGCTGAGCAAAAGGAGTTGTGAAGCTCTTGTGTTTTATATGCACCACTCCAATATGGTCTCAGCATCACTTGTCCCAGTTCTCCCCTTCCCACAGCACAACCTTCACCCCTCTCACTGCTGAGGGTCTAAAGGCTGTGCTGTGCTACAATCCATGGTATCCAAGGAGAAAGCCAAATCCTTAGAAGGAGAATGGAAAAAGAAAGAACCAAAGCAAACCAAAGAACCCACAGCACCACACAAGTAGAAGGGGTGACCTGTCTCTTTCCTGATCAACCTACAGACTGCAGCACCACCATGGATGATCCATTGGGTCAAACTATTCTACAGATGGGAGCTTGCAACAGGAGGGCTTTGAATCACCCAGCCAGGCTCTTTGGCTTAAACTCCCAGCCCCTATTTTTCATGCTTGCTGCTCTGAGTACTTGACATAGCTCTGATTCCATAGATATACACAGTTCCTCGGCTTCCTCACAAGACCTGTAAACCCATCAGGCTGCTCAAGTGCTGTGATAAATCTCCACCCTGGCACAAGCAATTGAACACTGAACCAAAGCATTGATTGTATTCGACCACAGGGAAGCAAAATGCACCTCCCCTCCTAGCTGCAGGAGAGCCAAACAGATGGCTGTGGCAGGAGCTGCAGCTTTCCTTCAGCTTCTCAAGTTGAGCAGATGTGGCTTCCTCCAGTCCCACTAAACAGCTGCATTTCCACCTCTGCATCTGCACTTCGCTCCATCAGGGCAACAAAGTGGAGCTTTCTTAGCCCTTGCCAACCACTTTGGGCTTTTTTGCATTCTCTCAGTCTCAAGACACAGTGAGGAATGTCAAAGCCTTTTGTTTCTTTATGCTTACTCCACATGTTCTCCTCTTCTCTGAGGCAGAACAAAACGTATTTACGTTTTCCCCATCCTCCAAGGTCTTGTCAACCGGGATGCAGGAGCAAATGCAGCCGTCCAAAAGAGCTGGGAGAACAGCACTTGGAGCTTCAAGCTTGTTCTGATCCTAACCTGGACAAACTGCTCATTGAAGGCAGGCCATAAGGACTGCTCTTATTGCAGCATGGGATTGACCAGGGTATGGAGCACTGTGGGCAGTCAAATATCGGTAACGTACATCTGAGTTGATGCCATTCAAACTTTCACAACTAGTCTCAGATGGCCCAAACACAATATGATGGCTAACAGCCTTTGTGTGGTGCAATGGGAGCACAAAGAACCTGGCAGAAAAAGCTGCTGGGAGATGAAACGTGAAGAATGCAAGAGAGCAAGGAACATTTCCTCTACAGACTCTGTATAAAAAGTTTCAAGCAAACTCTCTGGTAGCACAGATGTGGTATTTCCTAACAGCAGCATGTTATTGGGAGCAAGAACTCTCCAGATCTAACCTAGAGAAAATGTGAAATGAAATCACAAAGGGAATTTTATTCTGGTTCTTAAATCATCCCATTCCTGTGCTCCTCTTCCTTTTTGTGTCACTCGACCTACTCAGTGTTTCTTCTGCATCTCTGGCAGTCATGACAGGAACTAGGCAACTCCTCAGCAGCGTGACAGAAGAACATGGTGCTTAGTAGAATCACAGAGTTGTTTTGGTTGGAAAAGACCTCTAAGATGATGGAGCCCAACCACTAAACCATGTCCCCAAGTGCCACGACCACATGTTTCTTGAACACCGCCAGGGCCGGTGACTCCACCACCTCCCTGGGCAGCCTGTCCCAATCCCTGACCACTCCTTCAGTAAAGAAATTGTTCCTAATCTCCAACCCAAACCTCCCTGGGCAGCCTGTTCCAATCCCTGACCACTCTTTCAGTAAAGAAATTGTTCCTAATCTCCAACCCAAACCTCCTCTGGCACAACTTCAGGCCATTTCTTCTCGTTCTGCCACCTGATTCTAGGCAGTCAGCCTGTTCTGTGAAGAGTTGGTATCTGGTTGGGCACTGGGGAAGGCTGATGGCACCCAGACACCTGGACCACTTGCAGGATACTTTCCATGACTTCCTGCAGGCCACAGACACATACCACGAGCAAAAAGTGCCAGGTTTCCAAACAGTCTGAAGCACACACACACACACACACACACATTTGAACACTCTTAAGAACAACTCTGTGTACTCTCAGCACAGCAGAGCTCTTCCATCAGAACTCAGCTCACATGTGTCTGCTCCCACTGCTCTGGCAGACCACAAAGAAGAGCTAAAGAGACATATCCCAGAGGGGCAGAAATGAAATCTGCTTTGCTGTTAAGAAATCTGATATTTACACTGCAGCTAAGGGTGGAGAGCAGCATCTTTAAAGTCTTTCTTTCAGGTGTCTCCTCTTAAATTGCTAGAGATTTTGGCACTGTGGTTCCCTAAATGGGTATGGAAACAATATTTCAGGACAAAAAGTCTAGGCTGCTTTCTGCCATAGACTCAAGGCAATGATGAACAAAACTGTCACACCATTCTCACTATTCAGAGCCCAAACATACAATTAATTATGTAAGCAACTCCCCAGTTTCAGACACCAGCAACAGATTCCTCCAAAGTTCAATCAAAGGGGGTAAAAGAGAGAAAATCATAAAGGAAGGCAATTTTGGCATGCAAGGGCAGCATGGGGAATACTGTGGCAGTTTTTTCTTTGAACTTCTTGCAGCCTGTGGCTATAAAGCTAATATAAAACATCTCAGGATTGTAAAGGAAAAGGGAAAAGCAAAAAAAAAAAAAAAGGCAACTGAAAGGCCAAGGAGCACTGTGGGGTAGAATTACCCAAACAGGGATTAAAATGGCCCTGCAGTGAGACGGGAAAGAAATACTGAAACAAGTCAGAGCTCACTTGGCTGAGGGCAGGGGGTGGGAAAGAGCTGTTTGCCTTTGTTATACTGCAGAAGGGAACCTCAGCCCAGCATGACAGCCCATTGTGCAAGGCCTTATTTATTTATTTTAAACTCAAAGCTTGAAGGGACATGGGAAAGCTTTTTCAAGGTAGCTACATTGCAGCTTGCACCAAACCAGGACACACAAGCCTCGAGTTATTCATTCCCTCGATGTGTTAAATCCTTGGGAGAGAGAAGGGCACAGACACTGAGTCACAGGAGGCAGGCACCTTTCTCCTTTCCAGCCACTCACCTGTGCTAAAAGACTGCACTGAAGCTTTCTCAACTATCTCCTCTCCCAGTTGGCACTGCAGTTGGTACAGAGATGTTATTTAGACCCCGGTGTGAATCAAGGTGCACCACAAAGTGAGGCGAGAGCTCTAAAAACTTCTGAGAGCTCTAAGCTGAAAGCTCCTTTCATTCAAGTTATTTTGCTGTAAGTCAAAGGGGAAGATGAAAAAGGGTTGCAGGGATTAAAGCCCCTGAACAAAGTCCCAATCTGTGAGCGATGATAATGTTATCTCACAGCCAAGCTCATCTACAGCAGCTTTCATCTAAGGATCCCAAATAACTTCTTTCTGTAAAGCAAATCTTGGAACTCCTCTGCCATGAAGCCACATGTGTATTTTAGAGAAAAAAAATACAAACAGACCTACTGTTTGTGGAAGACACAAGATGAAAGCAAGGCACATGTCTGCAGTGGGAATTGTAGAGGGAACAGAAGCAATATCAGAAGTACTAAGCCTCTCCTGCAGAAGGGCAGTGGACAGTGCTCCTGCCCTTGAAATTACGGATGAAGCCATGACCCACAGCCCTCTGAACACTCATTTTTGTGCCCAAGGAAAGGTCCTGCTCATCCTAACTGTCTGGAACCATGAAAACTGCTCCTGATGAAAGCAGACTTTTAAGAAATTAACTTTCTGCACCTTGAGTACAAAATCTAGGCCAATCCAACTGCAACAGATATTCAAAAGCAAACAAACCCAAAAGAGCAGGTTGGCTACTCACTTGTCCTGGGACTCGATGTACACATAAAGATGAGGCTCAAAGCACTTGGAAACAATGCCATGGAAAGGATTGTCAGGGACCTTTGGCTTCTTTGGCTGTAAAAAAACAGAGTCTTGGTTTCAAACCTGCCCTGTAAGACCTAGAAGAAACCATAATGATGGAAACACAGAATGGCTTAGGTTGGAAGGGACCTTAGAGATCATCTACTCCACCCTCCCTGCCATGGGCAGGAACACTTCTCAACCAAACCTGGCTGCTCATGGCCTCATCCAGCCTGGCCTTGAACACCACCAAGGAAGAGGTATCCACAACCTCTCTGGGTAGCCCATTCCAGAGTCACATCACTCTTGTACTCAAGATCTTCTTCCTAAGATCCAGTCTAAACCTACTCTCCCTCAGCTTAAAACCGTTCCTTCTTGTCCTGTCTCTAGATATCCTTCTGAAAAGTCCCTCTCCAGCCTTTCTGAAGAATCCCTTCAGGTATTGGAAGGCAGCTTGAAGATCCCCTCAGAGTATTTTCTCTTCTAGCTCACTCAGCCGATCCTGATAGCAGAGGTGTTCCAGCCCATGGATCATCTTCTTGGCCCTCCTCTGGACTCAGTCCAACAGCTCTGTATCCTTATTATGCTGGGTACACCAGAACTGGATGCAGTATTCAAGGTGGGGTGTCACAAGAGTAGAGTAAAGGGGAAGAATCACTTCCCTTGACCTGCTGGTCACACTCCTCTTGATGCAGCCCTAATGCAACACAACAGAAGGATCTAAGTCTTTAGAAATACTACAACACAGAAATATGCTGTCAAATAATCAAAGGCATAAAAGTGACAGTATATTTGGATGTCCAGGTCTTTCCTTCTTTTTACAGAGCTTTAGTGTTGCTAGGAATTCTCTTTTCACTTGTAGAATACCCTTATCCTCAATAAGAAGGCTGCTCCATGCAAACAGACTTCAGCAGGAGAATCTTAATGCAGTTTGTAAATAAAATCTTGCTGAACCCTTTAAACAGCAATAAGACTCCACTAAGTCAAGTCTGAAATTAAATGCAGCAATTACTTGGAAGCAACACTGAAATATCCTTACATTTTAGAATATTAAGGATAATAATTCAAAGATACAGGCTTCATCTGGCTGAATTTTAGTTAGATAAACAACATGCAATTACTGGAGGAGGTGGAATTAGACAGGCAACATCACAGGCCTGCTTCTACTGTGAAACATGTTTCTGGGACTGCAAAGATTCCTATTTTCAAATCACATTTAGAGCATTAGGCACAGATGCCATTAGGGAGTCATCCAGTTTCCTCTCACTTCAGTTTAGCACCATGCTCTACGCAGTGGCCAAGCACATCTCTGTGATGCCACAGGGACTACTCGTATGCTTCAATTTGTGTGTTTAAGTAGCAGGCTGGGCAGGTCCTTTAAGCTCATCTTTGCCCTACAGCTAGATTTTTAATTGTTTTTACTGCTAGACAATATTTCACGTTGCTTGCTAGGGAGCTGACAATTTTTCCCTGCCTGCACAGAGTGGCTCTGGAATGGAATTCTTGCTTCTCTCTACAAAGAGCCAGGATCAGCTCCTGGCAATGAAGATATGAATTTTTCCAGCTGAATTACTTTTTTTTTTTTTTTTTTTAAAGCATAAGAGAAGCAAAACAAGAGAGCCTAAAGGACATCATATTCCCCTGAGTGACAGAGGAGGTGGCACAAAGTCATTTGCAGAAAGAGCAAAGAAGGACGAGGCCAAGTTCTGCTCAGAAAGAATTGAGACTGGAAGACACAACGAATACTAACACATGCCTGCAAACCCAGAGCTTTATGGAGACCAGACCACCTCTATGAGCCTGGCTTCATTAACCTTCTAAGAGCATGACTGGAGAATGTAAGTTTTTACAGCTTTGGGAGAGAGCCACTACCCAGCATTCTCCAGCCCAGCCCCTTTGCCAGTGCCTGCCTGTTTCTGCCGGATGTGGAGGCTCAGCAGAGCCCGGAGGAAAACAATAGGTGGTTAATGACAGAAACCTCCAGCTGCCAACTTTCCAGGATGGCAGCACCAACACAAGGTTGCAGATTCATGATGCTTGCAATTTACCAGGCTGGAAGAGCCAGCTCCTAATGCAGGACTGGTTTTCTGTGCGTGTCTTTGCATCAGCTGCTCCCAGCATGGTGGGGGGAATACTAAATCTTTTAACAGTAGCAGTGAAGCTGTGTTTCTGAGTGTGCAATCCTGTCCAAAAGCTGCAGATGTTTAAGCTATTTCCTTCTTGAGTTTGATGGAAATAATAAAAGGTTACTGTTGTCACAGTAAGGAGGTCTGCAGCTGGCCCAGTTTCCTTTCATTACTATCCAAAGTAAACAGATTAAACTGAACTGCTAGGATCACTAAAGGAGGTTCTTTTTTAACATGGATTCCCTCTCTGCCAGCCCTTGTGCTCCCTCTCACACTCCCAAGTGTCTGGAATTTTCAGAACTAATGTCCTGGAAGAGCTTTATCACTCAAAACTCTTATCTTCAATCCTTCCTTGTCCCTTCTCTTCTTCAGCTAGTAACAGAAGATGAGACCTCCAACAAGAACTTACCAGCACTAACCACCATATGCTGGCACTTTGAGACTGAAATCCTGGGGCCTGTAGGGGTCCAATTTGGCAGGCAGGTACTCTTGCAGCAAGGCCCAGCACTGTATGGTGAGTATTAACACAGGGTGGACCCAGAAGGAGAGCACAACCTCACCACAACTGGCATGTCAAAGGATGGCTTCGTACCAGCCTCCCCATGTGCAAGGAGCAGAGCAGTTCCTTTCTCAGTAGCACCTGAACTGTTTCTGGCCAGGGCCAGGGCTAAACTCAGCTCTGAAGAGCCTCAAAAGGCTTGGCAAGTTCTCTCTTCACCTGTCTTCTAGCACTACTGACTTCTTCAAGGAAGTCCTCTCAGCCCAACACTGCATCAGGACCAAGCTTCTTCCAGCCATCATGGACAGTGGAACGCAAGCTCTTGACAAAAAATACACCTTGCAGATGTCTCCTCAAGTTCCCTATCTCTGTCTTCTAGACCACTGATGAAGTTTGGCCAGTATCAACTGCCCAAGTCATATTTTAATGGAAAGAGCAAAACTTTGCTTAATCAGGAGTTATGCTGTGGGTGGAAGGCAGAAGGCTGCCCTGCTCCTGTAGGGGGGGATGCAGTGCACCAAACTGTGCTAGTGGAGAGTTACCATCCCACAACCTCCCCAGGGACACAGCTCTGAGTGGGTCCTCAGGGCCTGCTCATCCACCAGGACACCATCTGCATATTGCCCGTCTACAGGGCTGTAAACTCAGCAAAGAGAGGGCAGTAGCCTCCCCAGTCAAACACTTAGAAAATACCTGCCTGTGAGAAAAAAAATGACAGGGCTTACAGGCTTTGATATGGGTGCCAATTAAATCAATTGTGTTTGCTATTCACTCCTCTAATGTTTGCAGAGAGCTTTGGAAACCCAAAGTGTTTTCACAAGTGGTTAGGTGTTGCCTGCTTTGCAGAGGTAGTGAATGAAAAGCACTATAGAGATAAAAAAAATCCCATAAGTGCAATATCTTAGGTGAAAATCTAAAACTGCCACTTGAAAGTTCAATGAGTTGCCTGGTGACTCCAGACTGAAGTTTGCTTGGCTGAGAAGGTAAAATATGAATTGCAAATGTTTGTAGTGGGAACTTCTTCTGGGATCTGAGCACCCAGCTCTGTTAGTTCACCTTTTTGTCAGAAATCCTGTAGTTATATTTGAGTTGCTGCTATATGGCCTAGAACAGAATCCAGCTCACTCTCATGTGGCAGGATTGTCTCATCACTATTAACTGAAATAAAGATTGCCCCAACAAAACCATGGTCATGCTGGGAGCCTGTAAGCTGCCCAGAGGATCAAAACACCACTAAATTAATTGCTGGAAAAACAAACAGTTCAAATCAATGTGATGGGAAAAGCTTAGGCACCACCAGAGATTTTGACAGAGCCTCCCTCACTGACAGCTGGAGAACTTCAAAGACTTACTTTCTCTGTATCGCTTTTCTCAATCACAATCTCATCTGTTTCTGTCCCAGTTTCATCCTCCAGAAATGGGTTGGTGGAGGGAATTGGCACTTCTGGCTTTTTCTGTTAAAAAAAAAAGAAAAAAAAAAAAGAAGAGTAAGATCCTCAGAGAGTAGTCTGGTTTGTCCCCTCTGGCACATAGCTGCATCCATGTTTAGCTTTACTAAGCCCTTCAAAGCACTGCGCAGTACAGAGGTGACTGCAGAGTGCCAGGCAGGTCCTCTCTAATCCAGGTTAAAGCCCACTCCCTCCTGCTACAGGGTCAGAGCCTGGTTCCCTCTCCATCATTCCACCAGCACACTTCACCTTCAGCACCCTCTTGCAGCCTGCTACTCTTGCCCCAACACTCATCTGCTCTGCCTGAGCTGTCCCTCCAGGGGCATTCTGATTAGTGGAAGAGGCTGCCGTGGGGAGTGGTGGAATCACCATCCCTGGAGCTGTTCAAAACATATGCAGACATGGGAACATGGTCTAGTGGCCATGGAGGTGTCTTGACAGTTTGACTTGCTGATCTTAGAGGACTTTTCCAACCTTAATGACTCTGTGATTCAAATGTCCACTCCCTCAAACCACACACTCCAAAGCAAATGGAGCCATGACAGCAGGCCCCAAGCTGCTGCCACAGTAACTCCTGCTCCCACCAGGCTGCCTGTCCCTGCTGTGCACTCACCACAGAGCCATTTCTAATTGTGGCCCTCATTTTGTGTGTAAATCAGGTCAGGTGTTGACATCAGAGTGTCACAGCCTACAGGCAGCTTAGAAAGGGTGGCAGAAAGGATCTTCTATCATTTCAAGCTGCATCCTCCCCTTCTGCTTTCCTCAGTTGTAGCAGCTGCTGTGCCTACCTCCTCAGAAAGGCTCAGAGCCCAGTGAAGCCACTTTAACTAAAACTGCACATTCTGCATGAAGTTTGTGGAAAAATAAAGGCATATTCTTGAGAGAACTCAAGAATTCAGCCAGGAGGAAAAACCTTACAGGACTTCCCTTCTTAATTAGTGGCACCTACTGATCCACAGCAAATTAGAAGCTGGTCAGGCAGGCTTGCCTCCTAGGCTGAATTATCACATCCAAGCAGGCTTCCAAACACCAGCTGGACAGAGAAGCCAACCTCAAACCAGTAGCTTCTGAGCCACACGTGGACTCTGTGCTCCCAGGGCACTTGGCTGGCAGAGCTCTTGGCTGAGATTTTGGGCAGCAAAAGATGACCCCAGAGATGTTCACTGAGCTGTTTCTCTTGGCCCTGCCTTTGCAATCTACCAAATGAGACACTGAAAAGTAGGAGGTCCCAATGCTCCTGCAAGTAAGACTAAGCCAGCAGACAATGTGGGTACCATGTGGTGAACATGTGGTAACCAGAAATGAAGAGGGGACTTTTAGAGGGGACTTTTAGGTATGTGTCAGTGACATGCAGAGAACAAACATCATAACGCAGTCACCAGCTGTAATTTGTGGTTCTCCATAGCAGTGTGGCTTCAGCTGCAAACAGCACAGGTCCCAGGAGAACCAAAAAGCACACAATCAGTGCACTTTCCTTCTTGTGAGCCCTGTGCCATCCTCTCTTACACAGTCTGCAAGATGAAGAATCACTTTCCTTACCCACAAGCCACTGAAGCACAGTCACACAAAAGACCCTAACCCTATTCTGCCAGTGCCCAGAGGAGGCTGCAGGTGACATCTTTTGCAGTCTCCCATTACCACAGCTCTGAGAGGGCTTCTTTCTCCCCAAGAAAGCTGTTGAGTAAAGGGTTGCTCTTTAGAAGTCCCCTTACCACTGTCCCATCAGATAGAGTGCAACCTGAGAAGCGTTTAGCCAGAAGTCCTTCAAAGTTGGTTGTCCTCTGGATTGCAAACAAAAGCAACTTCACCTCAATCTCCTTTGCTCTTGTGCGCATGATCTTAGCGAGCTCTGTCCTGAAAGAGAGGAGGGAAACAGAAAAAAACAAATGTGGGTTTTCTGTAAAGATCTGAAACCTAACACTGCCATTCAGTCCATCCCCTGGAGAGATTTTCATCACAGCACTCAAGCTGACTCCTAAGATGCTAATATAAAACTGCTTCACAGATCACGTTTCGAACATAGCCACAGCTGTACAGAGCTCTGGGGGTAACAGGACTCCATCTCCTCACAGCCAGGGCACTGCTGCAACCAGGAAAGCCCTCAGCACCAAACCTTGGGAGGCACAGCATCTCTGACTGGAGTCCAGAACAAAGGCAATGGTGCTGCTGGGACTCCAGCTGGTACCTCCTTCTGGTTCCTTGTCTCTGCTGTCAAAGAGCATGGTCTAAGGCAGTCAATCCATAGGCAGCTCACACTATTTCACTTGGCTTCTAACAATACTGATTTTTATCTCTCTTACACTGGGAATTGATTTCCACATCATCTCACTCTCTCAACAGTAGACACAGTTTTGGTGCAACTTCTCAGGGTTTTCACTCTTCACTTGCTTTTAGTCATGGACAATTCTTTATAGATATTTGAAGACTGACTTTCAAGTCCTAAGGACATACATAATCAATTTGGTAGCAGATAAGCCAAGCTTCTGTTTCAAGGGAGATGACTCTTAATAAATCCTGCTTATAAATACCCAAGAGTGGGGGTCAGGAGGATGGGGCCAGGCTTTTTTCAGTGGTGCCCAGTGACAGGACAAGAGGTAACATGCACAAACTTCAACACAGGAAGTTCCATCTAAACACGAGGAGAATCCTCTTTGCTGTGAGGGTGGCAGAGCACCGAAGCAGGCTGCCCAGAGAGGTGGTGGAGTCTCCATCTCTGGAGTCATTCCACACCTGTCTAGGTGCGATCCTGCCCAACCTGCTCTAGGTGAATGAGCTCTGTCAGGGGGGCCTGCAGCAGATGAGCTCCAGAGGCCTCTGCCAGGCCCCGTCATGCTGTGGCTGCTGGGAGGCCCTGTGGGCTGACCTGGTGACGTGGCAGAACTCCACGGCGATGCGCTCCGTCATGCACCACTCCGGGGGGAACATGCGGCCGTACTTCTCCTCGTAGTCCACCAGCTGCCGCTTGATCCAGGCGTAGCGCCTGTCGATCTTATCCAGCCAGGCCACCTGAACCAGATGCACAACAGCACCTCCAACACCAGCAGCTGCTGGTATTCAGCCTGCCTGCTGTAGCCTCCTAGAACAGCTTGGGCTATTGATCAAAGCTAAAGTGTCGTTCTTCAAAGTGCTTAAAGGCACACCAGGCTGCAAACCCAATCTTGTGTGAATTAAGAGAGCAAGTTCTATTGAAAATGAGGATAACAGCACTGCTAAATCATGTAGGTGCTATTGAACACTCAATCCAATTATCAATTATTTGATCCCACCCTCTCTGTTTCACAGACAGAGAAATTAAACGTGAGAGATCCTGAGAGATGAGAACACAGGTCCTGGATTCCCCTATTCAGCTGTATTTTACACTCTGAGGACTATGGGCTCATAAACTTCTAGAAAAATTCTTACAACATGAACAGGATGGGATTTTTCCCCCCATCCCCACCCTAGCATTAGTGTTTTCTTGCCAAAAAGTAGAAAGATTGATCCAAAAAACTATGATGGGAAAAAAAGCTATTTAAAGTGAAGCATTCTAGCCTTTTTTTCTCTCCTTTGTCACAAACTGTGGCCATTTCAAAATTGTTAATTCAAAATTGGGTTTGTTGTTTTTTTTTTTTCAAATCTAAGATTATTATAGTAATTTTTTTTTGAAGTCCTGTTAATCCTCTCTATGTCCCCTTAGCATCAGGACAGGAAGTCTAAAAATTAGCTACAAAGATTAATCCACCTCCTGGAAATCCCTTGCCCCCCATTTTTAGGTATTTTGAGGGGGGTTTTTTGTTTGTGTGTTTGAGGGGAATTGGCATTTGTCCAAGTTTGGGGGGTTTGCTATCTTCAGGGTTTAGTTTTTCAACCCTTTATTACAGGGCAGAAAGCACCTAACTTGAATTTATTTATTTGCTATACAAGGGGAAAATATTTCCAGTGCTGATCTGTGCAGCTGAGGGCTAAGGTGGGAGGAAGCCACCCTGACATTGCCTCACAACTCATCAGCCAGCCCAGAGCACACCCACAAATGACTTGCTTCCAAACCCTTGGGTTAGAAACATTTCACCACAGGAACCTGTGGAAATGTGAACTTGGTCAATGCCAGCAGAGCAAAATGCAAAATCCAAATACAGTTTGTGAAGCTTCCCTTACATCTTGGTTCTCCTGGAAAAGGACCAGGTACTCCGAGAGGTGCTGCTTAATAAATTTCTTGATGATTTCCTGTTTGATCCTGGGATCCAGGACATTGGCAACCAGACATGCATCACGAAGGACATTGCTGGGGCCACCAGGCCTCTGTCAAAACAAAGAGGAACAAAAGATTTAAGGTTAAATAGCTGAAAGGGTGATTGCAAATTGTACAGCATCCAGGTTACCTTGGCTTTATCCTTTCCCATTACACTTTTCTTTTTGATGCTTCTGCTGCTACTTTTTATTGCCAATTCTTTATCTTTTTTCTGTTGGATGAAAACTGAGTTGCTTCCCTTTCAATGACTGTAAAGCTGCTCTGTAGCTCAATAGCCAAGAAGTTCTCTACCACAGAAGATCTGCCAGCTCCATCTACAGAAAAAAGTATTGCCCCATCCCTTCTACAAAGCATTTAATCAGCCCAGATATTCTGACGAGTAGCTAAGAGAAGTGGCTGACTAACAGGACAAGCAAAGCCCTTTTCTGCAAACCTGAAGCCCAAATTAATGGGAAAAAAAAAAAAAAGCAGTCTAGAGATGATTAATTTGCAACACTTCAAGCAGCATCTGCTGGGCTGTGTTGATGTGCCATGATGTTAGTGGAAGAGGCAGAAAATTTAGTGTAATGTAAAAGAAAAAAGGCTGGTTTGAAGCTAAGTCACATGGACAGAGATTTGCCCTTCATGAAAGATCTGTTCCAAACAGTTCCCTCACTCGTGTAGTTGTTAATTTTATGAAGAAATCAGCAGGGCTGGCGTTCTGCAAGACAGAACTAAGTGTTTGCTTTGAAATAAACTCAAACTGACACCTACCCTCCCATATTGTTTGCAAACATTTGGATGCATTATTTTGGGGAAGCACATTTGGTGCCTTAGTCCTAGCCCAGATTTGTGTCTCCTGCTGGTTGAGTAAACCAGAGACAAACTTAGTGGCAGCATGTCAACAGACAGCCTGTGCTTGGGTTTATCTGAACACATGAACCTTTTGTGTCCAACAAGCAGCCAGGAACCTGGCTGAGATGAAGAGGGAGCCCCACTCTAGTCTGACAGGTCACCTGGGACACTGAGAAATACACCCAGTACCCTACAGCCTGGGGTTACTCCTCTGCTTTCTAAAGTAACTCCTGAAACTGAGAGACACCAAATCTAGATGTAAAATGAGATCAAACCCAATGACACTGATTGTTTTCAGCAAGACTTTTCATTGGGAGGAAGAGGGGAAGGGAGAACTTTACCTTTGTACCTTGAGAAGGAAAGGCTTCCTCAAAGTCAGCCAGGATCTGTTGTCCCAACTCATTCTGTGCTGCTTTCACCCTGATAGGGAGAGAGGAAGCAAGGGCTTTGATGGTGGTACAACCAATTTCTTTGCTTCATTGCCTGTAAACATCACTACAAAGTGGACTGACACTCTAACAGCTACATCAAGGTTTTCATGAGCCCATAAAAAGTGTGCTAACTGGGAGAGCACTTGCTCCCTGGATGACAACTCCAGCTCTACAGCACTGGCCCCTGAGCTGTAGCAGAACATGTCCATGATGCTCTTGCCCTGCTGCAATTTCATTAATGGGCAGTTAATCACCTGAGAATCACAAATCCTTTGAAGCCAGCCTGATCAATCTGTCTTTACGTTTGTGTATGCCAATCACATTTCAACAAACCCAGGTTTCTAACACTTCAGAATGTCTCAATCTTCCTTGTGAACCCTTCACAATTCCAGGTGCACTGACCTACTCTGAAATGCATCTGTGTGGACACTGCTGGCTGCAGTTTTATCCTATAAATCCTCTGTGTCCTAAGAAGCATAAAAGAGCAAAGGTATGAAACGGGTGAGAAGGGGTTTGAGCGAACCACAGCCTTGCTCTTTATTTAGCTGAGAGAATAAAGCTTCCAATTTCCAGGAATAAAAGTCAATACAGCTTAATTGATACCTCTCAGGAAATGGAAATGCCTACACACACTGGCAGGAGCCAAAACAAACAGTCAAAGCACTCAGATCCCTCCGCAGCCCTCGAATTCTTCCATCACGTTTTATTATACTGGAAACGCTTTAAGGTCTAAACTGATCACTCAAAGCAGTGGATTTTTTTCCACTGAGATTGATGTGCTGGAAAGAGTAGTTGCATTTACTTTTGAGACAATGTTTGTTCAGACTGTGGGGAGAAGGATTTGGATTTATTTTGTTGTTTAAAGGCTCCTCAGCCTTATCGAGGAACGATCTGCTGCTTTAATCTTCCCATTTGAGGTCCATTAGTAGCAAAACACTGCAAGATGACCTGACAATGCTGGAGAGCAGGCTGGATTCCTTAATGGTGCCAAAGGCAGAAAATTCTAGGCCTTTAAAAGTGATGGCTGAAATAGAACTTTACATCTGTGATTTAAGCACATGTATGACCTGCCTTATCCAGGATTTATTTAGGGGGATTTTGCTGGGAAAGCTTCCTGCCTTGCTGTCAAAAGTAATTCCCACTTAAGCTTTCTGCTTCACAGGAATGCTTAGAAACTCCTCTACTCCTCCAGGTATAGATCCCCATTTAACACCTTCAGAACTGTGAAACAAAAGTGTAAAATGTTGAAATAGGAATGGGAAATTTAAGCAGTAAGGAGGAACCCAGCAGTCACAATAATCCTGCCTAAATAAGCACCAGGAATTCACGTGAGAGCACCACAGAACCAGACCCTTTGATCCATAGAAGGAAAAAAAGAAGAAGGAAAAAAAAAAAAAAGACACTAAAGATGGATTGAAAATTTTTATCTTTTAAATAACCAAGAAACAAGATGTCTTTACTATTAGGAGAAATGAATGAGTGTGTACAAAAGACTGCAAGTTATTAGCTGTGGTACTGCTTTCCTTGCCAGCTGCAGGGACCTTCCCATCTGACAGCAGCTGCAGCAGAAGCAGAGTGGAGGCACTGAAAAGAGCAGCAGCCAGATTCCTAAAGACTCAACATATTTAAAAGAGGCACTGTCAAGCAGTTAAAAGCCCTGTCCACAGGCTTTGTTGGTTTAGGCTCCGATTCAGGAAAGTACTTAAGGATAATCTTAACAGGGATTCTCCTACCCTTAAATTAAGAAACTTGCAGGAATGCCTTGCTGAAATGGGATGTTAAAAATATATATATGGCTTTAACAAAAATGTCCTGCTTAAAAATCTCTCAAAAGCAAACAAGGGAAAGGAGGTTTAGCCAATTTTTCCCCCTTATATCTTGTAAGATAGAGACAGTGGCAGTGATATCAAAGCAGTCACAGGTTTAGGTATGTGTGAGCAATGAGAGGGAGCCCCACTGCCCCCCAGTAACTATTGCTCTTTACCTAAGCACACAGACACACACCCAGAAACATTAAAACCTGGATGGCATCTCTTCAGAGAGCCACTGCTTTAGGCAAAGACAGGAAGGCACTCTCTTTAGCCACTGGAGATGATTGCTCCCCATGAAAAGCTGTGAGCCTTTCAATAATTCAGAACAATCCTCATGCAATGGAAACTGCCACCACAAAACCTCCCCCCCAGACTGGCTTCTCTCAGCACTCACAGACCTCTGCAGGTGGAGAAGTGTCTCTGTGTTTAACCACTTGCAGAAAGGGAATTGCCCACTAAGGCTCAGCAACAGCAGGCACTCCTGGTTGGTAACAGATTTGGGGTTCCTTCTTAGAGGGCTGGAGAACCTCCCCTATGGGGACAGGCTGTTCAGCCTGGAGAAGGCTCCAGGGAGACCTTCCAGGACCAGAAGGTGCTACAGGAAATCTGAGGATGGACTTTTTACAAGGGCTTGTAGTGACAGAATGAGAAGGAATGGATTGAAGCTTGAGGAGGGGAGATTTCGACTGCAGATTAGGAAGAAGTTCTTTGCAGTGAGGGTGGTGAGATACTGGAACAGGTTGCCCAGGGAGGTTGTGGATGCCTCCTCCCTGGAGGTGCACAAGGCCATGGCAGATGAGGCCGTGAGCAACCTGGGCTAATGGGAGGTGTCCTTGCCCATGGCATGGGTGGGGGTTGGAACTGGATGATCTTGAAGGTCCTTTCCAACCCAAACCATTCTATGAATCTGTGAATCTTCCCAGGACCAGATTCCCCCCAGCAGCCATCCTGGCTGACTGTAACAGGGAGCTGCCTTATTCCTGGGATTGCTCCCATGTGCCAAAACCTTTGGTTACCAAATATTAGTAATTTTTGTTTCTCTGACTTTTGTTTTATTATTAAGTGGCTTTTGTTCCGTTTCCCCTGCTTAAAAAAAAAAAACAACAACAACAAGAAACCCCACTGTTATGTTTCAAACAGCACTGAAGTACTAGAAACCACAATTCCTTTAGCCAAAGCTACCAGAAATCTTAAACTCCCCCTGGCAGCTTGCTGAGACACAAAGAGGCTGAGCTAGCCTGTTCTTCTGGGGCAATCTTATAATCACCCTTCTCTGAAATACTTTCCAGGCTTTTTTCCACTATCTGCAAGGCTTTCTTGACCACTTTCATGGGTGGGTTTGTGGCCACTAACTGCATGCTCCCTCCACAGACAGAAAACAGAGGACTGAGAGATAACAAAATATTGCTGTTTACTACAACAAAGAGCTTCCGTTGTGCTGTAGAAGGCGGCGGTTCAGGAACCCTGTTAGGAAAATATTTCCTTTGGGATATGAACTGTGACACTTCTCTATCAATACTCAACAGGATCAGCATAAGAAGCCAATTAATTGAGAGTTCAGTCAGGTTCCCAATGAATACTTAGAGTGGGATTTTGTTTGGTTGTTTTCAAAGGGTCAGAACAGGTGGAAAGCAACATTAAAAACACATCATTAGTCTTCACAGCATCTAGGAGCAGGAACCTCAATCAAACACCCCATGACACAGAGCACATCCAACACCACCTAGCAGGCACTTCCCCCTTCCCATGGCTTCCCATTCATATTTGGCTTCACTCCATTCACACCAAGAGAGAGAGGCTCTTTATTAAAGAAAGCAACAGAATCTGCTTGTTTAGCAGTGCATATAATAGACTTATTGTATATAACAGACTTAGGTTACTGTCACAGCTCTGTGCTGACATCTACTAAAGCATTTCTTGCCTTCACAAACATCCAAAGGGCTTTACTTGTACCAGTAAACCACGTTCAGGAGACATTAAACCCCAGCAATTTCACAGTCTAAAAACAGCCCTGTGAGAAGCCAGGCAAACTGCCTTTGATGTTTCATGAATCACAAAAGCAAAGAGAGGAAAAAAGTCAACTCCAAATTGGGCCCTAATACGTACACGTGTAGTCAGAACTCCAAAGCAGACATTACTGTGCCACAGACCTCCCTGCAGTAATTTGCTGCCTGGATGTCAAAGCAGTAAAGAGATCCCAGCAACACCCTGGGTGCAGCTCTCCTCTCGCCCCACAAGCAGCCACTTCTATCGCTACCAGATGGTGCAGCTCTCCCTCTGTAAACACTGGAAGGAAAACCCTGCCGAGGCAATTCTAAAAATAGGGGGAACAGACTTTCTTGAGCTTTTCAGATCCTTATCTTGAAGGGAGAATAAAACAAAAGATTTTTTTTTCCCCTCCGTGTCCTTGCCAGGCTCTCTGGCGTGACTCGCAGTCACTGTGCCTTTTAGCAGCAGGATGAATTGTTTTCTATAATTATCAGCAACTACAAAAGTATTAAATAAGCATCCATCAGAAAGGGGAAAAACAGCCAGAATTCTGGACCAAGGCTTAAATTATATTTGGCTTTAAAATGGCCAATGACAGTAGATTTTTGCCCAAGGGCATTACCAGAAGAAGAAAATGAAGCAAGTTATCTATCGGAGCATGAGGTTGCAGCAGACAGCAGCCTAAACCCAGAAAAGCACTGACATATGTTTGTATTTCCTTGATGTTCATGTTCATTTAAGCAAATGCTTTGTTAAAACAAGGCCCCATCTCTCTCCCAGTTTTGGGTGGATTTTATTTTTGCTCCATTTCATGGATCCCATCTGGAAGAGGCATCTATACCATAAAGAAAAGTCCAACGCATTTACACGAAAATGTTACAAACAAATCCTTCAAACACTGTTTCCATCACTAAACAGCACAGGCAGCCAGCTGCTGTCTTAGCAAAGGGAGTCACCCAAAAAAATTCATTACTGTGCCTGCAAGACTCCTCCAAGTACCTCTGTAATGAGCAAAGTCATCTTGGGCATCAAGAGGATGCTGGCAAGAGATTTGCAGTTTTCAAACAGAAAAGAAGTGCTATCAGATGTGCTGTCTCATCAAGGAGCTTCATCCCTAACATTAATAGGCTGTTTCCACCTCTGAGCTGTGCCCAGCACTACTGCAGGCTGTTAAGCAAACACCTAATGTGTGATGTGAGGGAAATAAAGCCTCCTGTACAGCAGGAAAAGTAGGTTTTGGCCAGGAGACAGCAATGCTCCCTAGAACAGGAGGGCCTTGTTCCCTTCACACCCGTCTGTCACACCCCAAATGAAAGCCAAGGTCCTAGGAGATCTGTTGCCTTAAATCACCACTGAGCCTTCACCTGCTGCTGCTGAGAATGGTGGGTGCCTGCTGTTGGAGCTGCAGCAAAACTCACCCACTTTAAACCTCTAACTCCACATTAGAAGACTACCCAACCTCAACATAAACGTTCAGAGCTGTCAGGCATGCTGCATGTGATTTTGGGAAGGTTTGCTACAAACCTCAAATCTCAGCAGAATTGGGCAATGGGAGCAGGTTTTGGCAGAAGGAGGTTGAGGTGCTCAGAATAACTGAGTCTGGCAAATGCACAAGAAGAAATCCAGCCTGCCTAAACCCCTGGGCAACTGAGCAGTCTGACAGCAACTCGACAGCAGTAAGCACATGTCTGGGCAGAAAGGGGCCCCCAGTTGTGTTCAAGCCCAGGTTTCTGCTTTATGCTAGGCTGCTGAAGGGATTAAGAATGTGGGTGAAAGCATCACCTCAGGGCTCACCACATGAAGATCACATAAAGCAATTTGCACTTCCACAGATTCCTCCAGGTAAGTAAATTAAAAGCACAGAGCACTCCTGGCTTACATCTGTGCTAATTGCTGCTGTTTAACACAATAGGCTGTTCAAGACTTGAGCAAACTGTGTTCAATTTCAACCCATTTGTTTTGGCTGGAAAGAAGCTCAACGGATCATGTCTAGTCTTTACATCCTTGAGAAACTGATTCTGCCTGATGGGTTTTGGAACCTTCCTAAGCAGGGATGCAAGTGCTCAGGGTTTGAGCAGTTTACCTTTCAGAAAGCTGCCGGATCTGAGGAATCCCCATGTATTTGTTGAAGTGCTCTAACACATTCACCACACCTTGGAGAAGGTTGGCAACTTCCCCATATTGTCTCCTCCTGGTCATAGCCCTGTAGAGGAAATGAAAGATTTACAAAGGCAGGTTTGATGAAAACCCTGGGTGGAAATTCCACAGGTTACCTCATCCCCACTGGGTCAGGCTGGTCACTACTGACATTTATTTTTCTACAATACACAACTCTTCATTAACATTCCAATGCAGCATTAAAATTTCACTTAACTGATGCTAAAATAAACCAAATCCAGCACACATCTAACAATGCCTCAAAACACATAAATGTCAAAAGCAACACTTGGCAAAGAACATGTAAACTACTGAATGCATCAGCTTCCCAGTATGGGTCCGGAGGCTGTAAATGTTATTTCACTATAATGACCTGAGTGAAGCCATTCATCATCACACACAAAGTGTGAGTTAAAGCTTCACAGGGAGGAGAATCATTATGCTGAAAAACTGTTAGCCTTGACTTTTCTGTTAATAACTTTCACAGGGAACTAACTGGAAAAAAATGGAAAATCAAGTTTGTTTATTTCTATTTCATCCTTTAGGACTGTTCCAGTAAAGACAGCAGCCTGAGCACAATTTTATTCTGAAAAATTAACAGGTCAGTGTTTTTGCACAATTTGCTACAATGCTTTACAGATACAAAATGCAACAAAATAAATAAATAAATTCATTTTCCTAGCCTGTGTGTTCCTTAAGCACATTAAAAACCCATGAAGAGTGTTATAGGTTTACTTAAACTTCCAAATCCTGTGAGAGTGTTGTTATTTAGTTTTTGGGGGGTAAATTCCCCATTCTGTCTGGTCCAAAACCAGCACAAAGGGTTATTAGAAACATCTTAACTTCACACACAGTACAAGCTTTAAGCCTTCCCTGAATTGCTTCTCAGAGCTAGAGAGGCACTTCCTGAAAAAGAGATCTCATTCCAGTTAAAGATACGACTGATACAATGCTCCCCAAATCCCTGGAGAGCACATCTCTAATGAAGATACCTAACTGGACAATCTTACAGAGGCCAGGCTCACTCCTTATCACCAAGGATCAACACAGCAATCGATGCTGCAAACCCTTGAATACAGCACCACAGACTGCAGGTCGCTCGGAGCGATGCAGGCAGGATCTGCCAGCAAAAATCAAGCCTGCAATCTAGGAAGCAAACTTCCCTCCAGAAACACAAGCAGCTGTTACAGACCTATGCAGAGCACTGCACCCAACTCAAGAACTCAGCAGTGGTGTTGAAGCACCACTCCAAATTCCCACACTTACTCCAGGGAATCCACACCCCCTGCCAGCATGTGCAGGTGATTGAGGGTGGTGATGGAGGTGGTCAGATGACGCTTGGCATGATCCAGCTGCTTGATATCCCGAGTGATCTCTTTAACCTGGTGAATGAGAAAGCAAGAGGCTGGTTAAACATCAAGCCACAGCAAGAAAATTTTAAGGGAGGGCTCTCCTCCTTTAGGTACAACAGACAGGCTAGCTCTACAGCCATGTTAACGCGAGGACAAGGGTAGAGGTTCAACACGTGCTTGACTGCAAATTACCAAGCAGTCAACAGGACCAAAGGCAAAAATGTTCCCTTCTTAACAAGATCTGGAAGCAAAAGTCAGTGTCCCTCCTCCCTTTCAAAGGCTAGAAAGAAAGTGCTGCTCACCATTTGCTCTGATTTTTCAGCCTTGTCTTTAATATCCTTAATTTTACCAAAGAGCTGTTGAATGGCTTTTTGGGCTTCTTCCAGGGCCTGGAAAAGAAACAAAGTCAGAGTGGATAGAACTTGCATTCAATTTTCACCTTCTAAGGAACACACAGCCTCTGGGCTGGGGCAGTGGAGGGGAGCAGTTTTCTCACAAAGAAAGTATCTTCAGCACATCAAAAGTCAACGCAACACATTGGGATTTTCAACCTGAGTGGACCAGGGTCTCAGTGTCCATTTCACAGTAATGCTCTGCCAAAATCTGATTGAGCTATTCCATGAAGGCACCTCTGTAACATGAACTACCAACAGATTTAAGGTTAGTGCAAAAAATTTGATGCACTAAGTGTGGAAAAATATAGAGAACTTACTCCTGGTCATTTAGAGCAGAAAAATGAAACCTTCACAAAACCTCTCTGCTCATCATTAATTCTAAATAAAAACCACACAGTATGTACAGAACCCTTAGTGCTTGCCTAAACTTTAATACTTGCCTAAACCTTAGTGTTTGCCTAAACCCCTCACTGAATCAGCAGGATATTGCCTTGTTGGAAAGCACAATAGATATTTTGCTGATTCCCTCAGGGTGGGCAGCTCAGCCTTCCACCTACCATAGAGAACACCTACCACCTACCATAGGAGAACAGGCTCTTAGTAGGCAGAGAGGCTTCAGGAGGCAAAGAAGGTTGGGCACAGGAAATGAACCTCACTTGCATTTCTGTGCTATTTTTCTGCAGGCTTCTTGGGGCAACTGGTCCCCTTTATACAACCATGGTGCATCCTGACCACACAACAACCAGTGTGAACTACACATGGGTTCAATGAGTGAAGCCACATGTCCCAGATCACATGTCCAAAATCTGCCTTCTGAAGTAATTCAACACGTTTTGCCTTCCCAGTATGATAACATTTCCAGCTCCAGCTCCACTTTGTTTCCTGCTGTTAAGTGGGTTTCTAGCCCTCTGTTTTTATATCCAGTCCCATGACCAAACTTACAGTGCAAGCTACAAGCTCCTTCAGCAAATAAATTTAACACATCTTCATTTGGAAATGTATGAGCAAACTATCTGCCAACAGCTTTTGCTGGAACATAGCTGCATTATAATAAAAGTACAAAAGTTGGAAATGTTTTATAATTCGTTTTCCAGAGGAGGGGGGGGAAAAAGTCTCCTCCTAAATATCTTCTGAATCATGTGCAAGTTAACACTTTATCTGTTGGTGTCACACAGCTATCACATCCCATGATCACTGAGGCAAATGAGCTCACACAAACATGCAGCAGGGACAACTGGATCACAGAGGAATACCACCACCTACCTCCTCATTTGGCTCCAGCCTGGCCACCTATAGAATAAAGATTTCTCTCCTCTTCCATGTGGATTAAGTGCAAACCAAAGAACTAAAGAGTGTTCCTTTCAACATATTTAACTGCAGTCTCTGTACTCAATCCCAGAGCAGGGCTGCAGCACGTTTCCAGTGTGGGTTATTAAGCAAGCAGCAACTGTCCTGTGTGCTCTGAGATTTGGGTAGGTCTCTACAAAAAAAAACAAAACCCAAAACCCTCAACCTGAAACTCTTCTCAGATACCAAGTGCTATGTTTTCCTTTGCTTCAGCACTAATGTTAAATGATGATTTCTCTGCATGATCCTGAGGAAGTCAGAACTGCTGACTCTCCAAAAGAAGAGATCACAGAATCATAGAACTTTGAGGTTAGAAGAGACCTTTGAGATCATCGAGTCCCACCACTCACCTAGAGCTCACAGTCCCATTACTGCTGCTAAGTCACCCCCAGTAAACCATGTCCCTCAGCACCACATCCACAAGTCTTTTAAATATCTGCATGGATGATGACTCCATCTCCTCCCTGGGCAGCCTGTTCCAATGCTTGAGAACCCTTTCTGTGAAGAAATTTTTCCTAATACCCAACCTGAATCTCCCCTGGCACAACCTGGGGCTGTTCCTCTTGTCCTGTCTCTTGCAGATGAGGATCTATGCTGCCAATTAAAATGATTATCCAAGAAGAGACATTATCCTCCCTCATATCCAAAGCCAAGGCAATCTCACACAACTTATTCAAACTTTGGATCACCTCAAACCAACTTGCAGGGACAGGTGTTTGTTAGGATCTCCTGCACACAGAGCCACTGGGAAGCAAGGTACAGAGATCAGCCACACAGGGCCTGGGGAGGTCCTAGACACCACCCAGCAAAACAGAGCAAAGGCATGCAGCAGGACCACCCCAAATTCCCAACTAGCCATACACTTCTTGGACACATCTCTGACCCCCTTCCCCTCTCTTAGGGCTGTTTTTCTAGCAGCAGGCTCAGCCAATAGCCACAGCAGCTCTCCTTGGCATGACTGCCAAGGCAAACTCAAAGGCCTCCTTTCACTTGAGGGTGGCATCTCTAACTGGCTCTCCAAGGAAGAGAGCATTTGAGTTGCTACTTTAAGCACTAATACACAGCTCAAAGCTATTTGTTCTCAACAGCCATCAGCAACCAAGCTGAGAGTAAACAACACTGTGAGGATTTCCACCTCTGGTGGAAAAATCTCTCTCCACAAAGGGAAAACCTTCCTCACAAGACAGGCTATCATCTACTTGAATATTGAGACCTTTTCCAAAGTTAGTGCCCATAATTTATCCTCAGATAATGGCCCAAACAAGAATTTCTAGCTGTCCACATACCAGCAGTTTCCCTCTCGCTTACTCTTAAGAAACCACACTCAAGCTATTTCTTTCAGAGGTCACAGTGCTGTTTAACAATATTGTGACAAAACCCAGCAGAGGCAATTTACAGGAAACTGGTTTCCACCTGAAGAACACTCACTGCTGCTCACTGCCCTGCCTTCACTGGAAACCAAACTCCTCACCTTCAGGCTGCCCCTGGAGCACCAGCCAAAGAAAAATGGGATTTTGTACTTGTACATTTTAAACTGCCAAAATAAGGTGACCTGGTGTCATCACCTGGCCCTGGCACTTGTGGCTTTTACCTCCTTGCAGAGTCTGGAAAAACACAAAAGAAACAGCATTTGCTGTGCCTTCATCTGATGAATTAAAGAACTGTGGTCTCCTGCTGCTGTGAAAAATAACATGGCTGGGATGTGGGGAGAGACCAAACAGCAGCAACAGCAGCTGCCCTTCTGAGCAAGTTCTGTATCACATCTCTGAGAGAAGGAGATAGATTTCCAGAGCTGTTTAAAGAAAAAAAAAAAAAAAAGGAAACACACAGAGAACTCGGCAGCAAACTTAACAGGCGTGAGTAAACCAGAACTGCTCATAAACCCTCACTCCATCTCTTGAAACTTGCTGCCAAATATTTGCTCAGCCATTAAGACATAAATCTTTAGCTACTCTCCTAAAACAGAGCTGCACACTCCTTACTGGAGCCAGAACACACTAATTCATTAGCTTGCTTGGGTTTCAGATAATTTACATTTAGAGCTGAAAACATTTCTCCAAACATACATAAGATTTGCTGGAAGTAACACTGTGTGAAAATCTATTTTTCTTAAGTCAGGGAGACACTGCCAGACAGATCCAACAGGAAGTTCAGACCTGAATTCAAGGAGACACTGCCAGTCCAATCCAATGAGAAGTTTAGACCTGAATTCAGGGAAGCACTGTCAGATCCAGTGGGAAGTTCAGACCTGAACTGCAAGCACTACTTCTTGCACAGAGCTCACGATTAAATCTTCTCATGGTTCTTTTTAAAGAAACCAGTGAAAGCTTTTTGGCTGTAACATTCCAACTGCAGCATCTGTAAGTAAAATACTGTAGAAGAAGTAACTAAGGAAAACTAACCAATAATGGAGAGAAACCTTCCCCTTCCTGGTCACTATAAAGCAAAGAGCAAAAGGAAGGAATAAGAAACATCCATCTTAAGAACCCCCCTCATGTTTGATAAATGGTGTTCATTAAGAGGAGATAATAAACCAGCATCTAGGACAGAAAGGCAGGTCTAATTATTCAAGGTGTGATACCAAAGTTTATTGTGCATCTAACAATTATTCTTTCACCTGTAGGACAGCAGAGAGGAAACCACAGCCATGTCAAAGGCTATATAAAAGCATTTCCCTTCACACTCTGCTCCTGTTAAAGACAGCAAACCACGACTTTTCAAAGCATTTTCTTACTGCTTTTGTTATTATTTTATTAGTAGGTGGTTTGCTTTGGACAAAAATTCTAAACCCAAAACAAGAGAGCAGGAATTGTTTCCATTCCAACAGAACTGCTTTATACAGCAAACCCACCGCCAGTAATCTGACATCTGCAGCTTGACACCAGGCTTCACCTTGCATCACTAATTTATGGCTTTCCTTGCCAGTGCAACTGGGAAGCATGGAAATGCACACACCCCCCCAAACAGCCTGCAGACGGTGAGCTATTGTGTTCCCTTTTCCTACACCAGCAGTTCATTGCAGGGGCAGAGGACCGCAAATAAATAAAGAGACTTGGATACATCATCTGCCGCGGTTCTACGAAGCAAGGATGTTGAAATGAAGGTTGTGATGTACTGGATAAACACCATATGACTCTAATCAACATCTGAGCCTGCAAGCTACAATTAACCCATCAGCATTATTTATTAAACTTTATGCAACCTCTGCAGTCCCTGGACACCAGGCACCAGCTGAGAAATATGGCACGGACTGGGCACGACTGCCTGAGGGAGGCAGAGCCATCGGGCAGCGGTGTCAGAGGCTGCTCCTGTGCTGTTTGGCCCTGGGGTATCCCAGCTGCTCCAGCAGCAGGACACTTAGCAAAGAGGGCAGGACCAGCAAGAGACCCTAGGCAAAGTGCTCAGTAGAAGACAGGCTTTGGCTGAGCATCACTTTCCTCCTTCTCAGGTGCAGCATGTCTGAGCTGCTCCAGCGCAGGCCCAGGAGCTCACCCTGGCAGGTGATGGGAGGGTGCCACAGGAGAGTGCCTCTGCAGGGCACTACCCAGCTCCATGAGTAGCACTGAGGAAGCTGAAACCCCAATGCCTGCTGCAGCAGGGACCCAAACCACAGTTCTTGGTGAGGATCTTCCAGTTTAACACCAGGGTGTGTTTTTAGCCAGCCCTGTTGCTCAGCCAGGCTGAAGCAGTGGAAGTTCCTCTGCTCTTGTGTTAACAGCAGAGGTGAAATGCAGAAGACTGAGAAACCACACACAGAAGCTGGAAGACCCAGCTCTGCAGCAAGCAGCCAGACCCCAGGTAAGCTGGTCAGGGAGCTGCAGGGGTTTTCTGCAAGCTCTCCAAAGCTGGAGGGAGAAGCATAGCTCATGAATCAGCTACAGCTCTCCAACCTTCTTCACCTTGAGATGCAGCAGGAAAAGAGTCCAAATACACCAATATAAAACAATAGGGAGCAGAGGTAAACCATGAGTCACTATGAAAAAGACTGCCTAAGAAACAGCTTCACTTGGCATTGTCCCAAGCAACTTCTGAGGTCAGTCTGCACATCACCACTTGTGTCACCTTTTCACATAAGATATTTCAAACAGCAAAAGGAGGAAAGAAAATAACTCAAGTGAGAGGTGGGAAAAGACCACGTCTAATTAATTAGATTTTGAAGTGATGCATCCTTTAAAAGGTTACATTCCAGCAACTTCCAGTACCAGACTGACATTAACACAGGAAAGCAGCATTACCAACAATATTCAAGTCAAAAAAAGCAGGTCAGTGGATTAGTCAGTCTCTCCACATCCCTACAGCTGCTGCAGATGGACACAGCCTCCTCCTTCCCCTCCCAGTCTAAGTACAGAGCTGTCACATCACTCCCATCAAGCTATACAATACACCTATTAGTGGGTGTGTTGGATTTCTAAATCCCTCTGTATTCATCCTATCAGGAACCTTGTGCAAGCAAATAGTGAAGTACATGGAAATATGCAAACAGGAATTAAGAGAGCCCAGCATGTAACTACAAATTATCACTAAACTGAGGAAAAAGCAAATTTCAGAGGAAGTTTGCTTGCTTGTGAAAACCCTGAGCTTGGGGACTAACTGAATTAACACTGTTCTGTCTCCAGCAATGATTAAAATACCTCAATGGTTTCCATATGGAAACACACTGGTGTTGTGCTAGAAATATGCTGGTTTTATTTGATTCTAGCCAATACATCTTTCAATGGGATGTTACCACTCCCATCAGAAAGCTGCCCTCTGCTAAGTGTTTTACAGCACTTGCCACATCTGCCAAACTCACAGCATCCAAATGCATTTTTAATGTTACAAATTGGGCTGTGGTCAGGATGCTGAGAATTTAATGCTCCTGGATGTGTCCTCACTCTTGAATACGGAGTGTTAATGCTTCTTTCATTTGCTGCCACACTCACAACCCAGATCAATGCAAATCTAGAGCATGACTAAAAATAAGTTCCCACTTCCGATGCTCCGAAGAGCCTCAGCTGCAGGGAGTTCACAGAGACCCTCGCACGCTGTGACCAGCCTAACAATTTCTGCTGCTCAAACCTCCTATGAATGGATCCCTTCAAACTCAGAAAGGGTGGAAATAAATTTTGATTCTCCATCTCATTCATTTTAGAGAAAACTCTTTAAGTTTTACAGCTAGGGATAAAGCACTGCAGCTGAAGTCAGGAGGGCTTGCCTGTAGCAGCAGGACCATGCTGCACCACAGCAGCACCAGCTTGACGTCCCCAAGCAGGGCTCATCACCCTTGGGCTTGATTTTAGCAGACCTCTACTCTAGGAGTTCACCAAAAACTACATAACTGCTACAACTGTCACTAAAGAATAGAGCTTTGTGTCATCAGCTCCAATCCTAACCACTAAGGCTGCACAGAATACTTCAAATCAAAGCAGATTATATCCAGTGCTACACCAAGCTGAAAATTGCTGCTATTGCCCCTTCACTTAACCCCCCCCTCAAATCATGCTTAGAAATAACTCCCATGTTCTGAATAGCTGCACAAACACCAGCAGTCACAGGGGGTGAAGTGAGAGGAGACTTCCAGGTTGTGCTGGTTGAAACCTTGCAGTTGAACTCCCAGACTGGACTCCTGTGCTAGACCAACACCCTTCTGAGCTGCCATTTCTCATTGCATTGCCCAGCACTGCACATTGCTGCCTGCATCATGAAGAAATGTAGTGATGTAAGTGCCCCTGCTTTGAGTGGTCTTGCTCTGGTGACTAATTTTATGTCTAATCTGCACCAGAGTGATGTGGCCACTCAAATGTTGTGTAAATTGCACCACTCTAGCAAAGCCTTTAGCTTCATCACACTTGGATGAAATGGTGGGATCAGGACAGCTTCACCGCACAGCTCTACAGGGGGTTACTACAGCTTCATCACACAGCTCTACAGCCTCATCACATTGCTCCACACTGAAAGGTGAGCAGCCACAGCCTTCCCCCACACCCAGCCCTACTCAACACCTCCAACACTGTTACCATGCAGGAAAACCTCCCTCCTGCAGCCACTTGTTACTGCCCTTATCACTCTGCTTTACTTCAGAATAGCAAAGCTGTGAGTCTCTGCCCTTCATACAATTTCTGCTGACACCTGATTGCAGCTCTTTACTGCACCTCCCTAGCCCATGACACACCTTGTCTTGCAGGAGCTCTGCTCCAGGCACTGAATAACCAGCTGTGGTCGGCTGCTGCAGCAGGGCTCCATCACTCACTCTCTGCTCCAGCACCAAGCTGCCTGGTTTGTTGGCTGGGGAGTGCTGGGCACTACATCTGCCCAGGATATCTGAAAGTGACCAAGGGATTCCAGCTGATTTGCCTGCTGATGAGCTTGCAGGCTGCAGGCACCTGAAAGTCATACTTGAAACATCAGAGCCACGCTTGACTTCCATGGGGGTCAAGTTTAGCAACCACTCAAGCTGCATCATATTTTGCTGAATGAGTTCACACTCAGGTTGAGATCTTAAAGGCAAAACATAGGTGGACAATCATACCATGAGCCCTGCAAGTAGGGATTTCTAAGTGGAAATGCTGACAGCTCACCTGCTGTAAGCACAGAGGTAGCACAGCTAGAATAAACATTTCCACAGGACAAAAATGCAAGACAACAAAAGCAGAGGAAGAGAAGGGGGGGGGGGCGGAAAGGAGATCCACAGTAAGACAAAATCTCCTGCCTGTTGTCAGGACTCCTGTTTTCAGGCTGGGATTCTTGCTTTGCTGGCATCAAAACCAAGCAGCACTGGCTGTGGAACAGCCCAGTCACACTTTGCAGCTTGCTCTGCCCTCAGTGCCAGCAGCAAGAACAAGGTTGCCTTTTGCCAGCACAAAGCACAACCCAGTTTCCAGCCTCAGGCTGCAGGACAGGGTGCGTCCACCACCTCTCCAGACAGAAGGACCAGGCAAGGTCAAGCTCAGACTTGCTTCTGCCTTGAACCAGGCTTTGCAGCAGATGGCAAAAGTTATGCCTGACCTCTTTGTGCAGTTCCAGATGCCAGTTTTCATGGCCAGTAGCCAGGAGGATAATAAACAGCACTATTTCTTCTTGGCATGCCAGTCACCTGAAACCCTTTTCAATAAACATCTTCTAGGGGAGAGAAAAGCTCACTGTGACTTGGATGGGAAGGACATTGTCCAACTGTCATAATTCACTAGAGCAATGACTCTAAATGAAACTCACTTTTGATTTATTTTGGCAGCTCAACTCCTGCTTATTATTCACCGGTTACAAAAGAATATTATAGGAGTTTAATCACTCCACTGGAGTCTTACAGAATCTGTGGCATGGCCTTTTTTTTTTTTCTTTAAATATATAAAATGACACAGCTTAAGACACAATATTTAACCCTCATCCATTCACCATCTCAAAATGTACTGAACCCTGGGCTGTTCATATTTGAGAGTAACAACCTGTTCATCAAAAAACAGGAGAGAAAGCTTAGCCATGCAGCAGAGAATACACTGAAAGATGGTACCTATAACATCAGGGACTGGGACCCAAAAAAACCCCAGATATTTTATAGACTGCCTTAATTAGCTATGAAGAGCTGATGCCAGTTTTCTTTGTCTGCTCTAAGGCTCAGCAATGCTGTCCCAGCAGCAGAAACACATCAACACCCACCACGTGAGCTGAACCTGGGCACTGTGGCCAAGGAAGCAGCATGCAGTTTGATGTCTGGAAGTGAGCCTGTATTTAAATAAATAAAGCCATCACAGATAGGTAGGGGTTGGAAGAGACCTCTGAAAATCATCTAGTCCACTCCCCCTGCCAGAGCAGGAACACCTAAAGCAGGTCAAACAGAAACACATCCAGGTGGGTTTTGAATGTCTCCAGAGAAGCAAACTCCATAACCTCTCTGGACAGCCTGCTCCAGTGCTCTGCCACCCCCAGAGCTCCTACTCATGTTTAGATGGAACTTCCTATGTTCAAGTTTATGAAATAAAAGTGCCCACAGTAGGGGATCTGAAGGCACTGAGTGTCCTAGCTTAGCATAACACAACCTGCAGTCACAAAAGCCACCTCCACAGGAGCAGCTGGAGGTAAGAAGAGGAAATGAAACCACAGTGCTGCTTCTTGCAGGTGTCTAAGCAAACTGCACAACATCATCTCCCTGCCTGGCAGGCTGGGGTTGCCTGTAACCCAGCACTCCCAGAGCTAAGGTGAGGACAAGGCCCCAGTGACACCATTCACCAGTTGCCCTGTAGCTCAGGACACCACCAACTAAAGAGACACTTGAGTAGCTGGGATGACCTCATCAGCATGGGAGCAGCACGCTCCCCACTGCTCCCCTCTGCCACACACAGCAGTATCACTCTTCTGCTCACTGTCCATCTTCATCTTCCCTCCTCCCTACACTGATCTTGCAAAGTGTTTTCCTGATCTCTATTTAAAGAAAGAAAGCAAAAATAGTGTTTCACACACTTCCATCTCTGACCTTGTCAAACTCAATAACCCCTGGGCATTTTTCTTCACCAGACACATCCTCCTCTTTCCCCAGGCTTGAACACTGCCAGCCACTGCAGCACACACACACAGGGCAGGGCAGGCAGCCCCAGCTCCCCCACCAGCTGCTGAGCACAGCTGCTTATTTTCACAGGCAAGGAGAAAGGACAGCACTGCTTACCAAAGGATGGGATGGCTAATTCAGCTGTCTACTGCTGAGCTGGGTTCAGGCTGGGCACCAAGAATATGTTTGTATTCTTTAGCCACAGCAGCTGCCCTCTCTTTTCTTGCACTGCTGGAGTTATGAAATAAAATAAAAGGTACATATTGCTGTGCTCATGCAGCAAAGAAGCAGGAGCAAACCAAAGCAATCCAAGTTACCAAGCAGTATCTTCAGCCATGAGAAACATAGAATCATTTCACTTGGAAAAGACCTTTAAGATCATCAAGGTCTTTTCCAAGGCTTTTTCCCAGCCCAGAAAATATCTCATTTCTCTTCTCATTAACACTTTGTTCTAGCACTAACTGAGCCAGACCCTAATGTAGCAGCAATAACCCAAGTTCTTCTTTAAAACTCACTCTTTACTCACTCAGTTTGTCACTTTATGCATGTGTGTACACCAGGTAGGAAGGGAAAGATGGACCAGAGACAGAAAATCATAGCATCCTTAGGACAGAAGGGACCTCAGAGATCATCTGCTCCAACCTATGGGAGCAGGGACACCTCTCAACTAGACTCAGCTGCTCAAGGCCTTGAACACCCCCAGGGAAGAGGCACATACCAGGTTTACACTCAAACTCTAAAGCTACAAAACTTGGGAGTCCTCTCAAATTCTTGATTCCATCAGAAACAGATTTTGTATGGAGCTGCCTCACCTTTACTGCCCCAGGCCCCCACTTCCTGGCTGCAGGCATACTGTCAAGAGTTAAACTAGGCTGCAAACACAGAGGTTGCTTCATTACAAGGACAAAAGCCTGACAGGTGAAGCAGCCCCAGCCAACCAACCAGTAAAGGCATGTCAGTGACTGTCAAAAAAATTACAGCCAGTCCAGGCAGAAGGTTTAGCAACAAACACAACTGAAGAGTGACAAACAAAACCATACAGAGAGCGTTCAACCCTGGCTGGAAAAATCTATGGGAATTTTTTCTACTCCAGCCTAGGGCAGAGAGGAAATGATGCCACAACTGGGCTGCAGCTCTGAGCAAGGTCAGTCCAGACTCCCAGTTCAGCAGCAGCTCTGAGAAAAACCTTACAGAGGCAAAAAAAACCAGATAGTGGTGGCTCCCCAGAAACTGGAGGCACAGCTTGAACCCTGTATTGTTACAACTGAACCACAGCAGCTCCTGCATTCCCAGCCTCTCCCAAGACAGCTGAAATAGCCCAAGTCTGGGACTCCCAAGGAAAATTTTGTTACGCCCTGCAGAGGAATGTTCCACCCACGGCTGTTGTTTCCTCCCATAAAAGGGCCCTGAGTGAGACAATTTGTGCAGTTCATGGCATTGTCTGCAGTGAAATCTTGCACCAGGAAGGGGAAGCCAAACGAGCCAGACTATTTTAAGGCTTTTTTGCATTTGGAGGAAATTCTAGGGCAGCATTTCAAAAAGGCAGATGCTTTGAACTGGGAAGTGCTGTGCTTTGTGGAGAAGGGAGCATTCCTGCCTTTGGAGATGCTTGAATAACTTTTTTTTTAGGGTCACATCTATTTGATTGATTTTATTTTTAGATTCAGAATCTGCTTTTTCAGACCCCTAAACACTGCTTTACAGGATCACGTGTGTGCAATCGAGGCTGTTTGGGAAACAGTTTAAAACTGAGGACTATAAAAAGCTACTTTTACAACCTCTCACACCTACATTTCCCTTCAAAGACCTTCCCAATCATCTCTGCACCACAGTGGAGCACAGAAGTGGTATCCCCACCATCACCACTGCCACATTACCAGTCATATGGGACAGGAACCTCCATCACAGGGAGCACAGCAGCTGGATCTGCAAATAGGACTTCGAATGTGCTATCCTTAAGGGCTCCTTTTCCTTAGGGAGCATGGAAAGCACATTCCCATAGCCACATATTGCACATCCCCCACTGGGTCTGACTGGGATTTAGGGTGTTCTAACTGGGAGGATAACATGCAGCACCATTCAGACCATGTCTCTGCTTGCAACACTCCCTCACCATCAGTGATCAGCAGGACTGATCTCAAAACCAAGGCTGGGCTCCCCTCTCCTGGACGGCTGCAAAGGTGCAGCTCTCAACAAGGCTCAGTAAAACCCTGCTCCTCCACACCAGAGGGAAAGCTGCTTTGCTGGGCTCAGGTGGTAAAGGACCCCTTCCCCAAGGAGAAAGTAAGCTGTTAAAGCCTCAGTACCCTTTGTTTGTTTTCTAGGAACCTGCCTGGCATCACTGCTCTTCAGACACACTACCAAAACAAGAGCTTAGGTAGGTTGATGGCAGGTCCCATGGATCTGAGCAGCGCTTGGCCCAACAGCCTGCACAAGATTCCTCAGCCCACATTTGACAGTTACAGCTGACAGGAGATGGAAAAGCCAAAGATGAGCTTCCTGAATCAGCTTCTGCACAGCCCACCTGCCCTCAACCTGTGAGGGGTGGGAGCTGCTGGTGTGTGCAGCTCTGCATCCTCAGGCAGGCAGGGCACGGTTCACACTGACAGCCCAGAGCAGGGGCTTAGCAGGGAACCCCTCTGGCTTGCTTTGACCTAAACAAGAACTTTTTTTCCTTCTGCCACTGCATCTGAGGTTTATGTTTCCTTTGGAAGGAAGTCAGAGATTGAAAGGATGTTTATGAAAACTACTGTTTACTCTCCAGACAAACACAGCTCCCAACAGCACAGGCAGGCAGTTCTGGTGAAGGCTGATTACAGCTAGGAGAGATGTGACTGAAGGAAAGAGGCTTTTGCAGAACACTTTGGTTCCAGTCCTGCAATAAATCCACAAGACCCTGAGCCTCCACTGAAATTCAAGCACTCCAGCATCACAGTTCACAGGCAGTTTTATTTACAGCACACCTTCCCAAGGACACGATAGATTGCATCATCCCTCTCGGGGTGGCAAAGGATGGAAGGAAGTCAAAATACAGGAGTGGCTTTTACAAAGTGATTAGGGAGCTGGAACATCAATCCTATGAAGACAGGCTGAGACAAATGCAGTTGTTCAGCCTAAAGCCTTACAGGCTGTCCAAGGAGGTGGTGGAGTCTCCTCTGGAGACATTCAAAACCCTCCTGGATACATTCCTGTGTGACCTGCCCTAGGTGATCCTGATCTGACAGGGGGGTTGGACTGGATGATCTTTGGAGGTCCCTTCCAACCCCTAACATTCTGTGATCCTGTGATTTTGAAGAGAAGGCTTCAGGGAGACCTTAGAGCAGCCTTCAGCAAGACCTTAGAGCAGCTTTCAGCATTTGAAGGGGCTACAGAAGAATTGGAGAGGGACTTGTTACAGAGGCATGGAGTAATGGGGGGTAATGATTTCAAACTGGAAGAAGCTGGATTTAGATTAGATATTAGGAGGAAATTCTTCCCTGTGAGGATGGTGAGGCACTGAAACAGGTTGCCCAAAGAAGTTGTGGAGGCTCCAACCCTGGAAGTGTTCAGGGGTTGAAACCAGATGATCTTTAAGACCCTTCCAACCCAAACCATTCTAGGATGCTGTGATTTTAAAAGCTGGTCTGCTGTACTACAAGCTCCAGCTCTCTCAAATGGGAAGAGAGCACTAGAAATGGGAAAGTATCTGAAGATGGAACTTTTTCCTGTGGCTGGTTTTAAGTTTGGTTTCAAACCTATTGCAAAAGCTGGTTGCCAACTGCTTCTTTATGCATCAAGGCTGGTTTGCAGTTGTGGTTATCAGGACAAAATGCAATAACGATCTTCACCCTGGGCCTCCTGAGGGAGAGCTTCACAGGATGAAACCATCTACCCACAAGTATGCTTCAGCAAAATTTTGCAGGGAATATATTGGTCTCCAGCACAGAAATTTCCTACAAATCCAATAAGAATAGATGAGTAGAAGAAATAATTTTAATGTGAGACCAAACAACAAACTACTACCAGAAAAGGTAAATGAGGAAAAAAAGTCCCTTTCAGCAGCACTGACTCCTTTCCTAGCAGAGCACTGATGTGGCCTAAAGGCCTCTTGCTTCCAGCTGTCTAAATAGTATCTTACCACACAATGGAACAGAAAACCCTTCCTCTCCAAGCAGGAGAAGCCAGGCCTCTTGCTGTATAAAAATATAACATTTCCAAGTGTCCTTGATTCCACTGGGAACACACAGATAAAACCAAAGCAGCCTGCAGCACAGAAACAGGTGGCTGAAGCTGAAAAGTAAAGTTTGCAGCCCCACAGCTGAGTTATCAACAGGGTGGTTACATGCAAAAGGCTGCCTCAACTCCCCCAGCTAGCACACAGGGTACACTGCTCAGAGCAAGGAGTGAAGGGAGTGACAAGAGCAGCAAATGTTTCTTCTAGATTTCCTCTGTTGGGCTCTGCAGAGACATGTAAAATTTCATCATTTTTCCTCACCAATAGTTTTAATAATTGAATGGTTTCAGTATTTGTGAGGATGTCTTAAAGAAAGAAACAGCAACTGTGCTTCTGGGAGACTGCATGGACTGTGTGGGCTAAAGCCAGATAACTGCAAGCTCTTGAAGTCTGCTTCTACCTTGCAAAGCAGCAAAATGAGTGAAAATGGGAAAATCCACAGCTAAACAGAGAAACGTTTGCGATTAGCTGCAGCTCCAGGCTAGTTGAAAGATGCTCTGCAAAGACACACCACACACACTTGCATGTTTGAAAGTGTTTGGTGGGACAGGGGTTTAACTGGTTCCTTTACAACCAAAGGTCTGCACAGACAGACCTGCCTCTCCAGAGCAAGGTACTGCCCAAGTCCATCTGTACATGCCATGGAGAGTTTCAAAGGGATTAACAAGAGCGAGAAAGCACAGATGTAAGGCAAAGCTCTAAACAAAGCTCCCTGAAAGCTGCACAGCTCAGAGACACTTTTGTTACCCTGCAAGCACAGCTGACTGTGGCACTGCTTTTGTTCAACTCTCACCACATTCAGCCTTTGGACCTGCAAGCCTTGAGGCACTCTGGGTAATTCTCACCCACAGCTCTTCTTGATCCCACTTCTTTGTGGTCTTCTCTGGATTTGTCACTTCAAATGGGCCCAAAAAGAGTACCACAGGACCAGCCTTCCAACCACCTCCAAACTCTCCAAGTACTGCACTAGTTTCCACTCCCTCCTCAATTTCTGTAATTGCTTTTCCACTTCATTTCTTGTCTCATCCCTGCACAGTGATTACAGGCTGCACCACTGCATCACAAGCCACATCCCAAGCAAATCCCCAGTTTAATAGCAGTACTCAGGTAACCACCTAAGTTTTAAACTAGTTCTGCTAGGGGAGGGAAGCAGCCCCATTTTTTCTGAAAACAATACAAAGGCACAGATCAGTTAAATAATTCACTCTAGGCCATGGGCTCTGTGGCAGAGGTTAAGGATTAGAGCCGTATGTCAAAAGCTGCTGCAGCAAGAAGTGGAAAATAGAGGCAGCCACACTGGTGAGGGGATGACTTACCCCATGCCAGCAAACTAGTTTTAAATCTGGTATTAAAGAGATGAGTCAGTGTTGACACTGAGGAAAGCAGCATGAGTGACGATTCAAGGCATTAATGCTCCTGGTCTAAGCCAGAACAGGCACAGGAAATCCAGCAGCACTGGGTGGTACCACAAAATCAGATAACACATGGACCCAGCTCAGCACCCACTGCAGCCAGGGCCCTGCTGTTCAGTGCTGTACTCTGAGCAAACATCTGTCAAGCAAAAGACAAATGAAAACCTGACAGCTGAGCAAGACATGCAAGATAAACTGGCAGGCAGTCGTCAGGCTTAGTCACCAGCAACATGGGATACTTCAGCAAACAGCCTAGTTAAAAGGCTGAACAGCCTTTTATTGATCCCTACTCAGTAGCAAATGTGCTTGCACCTCTTTAATCCTGCTCATTTTATCATTAGCTTCGAAGTGGCACAACCACAAGCCTCCTGGTTTGGCTTTGGATTTTTAAATCAATTTCTCATTCACTCCCCTTTGGAGTGTGATCAGAAAGCAGGCTCCAACAGCTGTTCAGCGAGCAGCTAGCAAAGCCATTAGCAAAAGAGACAGCAGAAACACCTTCCTAGTAACAGGAATGGGTTTCTGCCTGCCAGAGCCATTCCTCAGTCTGGCATCACAAGATGAGAGCCTTTGGCATTACTGGAGATCACAGAATCACAGCATGTTAGGGGCTGCAAGGGACCTTCGAAGACCATCTAGTCCAACCCACCTGCCAGAGCAGGATCACCTAGAGCAGGTCACACAGGAACACATCCAGGCAGGCTTTGAATGTCTCCAGAGAAGGAAACTCCACAACTTCTCTGGGTAGCCTATTTCAGGCCTCTGTCACCCTCACAGTGAAAAAGTTTTTCCCTAAGTTCACATGGAACCCCCTACACTCCATCTTGCACCCGTTGCCCCTGGTGCTGTCATTGGACAGCACTGAGGAGGAGAGCCTGGCCCATACCTGCCTGCCATCCTGTCCCACGTTGGTCTGTCCTCTCACCACAGTCCGAATGTTGTCATCCAGCCTCCTGGAGAGAAGAATTTACAATGTCAAACTCCTTCCCTGCGTGCCTGACCCAAAAAAACCATGGGAACCTTGAGAGTTGCAGAACAGACTTAACATCAAAAAAGCTGGGGCAACCAATGCTAAACTCAATTTCATTTCCCCACCACCCCCCTCCCCTCCATAAGACATCACTATCCTACACAGAATTTAAAACTCCTGCTACAAAAATAAAAATCCATTTCCTAATTTAATCAGGGCTTCTTGCATTTCTTTTCCCTTAAGCAATACTGGCAGTTTTCCCTTGGCCATTTTCATTTCCACTTTCCACCTATTAAAGTGCTGTCTCAATCACTTCAGGTTGGTAATGCCAGACTGCACAGAAGATCTAAGTATTTCCTGCACATTTATATTTTTTCACACTTTTAGTACCAACAATGATGATAAAAAAAAAACAAAAACAAAAACTACAAAATGAGAGACTTTACAGTTGCTATTTTGACAAACAGAACACATATTCAGCAACCACATCTTCTGAGCAGTTTATTCTCCCAGCCTTCAGATTGTACTCAAATTTGGGTTTTTAGTTCATTGGTTTTTTTCAAAGCTTTGCAACCCCCCAGCTAAACCAACCCAAAAGACATCTATTATACAAGACAGGCAAAGTGCAAAAAAATTATAATTACAGGGATTAATATTTGTCTTTGTCTCATTGCTGGGCTTGAGACTGACCCTTATTGATGCCTTTTAAGCAAATTAATTACACAGAATCATAGAATGCTAGGGTTGGAAGGGACCTCAAAAGATCAGCTAGTCCAACCCCCTGCCAGAGCAGGATCCCATGCTCCTATCAGCTACAGTGCAAAGACTATTTATGAAGCCTCAGAGACAACCAGACTGCTCCCCACCTGAGATTCATGAAATGGAGAAGCATTTACCTTATTTTCAGTCTGATTTTGTTCACAACTTCATCAATGTTTGCCAAAGACTACAACATGAAAAAAAACAAAACCAAAGAGAAGTGAAACGAGGAGCCTTGTACTCTGATACACACCCAACACCTTCTCACGTGTGCCCATGTCCAAAGAGAACAATGATTTTGTTTCCTAGATGGAGGCACAAGACAACTCAGTTGCTCCTCAGGTCAGGAAATAAATAGCAGCAAAATCACAGAATGGTTTGGGTTGGAAGAGACCTTTCAAGGTCATTTAGTCCAAACACCCCCTGCAGTCAGTAGGGACATCTGCAACCAACCTGACCTGGAATGTCTGCAGGGATGGGGTACCCACCACTTCTCTAGGCAACCCGGGCCAGTGTCTCACCACCTTCAATGTAAAACATTAGTCTAAATCTCCCTTTTTTAGTTTCAAACCATCATCCCTTGTCCTGGCACAACAAACCCTGCTAAAAGGTCTGTTCCCATTTTTCTTATCAGCCCCTTCAATTACTGAAAGGCCACAAGAAGGAGTCCCCAGAGCTTTTCTCCAACTCTCTCAGCCTGCCCTCACAGCAGAGGGGTTCCAGCCCTTGGATCATTTTTGTGGCATCTTCTGGACCCACCCAGCCCTGCAGGTCCCAGAGAACTCTCCACTCCCCACCCAGCCCTGAGCAAGCAGAGTGCCCTGAGTCCCTGTTAGCAAACTGCTCCTGAAACGCTGTGGTGACAGTGACCTCCAGTGGGCAACAGGGACAGAGTCCTGCTCTTCCCTGGGCAGAGACCCTCCTGCAGAGCCTGGACACCTGGCACACAGGGCAGAGGGGGCCTGCCTGCTGCTGGAGCTGCACCCCACGGGAGGATTGCAGGGGAAATAGCTCTGCACTGCTGGCAAAGGGAAAAAAAAAAACAGTCCAGCACCACCAGTCAACTAACCAGAAACACCTGAAAGCTAAAAAAAAAGAGAGTGCTGCAGAGGATGGTTCTAGCTACCTCAAACCTGATCTTCTACTGCAGGAACACTTCCTTTTTGCAATAGATTAGCCCATAACTGCCCCTGGGGGCTGATTTAGGGAAGACAAAGTGAGCATCTGAGCTCATCACAATCTCATTCTTCAAATCTTGAAAGAAACAACAGGTTTCCACCAAGGATGGCTCTCCAGTGACATTTCCCAGGCAACACCTGCCTCATTTGGCTGAAACCCCTGAGGTTTCACCACTGATAAAACCACAACAAGCTAGGAAATTTACTGCAGGGGAAACCTCTAGATAGAGAACTCATTTATTTCTACAGATCAAAGGAGGATTTTTACTGCAGCAAGCACTCTGGGTGGAAACAAACCACACAATGGCAGGGAACCTCAGGAGATGTGAATTTAAGTGATTACTTTCAGTCTTACCACCTGTGCTACTGGTAACAGAAAAGGCTTGAGTACACATTTAAACATGCCCTCAGTCATTTACTATCAGGTTACCCCTCGCCTGGAGAGGGCTGTGCTGTGAGCAGGACTTACTTGCTCAGTGGGAAAAAGAGTATTGATATACTCCACAGCATTGAAATCTGCTCTGTCCAGTGGATCTTGGCTGGGGAAGACCTGAAGAGAGGGAGGAAAACACACACAATATAACCACATCACTGTTCATTTCTACAGCTTTACACAGTCTCTGCTACACCCAATCACCTCAGCACCCACTTCCACTGTCAGGGCACTGCTCCAGCAAAGCAGCTATGTGCTCTGACCTCTCTGACCTGTGGTTATCAGCCTAGGTAAATGCAGACAATACACATTCATGCTTCCACATACAGCCCTGGCACAATCCAGCACGTGCAAGAACTCCTGAGACACACATAATTATGCATCCCAAACCTGGATGCATAATTGCTGGAAATGAACCTCTCTGATGAGGCATTGCCCTTCTCTTTGCCTGTGCTGAGAGAGAGAGGATTTGCTTTTCACAGCTGTGTGACACCTGAGGAACTCAGAAATGGTTGTACAAGTTCACTGGAGACTTGGGTTCACTGCTTTCTCGTGAAAAAGAGGGAGAGAAACAGAATGTGCTGAATGATCATTCCTGCCCACTGGAAAGGGAAAAGAGCAGCTGTGGTGCAAACAGATCTCATCTCTCCTCAGAAGTAGCTCAAAAAAAAACCACAAATGTGGCTGACAGGCTTTGCTGCTTGTCCTCAGATAAAATATGCTGTGCTCACTTCCCTTGCTGCTACATTTGTTCCGTACTTACCCACCTCCTCTGCACTCCATGGTCAAAATTCCACCTAGCAAAAGTGCAGTTCATCCCATTCACAACACAGCATCACCTTCACACAGCATTCTGGGCACTGAAAGCCTTCACAGAAACCTGTGCTACATGGGCACATGCTGCATTTACCCTGCTTCACACATTCTTCTGCATAAAACAAGTGGTTTTGTGAGACTGCTTAAATGAGAGCAGCTGCTCCTGGAGCCAAGGAGAAGCAGGAAGCAGTTAAATATGCATGAGGTCACACCCATATGAGGAAGCTGCTCTGACATCAGCCCATTGTAAAAACAGTTGCAGTATCACAGCCACCCTGTCCTGCCCTGGGCTCACAGCTCCTGCAGGTTCAGTTAATCCCAAATCTCCAAAAGCAGGAGCCAGTGTCATTCTCAGCATCTTCCCTTTCTCAGGACCTATCTGTCTACAGCCTTATCACCTGTTAAAATAACTCAACCAGGGATACAGAGAATTCTGTGTTCCTCAAAGCCTCAACATTGTCTGCAAAAGAGATGTTTTACCTCGAAGAGACATTTTGTGCTTGATGAAAATGTCCCTAGGCAACTTTCTTTGGTTGTGTAATGTCAGAAATCACACCATGCTCCTCTGGCTTTCAAATACATAAAGTGCAGAAGATTTTTCTTCTGGACAATCCATCCACTTTAGAAGCTGACATTGAATTTAGCAGTTCTCACAGTTTCAACAAAAACTATGCACGGGTCTATTGCCAGGTGTGCCAACCCCATGCAAGGATAAGAGTATGTGGAGTGGGTTTTTGGAGCAGAAATATTCCAAAGATGGCACAGCACCCACAGAGTGGTGCTACCTTCCTCACCTTCTGGTGCCAGGCTCGTATGAGATGTGGTGCCAGTTACCATGGCCTACCCTAGTTCTCTGAGGGCTACCAAAAGTAATCCACAAGCCTCAACGCTTGTGAGCCACACGCTCATAAGCGTGAAAACTTATTTGAGTGTTACTTTGTGAGAAGTTGCTGTTGCCATCCACAGACTTCTGCTACAAGAGTGAGCTCTTCAGACCGAAGACCTGGCTAGAGGCAGTGTGAGGGCAGTCACCCACTCCAACAAATGCATGATTTTATGCTGGGTACTCATGGACTTCTCCCAGGCTCCAAATGCCACAAAGGCTTTCAGGAGTTACACTGGAACATATTGATCACAAAAGTGAAGGACATGTTTAGATTACCCTGACTGCAAATGAATCACTGGCCGTTTGACTCCAGTAAGATATTTTACATACCGAATACCAAGGATTTAATTAGAAGACAGAGCAGCCACAGAACACTCAGTACCCCGCTTGCCTCGGCGATGAAACAAGATAAGGTGCGGATAACCGCAAGCTCAGCATTCCCACTGCCGAGGGAGGCGACAACCCCCCAGCACCACCGTGGCCCGGGGGAGCCGTGCAGCCCCAGGACAACGCCGACCCTAGGGGCCAAGGAGCTCTCCCACTACACCAGGCAACTGGGCCGCATCCTCCTCCAAGCACTGCCGGCCTGGAGTTTCCCAGGGCCCAGAAGCGGAAGGCCCGGAGCTCACCGAAGAACACAGGCAAATCCTAGGGAGGTGCCCCGTGAGCGGGCACCGGGCCGCACCCACACCCGGCCCCTCACTGAGGGGGCCCTGCCCCACCTTAGGGCCCAGCCTGCCCCGCCCGGCCCGGCCCCCCGGCAGGCCGCCCCGGCGCACCTGCTCGATGGCGGCCTGCACGGCGGGGGCCAGCTCTAGGGCAGCCTCCAGCCCGGCAGCTAGCTCCGGCTCTTCCTCCTCCATGGCGGCCACCACTTCCGGGCCGCGGGGTACGACGGGATGCGGGCGGACACGGCTCTGCCGCGCGCCCGCCGAGGGGGCAGGGCCTATGCGGAGGGCGTGTCTCTGGGGGGCGTGGTTCCCGGATTGGGGCGGAGCCTTCAGGGTTGGGGCGGGGCCTGGCCCCCGGCGGTTCGGGGCGCGTCCCGGCGGCGGGGGTGGCAGGGCCGGGTCGGGCCGAGTCGAGCCAAGCCAGTGGGTACCGAGAGGGACCCTCCCGCCGCCCGGCTGCTGTTGACAAGCGGCGGCGGGAGGCAGCCCGGCGACAATCGTCTCCATGTGGCGGACGCTGGCCCTCGCCTCCGCCTTCTTCCCGGGGCTCTTCGTCCTCTGCATCCGGTTACTGCACTGGGCCGCCCCGGGATGGAGCCTCAAGGACCGCATCCTCCTCAGCGGCAGGTACGGGCGGGATCGGCGGGAGGTGCCTCAGGTCGCGTTGGGCCGCCAACGGTACCCATCCCGGCGGCCCGGGACCGGTACTGGGAGCCGGAGCGATCCGCACGGGCTAAGAGCATCAACCCCGGAGGGTGGGAGCCTGCACCTCAGAGCCCCAAGCCCAGACCCCACGAGGGGAGCAGGGTCCGGAGGCTGGCACAGCCCCCAGGTCTAGGCAGCCCTGCGCAGTAGCCGTTCGGGGAGTGGGGATGCTTGGGTGCAGCGCTCTGCCTGTGGCGAACAGGGCAGGGTTACTGCTCACCCACGGGGGTGGAAGGGACAAGACCTGAAAACAACCCCCTGCCGTGTCCCCGGATGGCAGCACTGACACAGCCACCCTGGCCACGTCCCACGCCATGCTGGGGTGTGCATGGCATGGGTGTCAAAGTACTGACAGCTCTCCTGGTGCAACCAAGGCCACCACCAGGTTCCCTGGCCCTTCTGGGGTGACAGGTGGGGTGACCCATTTTCCCTCTCTCCACTTCAGGTTGGTGTCAACAGTCCAAGCCACGATGGCGACAGTATCGGGGATCATGGTTGTCCTTAACTGCAAGGATGTGGTTCATGACAGGTAATCCCAGACAAGAGCCCTGCTGCCCCGCAAGGAACATGCAGAGGCTGTGCCCATGGCCAGCTCACATCTGGAGTAGTTTATACCAAAAGCTTGGACGTACAAAGGGGAGAGGACAACCAGTGTCCATGTTCCTCTTTCCCCCCCTTCAGGGGAAGGGTTGGGCAATGTGCTGGCCGTACACACCCTGAAAGGCACTGGACAGTTCAGTGCACTCAGACCTAGGGCTGCTCTGCCAGTACAAGGGCCTTCTCCTGAGGATGGGCTGTAACATTGGCCCAGAGATGGGTAAAAAGATAAAGACATCCTCACTTGCAAAGGGGTAAGGAGTCTCCTACAAGTCTGTGAAGGAGTGAAGCAGACCTAGAGAAAACTGATTTTAGAGATGCATCACCTTCTCTGTGCCAAATGGATTCTGAAAGGAGTCCAGAAATGAGAAAATCAGTATGAAGTTGGCTGAGGAGGAAAATCACATCATCTTGTCCTCAGTGCTCTGAGATAAACTACCCTAGAAGAGGCTCTGGGCAGCAGTGATAGTGCAATCTGGGTCAGAAGACTTAAAAACAGAGCTATTATCCTGACTAGCAGAGACGATTGTAAGAGGGAAGATTGTAATTATGTTGAGCTGGAACTTGATCGTCACACACCACATCCGAAGGTGATTTTCAGGAGGGCTGCCCTCTCAGTCATTGCAGATGTGCCTTTATACACAGATGTGGAACATCCTACCTTGCTCTAAACAGTGAGATCTATCCAAATTGCTCAGTCCCATGTAACCTGGGCAGTCCAATGAGTTGCTTTTTTGCTCTAAAATACCACATCTGCTGTATAGAGGGGGCAGCTGATAAACCCCAGACCCACACAGGGCTGGCAGCCCTCCTTCTCCCCGGAGTTGTGTGCTTGGCCAAGCGTTCTCAAGACCAGCAGCTCAGTGCAAACACTCTGTGGTCAGAGACCTAGATTCTCTTTGTATCTGAAGGAAATAGAGCCCAGTGCTCAGCAGGGAAGGCCTCAAGAATGACAGCGAGAGAGCACGCCAGGAAACATCACAAAGGTCGCAGTAAAATTCGCCAATTTATTTACATGGGCAGGCAATCATTACGTTGCTGGCACCATAATTGCCTTCCAAAGCCCTGGGCAAGTTTTGCAAACACAATAGCTGGTGGCTTCCCCTCCCAGCTTTACATCACTTACGTCTTTCTATCTGGAACGGGAACGCATGAACTTCATTTTCCTTGAGATGGCAGGAGAGCAAAAGCAGGTTTGTTTGGGCCCCAAGCTACATTTCTTTAAGCAGCAGTGTGGGGTGGTTTGGCGTTTTTATTGGTGTGAATTTACTCAGGACTTTTTAAGGAGCTCGGTGTCCCTGCAGAGCTGGGCTGGATTGTGCAACCAGGATTCCAATGCTTTGGGAACAGGCAGCTGCCTGCAATTATTTCCCAACAGATAAATGTCTCATGGGGGTTTATTGCCTGTATTAGATACTTTGCACTTCACTCTCCAAAGTCTAGGCCAGGCATCTCTAATTAACTCTGAGGTCTCCAAGTGTTTTCCAAATGTTCCCTGGGTTCAGCAGCCAGACAGAGCAGGGTGGCAGGCAGGCAGAACATGATCTTGCAGCTCATCTCTTACAAAATATCAGCTCTGCATGCCCCAGGGTTTAGGGGAGGATTTCATGCTGCAGAGGTGTTGGATTAGTGCTGGATCCTGAGCGGTGCTGTGCCCATAGCTCGCCCAGCAAACACCTGGCCCTAGGGCTAACAAACATCCTCCCATCAGTGCTGTGTTTGTGCTGGGCTGGGCTGAGCTCAGTGCCTGGCACAGCAGCACCAAGGAGACGTCCTCCGTGTGTACCTGGTACCTTTTCTCTGCTGAACCAAATCAAGTTAAACCTCAAAACCTCTCAGCCCAACATCAGCTTCAAAATCTCTTCTTCAATTCCACATCTAAAGATTCTCTCCCACCTGCTCAGAGCCATGGTGATGCCTCTGTGTGTGCTGCTCCTCCCCTAGGCACTGGCTGGCTGTGGAGTACATCTGGGTCCTTGTTCCCTACATGACCTACGACATTTACGTCATGTACCTCTGCCACTGGCACAAGAGCCAGGAGAGGGGAGTCGTGGAGAAGAAGCACTCCCTGGCCAGTGTGTGGAGCTTCCTTCTGCAGGAGCGGCTGATGGTGACCCACCACCTCTTCATCCTCATCGTGCTCACCCCCATCACCCAGGTAAAGACTGGGTGTGGCTGCTATGGAGCCCAGCCCTCAAGGAGCCCCACATGGCTGCAACAGCTTGCAACCATGGTTGTGTCTGGCAAAGCATCTCTGCTGATCAAGAGCCCATAAGCCCCTGGAGATGCTGGGTGTTGACTCCTGGCCACCTCTCCAGAAGGACCCCGGGCTCACTACTGTTTTTTTTTGCAGCACTTCAGGGGAGAGCTGGGGGACTTCTTCGTGGGCTGCATCTTCATAGCAGAGCTGAGCACTCCTTTCGTATCACTGGGCAAAATCCTCATGCAGGTAGGTGAGGAGGGAGAGCTGCTCACGCCCCTTTCCTGCCCCAGGCTGCCCTTCTCCATCAGCCCCTGTTCAAGCAGCACGTGGCCTGGGGGTCTCAGAGTGGGGCAGCCCCACAGCCATAACCTCAAGCTCCCCTCCAGTGCTACCTCTCAGCCTCCTGTTAGGTTTCCACCTGTTTTCCCGAACTGGGGACTGTGCTGTGGCCTGGTGCTGCCCTCTCCTGTCTGTACCTCCCCCTGCACCACACTCCCTCCTGCCCCACACACCTCCTTTTCCCCTGCTCTCCTCCATCTCTTCCCACCTCACTTTCCTGCTCTTCCCAGAATGCTGTCCCATGCAGACCTCCTGGATGCTTGGATACATACTCCCAGCATAGGCAGCTCCCCCAGCACTCACCTCACGTTCACCTTCCTCCTTCCCCAGCTCAAAATGCAGGACACCCTCCTGCACAAGGTGAACGGAGTCCTCGTCCTGGTGACCTTCTTCCTCTGCCGTATTCTCCTCTTCCCCTTCATGTATGCGGCCTATGGCAGGCAGGTGGGAATCCCTGTTTACATGGTGCCCTTCCGCATCCCCCTGCACTGCAACATCGCCAACGCCTCCCTCATCGCCCCCCAGCTCTACTGGTTCAGGCTCATCTGCCGCAAAGCCGCTCGCCTCTACGGCCGCTCCCCCGCCGACAAGGGCAGATAAGGGCCCGGCTGCGGCAGCCCAGTGTGGGGGCTGGAGAACGCTCAGCACCCCCCAGCTCTTCAACCTTCACTGCAGGGACCAGTGTGGGAGCAGAGCAGCGGAAGCAGAGCAACACCACTGGGCTGCTTCAGCTGGAAGCAGCCTTGCCGTCTCCACCACCGTGCCAGGCAGCGCCAGGAAGACTTCCTTCCCATGCCACTCCCAGTGCCTTGTGTCCTCCGTGGGAGCTGGAGGAGCAGCCTTTAAGCACAACATTCCTTCTGGGATTCAGCGCTGCAGCATTGCACTCAAGGTTACCTGAGAGGGATTTGTTACACCCCCACTCCATGTCCCTCAGGGCTGACACCAGACACCGGCACAGCGTGGCGTGGAGGTGACGCTGGAACATGCCCAGCCCCATGCAGCAGCCCTGGGCAGCCGTGTGCTGGACCTGCTGCTGCCCCAGCTCACCCCTCTGGCTCCGTTTTACAGCCTCCAGCTGAGAGCAAAGCCAAGCCTGGGGGCTGCAACAGGGTTCTGCACAGCCTTTTCCTGACCTGACTTCCACATCCCAGCCACGTTCAGCCTCTTACCTCTCTCTGTTGCTGGGCTCAAACTCATTTACTCCACATAACCCAAAGGTGCTTTTCACTATAACTGTCTGGTGGCTGTGGCTGGCAGTCCCAGGGAAGGATGGCTCAGGTGTCTCCAGCAGGCTGGAGGGGAGAGAAGCTCACACTAGGACAGAAAATGGTTATACTGTCTTAGAGCAATGCTGGCAGGGCAGAGCACCCATGTCTGAGGGGCAGGATGAGGACAGGAGACTGCCAAGTCCTCATCTCACCAACACACAGATCACTGTGCAGAGCCCTTACTTGGCAGGCGGACAACTTTCAACCCTGTCTCCTAACCACAGATGCTTTTAGCAGCCCTGCACCTCCAGAATGGGTATTTAAAATATCCAGTACAGCCTGAGCTCTGGTCCTACACTCCATCCCTCCCCTGCCCCATCCCATTCTATGATGAGTTGAGGTCTGCCACATAAGGAACTGGGGCAGTGCAGGAGGAACCAGCAAACCCTGGGATGGATGCTCAGCTGTGTCCTTCACCAGTTCAGTCCAGTCACAGCAAAGTGGGTACAGACTTCACACCACAGGGCTCACAAGCCTTGCAGGTGTGTGCAAGTCAGCCAGCAGCAGTTTGGTTCCTTCCCTGCAGCTCCCACGCTTGCTCCAGGACAGGTACTACACCAGTGTGACCCCAGCAGCCCCCTGTGCCTGGAGACCTGTGGCTACTTTGTGCCTTCGATTCTGTCTAAAACCAAGGGCTCAGCTCTGGCAGACCTGGTTCTTTTGGGTATTGGATCTTGTCCCAGCCACGACTGTGTTCTGGAAGGAGTAAAGCAAAGGGCCTCTTCCAACACAGGGTTGGTTATTGCACAAACACAACTGTTAAACTAACGACCAGCTTATGTCCAAACCGCTTGCAACCTGTTCCAGACGTTTGTATCTCACTGTTTCCATTGCAAATAACGTGCCTTAGGGATGGACACACACACACAAAGCCAAGGAGGCACCTCAGTTTGCACTAACACTGCCCTAGTTACTATCAGGAGACCAATAAAGATTTCTTTTGAGTCACACCACAGGATGTCTCTCCCACGTGCCGTTCATTTCTGGGTGGAGGGTGTCAACACACAGGGTCACTGCTGCACCCTCACCTCTGGGCAGGAGCCACACACATTAAAATTTCAAAGGGTTCCTGCTTGTCCTGAACTTACTCACTGGCTGCCTGCAGCACAGGGTGAACCCAGCAACCTTGCCAGGACTAGGACGGTGTTAGCAGCAGGGGAGCCAGAGGGAGACAATTTCCCTGACACCAGAGGAGGCTGCTGGGCTCTCTGGATAAATCCAGCCTGCCAGCAGGCAAGGCTGGAGGCACAGGACCAGCAGCTTGGCTCAAAACAGCTGTGTGCACAGCTGGAAAATTAGGCAGTAGTTGTTGCTACCCAACTTTACATGGACCCTGCTCAGGCTAGATGGAAACACAGCAGGGGGAAAATGAGCTCAGAAGTGAAAAATAGCAAAGGTTTATTACAGCTCTTACAAGTTTCCGAGGTAAGGGCTGTCCTGAGGCAGGGTCAGTGCCCTCCTGTTGCCCTCTCCACCTTCTCAAGCCAGCTCTCCAGCCGAGTGGGCTCCCAGCTTGCTGAGCTTCTGCAGGAGGGTGCTGCGCAGCTCCTTGTCGCCCACGTTGTCTGTGATGGACTCCAAGAAGTGTCTCTCATTGGCTCTCCGCAGCACGTTGCTGGGGGCTGTATCAGCGCTGCTGAACATCTCATACTGTGAGAGGATCTCCAAGGCCACCACCACCAGCGGCTCGCCACACCCCGTGTCCGGCAGCATGGTGGCAACATGCAGCAGGTGACAGAACATTTGAATGCAGATGAAGGCCACCTCCTGCGTGAAGTTTCTGTCCTCAGCAGACGGTGAGGGGGGCCCTGCAGTGCTCTTGACTGAGCCCAGCAGGTCTGTGAGGCTACCACAGTAGAGCTGGACCACGTGGAGCCAAGCCTCTGCCGGCAGCCAGGTGGAACAGCTGGAGCTGCAGAGGAGCTGGAAGCCACGCAAGAAGAGCACAGAGAGCTGGAGGGGGCAGGCAAAGGGCCGGAGGTTGAGCAGGGGCATGTACTGCACATACTCCAGCGTGTAGGGCACATGCAGCACCTGCCTCTGCAGCAGATTTTCCACCACGTGCATGAGCCTCTTCCACTCACTGTGGCTGCACCAAGGAAGGACCTGTATGAGGGCCACCAGGAACCCTTTGCTGAAGAGATTCACTTCTTCGGGGTTGTCCACATTGACTTTGAGGAGCGTCAGCATAGTGTCCCTAAGAGCCACGGACACACAGCAGCACTCCATCCATGCCAGGAGCCCGCTGCCCGGTCCATAGGCTGGCAAAGGCTGGGATGTCCACTCATCCTCAGGAAGTGTGCAGATCTCAAACAGCGTTGCCGGGACCTCATTCTTGAAGTGGTCTCCATAAAGCTTCTTCAGCCGGAGACCGATGGTCCAGTCCAGTGATGCCACCTTCCTGTGCAGCCAAGCCAGCGACTGCACCCACAGCTCAGGGGAGGGGATGGTTTCTGGCCTTACCACCTCACAGAACTGGCAGAGGATGTTCAGTATCAGGTCTTTGGTCTCCAGTGAAGGGAAGAGCTGGTCCCTGGGCTGATGCCAGTACTTTGTGTAACCATCTAGAAGCTTGCAGAGGCTGAGGAGAAGTGGGAATGGGTGACAGGACTTGATCCAGTGCTCTTCAGAACAGTGCTGTATCCCCAAAACCTTATTGAGGATCTGGAGGCTCAGGTCAGTTTGAGCAGAGTTTGACTTCAAATAGGGAAGGACAAAGGCTTTGGTCACCTCTGCAGGTGACACAAGTGGCGTGGCTGAGCTTGGCTGCATGAGAAAGGCCAAGAACTCAAGGAACTGCTCCTCTTCCCTCACAGAGGAAAGCCTCCCCCATATTGCTTCTTCCAGACACTTCACCACCAGGCTGTGTGGCCTGTTTGGATCATCACAGGTCTCCAAAAAGCTCAGTGCTGGGAAGGAGCAGAGGATTTGTGCAAGGAACTGGTGTGCTCCTAGGTTGATGACAGCAAGATTGCAAACCTGCTTCACTGTGGCCTCGGGATACAGCAGCACGAGCCTGGCCACAGAAGCCACAGCCCTGGTCAGGCCTTCATCAGACACGCTCTTTGTGATCTGGTTGAAAGTCACATTCAGGTCCTCCTGGAACCCCTCCATGACAACCTGCAAGCTCAGGGACAGACCTGGTCCACCCCAGGATGTCAGAACACCTGAGATCACTTTGTTTTTGTCAGTTAATGAAAGCTCAGTGTAACACTCCACAATGGCTTTGGTCACTTTCATCTGCAGCTCTCGGGCCTCCTTGTCTTGGTGGGACATAGCAAAGTTCACCAGTGTCTCCAGCAATTTCAGAACTAGCTCTGGTTTCTGGAAGAGACCTTTGTTTTTCACAAGGCAGTCAACCCAGTCCTTTGAAAAGGCCCAGGTCTTGTCAGAAGCAAAAATGGAGCACACCTCCACATGCCGGTCCAGCTTTTGCTCAATGATTGTCACAGCAACTGAAAGCACAAGGCTGGTGTCCAAATTTTTGCCCTTCAGACTGGTGCTGATCTCCTTGAGAAAGTCCTTGGTGACCTGTGTCAGCTCTAACACTGTGTGCGCCTCATCCTCACCCAGGTCTCTAGTTTCTGAGAAGGAAATCAGGTTCTTCCCAAAGGTGGTAAGAGAGTCCAGGAGCCGGTAGCTCTCGTAGCAGAGCCCCTCAGAGCTGTTCAAGGTGCCCTGCAACTCCTCTCCCCAAGCATGCAACAAGCTGCAGAGAAAACCCAAGCCAACAAAGAGCTCCTCATGAGAGAGCTTGGCCACAGACAAGAGGCTCATGCTTCTCTCTGCTTCCTTCACCTTCTCATCTAGCCCACTCTGATGGAACTGGCTTTCAGTGTCACTGATCCAGAGGCTGACCACAGAGCTGATCTTGGCCAGGTACTCTGTGACTGGGAGGGGGACAACCTTTGCCTCCAGCTCAGTGAACATAGAGAGAAGCTCCACCAGATTGGCCAAGGCATAGCACTTCATGCGGGGCAGGGTGATGCTCCTGTAGGTTTGCTTCAAACCCTCTATCAGGACCATGAACAGGCTGGTAGCAGCAGGAGAGTCATTCAGAGAGCCAGGGTCACCCTTGAACCTCTTTGGGGGCTGGAGACCATCATCCAGAGAGGTCTCACAGCCATGTTGACACATGAGAGTACTGAACGCAGAGACCGTTGCATCTTCCTGTCCCTCCTTGTGTTTCATCACCTCCCACCACACGTCCAAGAAGAAGCTGATGTCTGATGAGGACGTCTCGCTGGCGATGTACTCCACCAGGTGCTGCAGCTCGCTATGGCGTACATCCTGGGGCAGCGCCAGCAGCAGCTGCACGAAGAGCCGGGATCCGCCGAGGGCCTTAACCAGCTCGAAGAGGACAGTGCGGTTGACATCGGGGATCATCCTGCCCACGGAGAAGAAGCCGTCCTCCTGCCATTCCAACTCCAGCGAGGGGGCCGGCGGGGCGGGCAGCAGGACTTTAGCCCAGACGATGGCCACGGCCTCCTTCTTCCAGAGGCTGTGCTGCAGCGGCGAAGGGCAGCGGGCGCCGATCTCCCGCAGGGCGTCGGTGATTGGGGGTCCCACGCGTGGCCACTCGGCTTTGAGCAGCTCCCGCAATGGCCGCGGCTGGATCAGGCGGGCGGCCAGCAGGAAGCCGCCCTGCAGTATCGCCGTCTCCTCGCACACGCCCCACGGCCCTGCGCAGAGACACCGTTACCCGGGCCCATTCCCCGTTCCCTGCCGCTCCCCGCTCCCCCCCGACCCGCACTCACCGGGCTCCATGGCGGCGGCCGCGCGCGGCGCGCCCTGACGTCACACGGCCAGCCCCGGCACGCCGCACAGTGCCCCCTGGCGGCCTGGAGGCGGCACCGCCTACCAGCCCTCGCTTCCCGCCCCTGCTCTTCCTGCGATTAGTAATTCCCCGCAATTTAAAGGCAAAGGAATCTTCGGGGCCGCGCAGAGGAAGGCAGACTGTCCTCCCCCAACTCTTTTATTTGTTTTAAAAGCGACAATCATCTTGAACTTGAACCAAAATTCCAACAACGCAATCACAATGAGAAATATTTCCTGTTTAAACTCAGAACATTCACCCCAAGTGCCAATGTGCCCCAGCACCTGCCCCAGCTGCTGCCTTCTGCTTTGCTCTGCAGGATATTTAAGGTTTTCCTCAAGGAAAAATATCAAACGAGACAGCATGCCTGACACACACAATGTTGGCAAGTGCTCCCAGTGTTCCCAGCCCTAATTCCACCAGCAAAAGCTGAGTGACTTCATTCCAACCTAATAAACCCTGAACTGTTACATTCAAAGGCAATTTCTCAACAAGAGCTAACTGCAAAACCATGAGAGACTTATTCTGAGCTGCCTCAGCAGACAGCATAGTGTTGCTACATGCCCTGAAGCAAGGCCCTGGCTCCAGTCTGGAATATGTAAGGCTCTTCATTTTGGGATGGAAACCACCATATCAATAACCCCAGCGAGAAAAGATTGGAATGCAAACAGGGTTTGTTCCAGACTAGACTGTCCACATGTTTTAGCAGGATGATTTCTTCATTCCCAATAACCAAGCGTATGAAATGGCAACTGAACTGCTCCAGTCCTCCACACACAGCCCTTCCCTTCACCCCAGCACCTTGCCACTGAAGTGGGACACTCATGATACAGCCACAGCTGCCTGAAAATCTCTTCTCCGAGCTGCAAAAGCCAGAATGTAATGAATCTAGCAACCTCTTTTTCAAGTATAACAACAACACAGAAATGAGATGTTTTCCTCTTAACTGATGCCCTCCAATTTTGAAGCCCGCTCCTTACTGCAGAACCCAATTTTTCTGAAGGAGAACATGTTTTTTGCTTGAAGGAGACAGCAGCAGTGAGACAAAAGCTTAAAATCAAACAAATCAACCAACATGGGACATCATGGCACCTCTGACTGGAAGGGGAATGCAATATATTATTATACAGGATTGGCATTTTCTCAGATGAAAACCAAGGCACGAAGCAGCAGCCCAGCCCTTCTCTCCAGCTAAGCAGCAGCCTTCTTCTTCTTCTGTTCAGCAAACCATTTGTCGCTGTTGTCTGCCGCCATGGCCTGCACAAAGAGAAGGGTTGCTGTGTTCAGAAGAGCCAAGTCATCAGATGTCTGGCTGATCATCCTCACCAGCCCCCCCCACAAACCCACACTGGTCACAAAGACACTTTCTAATTCAGAGGAAAGCTATTCTGATAAAGGAAAACGGACACTGAAAGCTAACACTCTGCTGTGGCAAATAAACAGATGATCTGGTGACACAAGAGCAAAGCAGGATAGTTTAAACACAGCCTGCCCACAGAGCCCCTCTGCCTTGGGCAGATGTCCTTCTGCACTGACATTACTGCAGCTCACAAAGCATTTTCTGTGGCCACTTAAAGTGCTGTTGATGCATCCAACAACACACATCATCACCTGGCTGCCCCGAGAGCAGGACTGGTAAACTCTAGCCAGGACACTAAGTGAACTTTAGAAAGTGATTTGGTTTCTTCAGCAAGACTTGCTTCTCAGCAAAACTCCATATGGAGTGAAAATTAGAGTCTACAAGTATCTATAATAACAAATTTTTAGTGGTTAGACTCTGTCTTTAAGATCTTTTCCAACCTATGTGATTTTATCAGGAAGGAAACAAACGTGCTGACAGCATTACTTACATCATCTAACAATTTGTCACCGTTAGGGTCCACCTTGGACAGATCTCTGAATGCTTCATCTCCCACAAAACAGATTTCATGGCCATCCTACACCAAGTTTAAGAACAGAGAAGTTAGATACATGGCAGAGAGAAATCGAACTCGATTTTAATCACTGTTTCCAATGCTACTCACAGGATCAGCCAAAATAATCACTTGCACTGTGGCTTTGCCAGGTGTGTCCAAGCTAACCAGAGGTGTTAAAATTTTCTGATTCTCCGTTTTCATCAGTGCTTCAATCTTTGACAACTTAAACAGAAGACAAACAAAAATCAATCCCAGGCAAAGATCAGATGCATTCAAGTCATTCTCACAGTTCCCCGTCATCCACCACTCCATTGTGGCAAATACCAACAGAGCATCTGCTTGGAATTATTCTGTTCAACCTGAGGTATTTTGCTCTTACTGGGACTGAACTTCCCACTCATTAGCTCTGGGTAAGGAGAGGGGTAAGGGAAACGTAATATCACCTCCTCTTTTGCACAGGAGAATGCAATCCGCCCAAATGCTGTCCCGTGATCCACTGCTCCTCCAACAGACTTCAACTCCAGCTTACACTGAAGGAGACAAAGAGAAAGCCCAACTTGCAAGGATGCTGCTCTCAGTGCTACATTCACTCCAGCTTCTCAGCATGTGGATAACTTCAAAATCACCCATACACACACATCTCCAAACAAGCCAGATGCACCAGAGCAAACCACTGCTTGGTTTTAAAAACGCAGTTAAGTGTACACAAGCTTCAATTTAAAAGCACAAAATTAAGCACACAGTTGCTTTAATTATGAGCTTTTTTTTTTTTTTTTCCCTTTAAGATTTTATTCTCACAAAACAAGAGGTTTCTATGGTGAGACACAACTCTTCAAAATCAGGACTGGAAAGTTTTCCAAGGTCTAACCTGGTTATCCCCATAGCCCAGCAAAGCCCTTTGTTTTCCCTCATCCTTCTCATATATTTTCATCCCGAGTAAGTCAGACCAGTAGTTAACAGACTTCTGCAGATCAGAGACACCCAAGGTCACCTTCAGCACAGGATCTGTAAGATTGCCATAATTTGAAATCATTAACAAATATATTGCAGTTCTAAACTCAGTTGTACTTTCTTGAGAAGGAAAGTAACAAAGAAACAAGAAAACCATGCTCTGTTTCAGGGCATGCCATCGAGACAAACACAGAACCTGTTCTAATACTCCACTGATAGATCTGTGTTGAACACCAGTAAGAGCCACTCTGTGTGTGTCACCTTGTTTGGCTTGTTCCCTGTCTTCCAAGTAGAACTTGTATCCTCCTGGGGCTTCAGCTTCAAAAACACCAGCTGCGATTTCTTTGAGGGGCCACCCCATCTTCTTTGCATTGCTCACAGCCTGGCTGGACACAAGTGTTATACCCTGACAGGACAGAACAGAAACACACAAAACTCACAGGGTGCAAGTCCTGCCTTTTAATAGCCTGCCTCAGGAACGAATCAGATCATTTTTTATTACTACAAATGGAGCGTAGGGTCTCCTGAGAACTGAGTATCTTGCTGCTATATAAGCTGAGTCTTACTGTGTATCTCACATATCTTGACAATGTGTTAATTGACCCTGTCTTCACACCAAAGGGAAATTAAAAGCAAAAAGGAATTTAGAACTCCAGTTCAACACACTGTACAGAAGCAGAAAACCTTGTTCCTAACTGCTCCAGCAGGTTAGGCAGACCTCTGTGACTGCTCTCCTCATCTCGAGCCCAAACCTCCCCTGCACAGCTTGAAACTGTGTCCTCTTGTTCTGGTGCTGGTTGCGTGGGAGAAGAGACCAAACCCCTTCTGGCTACAACCTCCCTTCAGGGAGTTGTAGACAGCAATGAGGTCACCCCTGAGCCTCCTCTTCTCCAGGCTAAACAATCCCAGCTCCTTTAGCCTCCCCTGACACCTGGGGGAAGAATATTAGCTCTGGGGAGACAACAAGCAAATGCACACCACAGACTGATAGGTGAAACATGAGATTTCACTGGCTGTCAGCTAGTAAATAGCAGAGAAATATGTAATAACAAATAAGAGAGTGCTTTCCTACAGCAACATCCTCCTTAGCTAACCATTCCACATTGGATCTGGCAGCAAACACCAGCAACTGAGCTGGAAGATGCTCAGGGAAGCGTTTCCTGGATCCCAAACAGATCACAAAGCTGCTCTAGTTTCTGCTTCTCCAACTTGGAAACAACTACAAAAGCAGCAATGAAAAAAAAGCGTTTAAGGAACCACCCAGCACAAAAACAACTGGTACAAACCCATACACTGAACAGAATCCTAATCATCAACCCAGAAAAGCTTAATTTCAGAAGAATGGTTTTGCTGCTAAGTGTGGTACTTACCAGAAAGTCATTGCCCAGGCGATATTCTCCAATACCATAATTGTAAGTCAACTCTGCAACAAAGTGGTTGTCTTCTGGCCCATAGCCCACCATTGTTTTGCTCCATTTTCCATCATAAGGGCTGGAACATCCATATTTAATTGCTATGAGTACTAGCAATAATCATCAAGAACTGCACATATTACACTTTAAGGAAGAACTGCATCTCTAGAGCAAAGAAATGGTAATCCAGTAACCTCCTGCGAAGGAGGAGCTGTGGAGAACTCTCATTGCAGCTCAGCACACAGCAGACAGGGACCTTCTTTGCTCAGCAGTTTTGACCTTGGGCTATCATGACCACCCAACAAAATCAATGCTACCTTTTTCTTAACAGCTCACATTTTAGGAGCAGGAGTTGCTAATTAGCTGGAATGATATCACCATTTCCTTATTGCTAAGTAGGAAGAGGATGTGGTTAAACACCACATTGCAAGATTTGACTTATGAAGAAAGACAACTGTTGTTTGGGGCTATAAGGAGAGATTTTTAACTCAAGATCCCAGATGGCCCCATGTCTGAAAAATTCCCAACGTAATTGACTGCCTGTCCAGGAAAGCTTAGAAATAATGTTATCAAGTTCAGTATCAGCCTGTAGGTGTAATACAGCCACTTAAACATCACACCTACACAAGAGAGGAATTGCTGATTCTAAGGGAAGTACTTAACAAAACCCAACTCAAACCAGAACCAGCCTTATTTCACCTACAAAACACCACCACAGGGCTTGTCGTGGCTGGCAACTGTTTAAGGGAAGTACTTAACAAAACCCAACTCAAACCAGAACCAGCCTTATTTCACCTACAAAACACCACCACAGGGCTTGTTGTGGCTGGCAACTGTTTTATGCAGAAGAAAGGCCTGAGGAGGACACAAAGGCGCTACTCACCCGTTGCAGCTGGCCTTGCATCCCTCCTCGAACTCCTCATGCCTCAGAACCTGAGGAATTAAGCAAGAAGGGGGTGAGCACAGAAGCGGGGCCTTCCTCAGCAGTCGTCACCAGCCTCAACGGGGCGCTGCCGGACCCGGAGCGGAGGAGCTTAAGCCGCAGTCGCCAGGGGCCGCACCCCGGAAGGCGGAGAAGGCCCTAATCGTCTTTCAGGGCGGACCGGAAAATCTGGGGGGCCTCGAGGAGTGACGGTGACCCCGGCCCCAGCCCCCGACCCCCGCTCCCGCCGCGCGCCCTCCCCTCAAGACCGGCCCGCGCCGCGCTCGCGCTCACGCTCATGCCCAGCAGCTCGCGGTAGAAGCGCGCGGTCCGCCCGCGGTCCGCTACTTTGAAGACAAAGTGCAGCGCGCGCCGGGCCCCCATAGCGGCGGGGTGGTGACGTCACTGCGGTGCGACGCCCGCCTGGCGGAAGTGACGAGAGCGAAGATGGCAGCGCTGGGGAGGATGGCGCCCAAGTTTGGCTCCTCGTTACTATGGCCCAGCGGTATAAGAGAGGCGGAGGTGGGACGGCGAGGGGTGCGGGCATTGCGGCGGAGCCCCGTGAGAGTGTTGCCGCCGCAGAAAGAGCGGAGAGCAACAGCGGCGGAGGAGCAGAAGAGCCCCCGAGAGCCGCCCCCTCCGCCACAGCCAGCGGTGGAGCGGAGCGCGGCCGGGCTGGGGCTGTGGTACGAGAAGGCGTCGCCCGGTGACAAGAGACTGGGGTGAGGCGCGGCCCGCGGACGTCATCGCTGTGGGAGGGACCTGGCCCCGGGGCGCGCTGTGGGACTTGGGGGGATGCCTTCCTCTGAACTGCCTCTGAGCACCTGCTGTCACGTCTCCAAACTGAGGCAAATCCTGACATTTTGGGGCTCGAGGTAGAGCCAGTTACAGCCGCTCAAAAGATACCGGGGGGACTTCCAAGTGGAGTTCTCAGTGGCCCAGTAAAGTTCTCATTCAGACTGATGGATGGTGTAGATAGCATCACAGTCACTGTCTCTGATTAACTTCTCCACAGAAAAGTGGTGACTATTGCCAAGTCGAAGAAATTTAGGGATCATCATGGGAAGGTTCTGCTGGAAGGTCATCGCCTGATCAGGGATGCCCTGGAAGCAGGAGCTGTGCCTCAGACACTCTTCTTCAGCACTGTGGGGCACCTGAAGGAGCTGCCTGAGGCAGAGCTAAAACGAGCCAGCTTAGTCAAGGTGAAATTTGAGGACATTAAGAACTGGTCTGACCTCATAACTCCTCAAGGGCTTATAGGTAAGTTGCCTTAGAAACAGCTACAACATTGCTCAAAGAGAAACTTCCCTCACAATAAGTGAATAACCACTCTTCATAACCTTGCCCTAGATATCATGGCAATGTGTCAAAAGTGGCAGAATTTGAGAGAATGCACTTTTCTTTGGTCTGCTGCAGTAACTGTGGAAGTGGCTCCTTGAGTGCACTGAAGAGGGTAATACCCATTTTTAAGAGCACATGGCTCCAGCTCTGCTGGGAAATAATAGTTCTTGTCAAGTGACAAACTCCTCTCAAACCTCTGACTGTTGCTTTTCTTCATGCTTTCTCCAGCACCTCTTTAGTGAAATTTGGGGCAACTAAAGGAAATAGCTCTCTCCTTGGGTTATGTTAGTCAGAAGCCTGTCAGCTCTTTGTCTCCTCAGGGATCTTTTCCAAGCCTGACCATGCCAAGATGTCTTACCCTGATGCTCAGCTGGCTAACTCCTTACCACTGCTCCTCATCTGTGACAATATCCGAGATCCAGGAAACCTGGGGACTATTCTGAGATCTGCGGCAGGAGCAGGCTGTGAGAAAGTGCTGCTCACCAAAGGTAAGAGCCTCTTCCTGGGGAAAAAGTGCTTAGTTTGAGTAATTTGGGGGCAAGAGAGGGAATAAGAAGTGCTTGAAGATGTTCTTCTCACATTTACAAGCAGTGCCCAGCACAGACACAGTTTGCTGCAGGAGACAGCGGCTACTGAGTCCTGTCTTTGTGGAGCTGCTGCAGTGTCACTGTTTTTCCTGCTTCTGTCTCAGGCTGTGTGGATCCATGGGAGCCAAAGGTGCTCCGAGCAGGCATGGGGGCTCACTTCCGTCTGCCCATCATCGCTGACCTGGACTGGGAATCTGTTCCCAGCAACCTTCCTCCTACCATCCAGGTCTGTGTGGCTGACAATAAAGACCCAGGCGCTCGGGCTGAGACCATGTCCATGCCGATGGGATCTTCCAAGGCTGGCCCTGCTCCTCTGAGATCCAAACCCAAGGCTGCTCCTGAGCATGAGGATGAAGAGGGAGCAGCAGGTGTCTGCGTTCCAGAGCTGGCTGTGCAGTATTACTACGAGAGCTGGACACAGGCTCCGGTGGCAGTGGTGATCGGAGGAGAAACCTACGGCCTGAGTCCAGACGCACTTCAACTGGCAGCCAGCACAGGAGGGAAGAGATTGGTCATTCCCATGGTGCCAGGCATGGACAGCTTGAACTCTGCTATGGCTGCTGCCATCGTGTTGTTTGAAGGGAAGAGACAGTTGCTGCAGAGGCACAAGCAGCAGGAAGATGAGAGGCAGACATTCCCTGTAGTGGGCTGAACTGCTGAGGTCAGGTGCTGAAGAAACCTCTCTCCCCTTTGGCATGTGTAGAGTTAATAAAAGTGCAGCTCGGGCTGTTTGGTTTGCAGTGATTGGGCAGCAAAGAGCTTTGGCAGTGCTGGAGCTGTGCCTGGCTGACTCCAGGACAGGCTCCAGGCACTGTGGCCGCAGGGTGATGCTAGTGAGAAGGGAAAAGCCGACAGCTGGGGTGGGAGCCCTCCTCTCAGCAGCTAGCTCCGAGCTGCCTGGCTTTTTCCACCCCTCCCGGTGGCAACTCTTGGCAGGGCCCCTCCAGGCCCACCCACCAGATCTGAGGGGGTCTGGGATCCCTCACTGTGGGGTCAGGGCACAGCTGCTGACAGTGTCCTTCCTCTTACAGCCTTGGGCTGTGTGGTTTGGCTGCTGCTATGTGGTTGGGGGGGGGGGGGTCAGAAAGGCCAAAGAGAGCCACCTGAATGGGTCCTGCCTGTGCTTTCCCAAAGCTTTGTGGCCACGGGTTGAGGGAGGTGATTCTGCTGCTCTAGTGAGGCCCCATCTGTCAGGGCTGAGTCCAGCTTTGGAGGCCTCAGCACAGGGAGACATGAACCTGTTGGAGCTGGTCCAAAGGAGGCCACAACAATGATCCAAGGGCTGGAACCCCTCTGCTGTGAGGGCAGGTAAGAATTGGGGTTGGAGAAAGCTCCAGGGAGACCTTACCGCAGCCTTTCAGTACTTAAAAGGTGCTGATAAGGAAGATGGGGACAAGACTTTAGCAGTGCCTGTTGTGACAGGACAAGGAGATTTAGAATCAAGATGAGGGAGACTTTTTTTTTTTTTTTTTTACAGTGAGAGTGGTGATATGATGGCCCAGGTCAAGTTGGATGGGGCTGTGTGGAACCTCCTCTAGTTGCAGAGGTCCCTGCTCACTTCAGGGGGTTGAACTAGCTCGAGCTTCCCACCCAAATCATTGTATGATCCCTGCCTGGGGCTGCACTGGACCACCCTGGCTCCAGAACTAGCCAGGGGGGAAACACACCACCCTGAATCAGCCACCAGGGGGTCTGGCACCAACACCTACCAGGGGGGCCTGCTAGGGAGGATCCTTCTCCTGTCCAGGCTCCCTCTCTCCAGCAGTGGAACACAGCAATGGGCACCCTGGGGGCAGAGGTTGTTATAAGGCTTTTATTACAAAGTTCCAATCACCATGTACAGTTTTTACAATGTCACTGTTTGGGGCTCGGCTGTGCTGTGGGGGTCAGAAAGGGATTTTTCTCTTTTTTTTTTTTTAATTGTTTTGGTTAGTTTTTAAAGAACAGCACCATTAACTTTGGGGTTGAGACACACCTACGAAAAACAGCTCAATCAACTAACATAGGAGAGAGGACAATTCATACCGGAAAGAGGGGTAAAAGGGGATGGTGAGGGGGGATCACAAAGGAGAGATGAGAGGTGAGGGCAGCCTGGTGGTGGTTGTCCTCCTGGCTCAGAGAGGGAAGAAGGGAAGGAGTGAAAGAGGGAACACCCATCTGACGCAGGCAGGTAGACCCTGACACGCACAGCCAGCACCACCTAAGGCTGTCAGTGCTTGGAGTGGGAGGTGGGAAACCCACCTGAAAAGGTCTCAGCCCCAGGAGGAAGAGTTTGGCTGCACCACGGCACAGAGTCTTTCAGAGGTTGTCAGCAGTTAAGACTTTGTCTTGGCCTCGCCGGGGCACTCGTGGGGAAGGGACGGGCCAGGGGTGAAAGGGACAATTTCCTTATTGCTTCCTTGAAGTCATTTAGTCAGCAGGGGTGGTAGGAAGGGAAAGAAGGGGGAAGGAGGAGAAGAAAAGAGCCCCAGGAACCCCATCCACTGCCTGATGCATATGTTGGGAAGAACACCATGCAAAAAGGTTTGCCTGCTAGCTAGTGCCGTGTATAAAATAACGATACGGGAACAGTTCTGGCCTGCTTATTAGAGAATATATCACCATGAAGCACAAGCGAAGTCTCCACACGCCAACGACTCCCTGCTGAAAGTGCATCTCAAGGAGTTTGCTTAGGAGAAGGATTCACTGCGTAAAACAAGGCACCACAAGAAGGTTGGATACTGGGTTGGGCGTGAGGACACGCTGGAGAATCCACGAGTGGCGGAAGAGAGACCTAGGTTTAAATAACGTCTGTGGGTGCAGAAGCTCCCTTAGATGGGCTCGGGTTTTAGCTTGTCTGCTAGAAAGTCGCTGACGAAGGCTTCCACGATCTCAGGTGTGATCTCCTCCACATCCATCACATACTTGGCCCGGGCAGACATGTCCAGGATGGTGAGCAGGGGTGCAGCCTCGGGCAGGTTGGTGTAATCCCTCAGGGAGTCGGTCATGTCATCCTGGGGGCCAAAATGAGAGGGAAAGAGGAGTTATGAGAGCCACAACAACCAGGAGCAATTTGCTGCTTCCAATGCTGTGGTCCAGCCCACAAGTACCTCCTGAGCACTTGGGCCTGGCACCAGCACTGCAGGACCACAAGCTCAGCTGGCAACACCTGCCCCACTGCCTGCTCTCCTGTGGTTTGTGCCAAAACCAAAGCAGGCTGATTTATCCCAGGCTGGATGGAACCACATGCTCCTCCAACCCTTCCCACACAGGGCACAACTCCCAGCACCCCAGAACCTCTGGGGCAGGAGTTTTTTTGGCATCTGCAGCTCAGGGGTTGGGGGCAAATGCTGACTGCAGTGCCACAGCCATGTGAGAGACAGATGCGGAGAGGACCCAGGTGCATGTCTGGAGCAACCAGAAAACAGGAATGGGACAAGGACCTGTGCTTTGCACCAATGCCAAGACCTCACCAAGTGCCTGAGGGCACACACAGAAGCCACAGGACTCCCTGGCAGCAGGCTGCTTGCAGGGCTGCCTTCTCTTCAGCCAGGCACAGTCCCAGGGCAAAGGGGAAGACCAAATTTGTCTCTGCCAAGGCTGTGCAGCACAAAGCCAGCACTGGGGCAGTTCCTCTCCCAGCCAAGCCCGCAAGGTGCGGCAGCCGAAGCAGGGCGTTCCTGCCAGCCGTTCTCCCCGGGCAGGAGCGGGAATCAATCGCTCTGGTTGGCGGCCGGTGGCTCTGCGGCGTGTGGCGGCGGCTGGCAGGGTACCTCCCGTCGCACCTCCCCTTCCATTGCAGAGGTTTCTGGCGCAGCTGGACCACGTGGCCGAGAAGGGCGAGCGGGGCTGGGCCCAGCGCCTTGGGGCTGAGGTGATCTGCTGCCCCCCACCCTTCCCACCTCCCAGCCCAGGTGTCGGCAAGCCTCATCCTTTATCTCATCGCCGCCGAGGGACCAAAACCCCCATTTTAATCAATGCAAAACCGGCCCAGACGGCGCTGGGAGAGGAATGGGAGGCGCCTGCTCCGGCCGTGGCCAGGCTGCTTTGTGCGTGGGGGCCGGCAGAGACCCGGGGCCACTGCTCCCAGCTATTGAGGTGATGGATGAATGGGACGTGCTGGACGCTCCCCATTCTTTGGCCTGGCTGCCACAAGGCCGTCGGGAGCTGGATGAATAGCAGCAATGTTTCAGCTACAGCCGGCGAGCGCGAGGGAAACGCTTCGCAGGCTCTGGGGGAGGGGGGCAGGTCCTTGGACCCTCCCAAAATAGCCTTTCCAACAAGGGGCTTATTGAGGGGTGCGGAGCTGAGCTGGGATGCTCAGAGAATGGTTATGGCGGTGGGAGTGGGAGCGCCTTCCCGGAGGGGACCAAGGGGGCTGTGGGAGGCAGGGGTGGGAGCCTGCCTGGCAGGGAGGGGGGGCAGGGTAGGGCAGTGGGGACCCTTTTGTGCGCAGGGCAGCTCTGAGGGCCCTGCTCACGGCACACTGCGGCTGTGACGTGAGCCTGGAGGGAGAGAGCAGGCGCAGGGTGCACAGCAGCTGCCACCTGCCCAGAACCCAAGCAGCACCTTGGGAGGGGAACTGCAGGCCTGGGTGGGAGTTGGGAGCTTTTTTGACCCTTACACAAACCCTTAATCATTTTCAAGCCTGCCTGCATGGTGCAAACGGAGGTCAGAAGCCCCTTTTTACCATTTTCTCCAGCAAATGCCTGGCTCCAAGCCCTGGAGCCTGCACATGCCCCAGATACCATGGCAGCCACCAACAGTGTGGTAGCTCAGGACAGCCCTTGCTTCACAGAGGAGCAGACAAACTCTCCAGTGAGGCACCCAGCTGAGCCTCAGGGCGGGACAGAGCAAAGCTGGAACCCTCATGCTGTGGCTGGCACTGAGAGCACAACCCTGTGCCACCCTGCTGCTCACACCAAGCAGCCCCTGCCCATTCCCAAGAGTGGTTTTTTTCTGTCATCACCCATACAGAAAAGCCCATCCTGTGGGACTGGAACTGCCTCCCACAAGCACTCCTTAGGGAAGGGGCTGGAGCACCAGTCCCTGCCCTCCTCCCAGTGTGGGAAGGAAGATTACTACCCAGCCATGAGAGCAGGGGACTGAGCCAGGTACTTGTCTGGGTTTGCTCCATGGTCCCTGACTAGCTGCAGAGGCTTCATCCCTCAGCTTACTCACTTGAAAGGTGGAGCAGCAGGACCCAGCCGAGCTCACAGCTCACACAAAGACACTGCAGGATGCAGCCCTGCGCTCTCCTGGCTTACCTCGCCTGCCACGAAGAAGAGCAGTGGTGCCTCCTCCTCTTTGGCTTTGTACTTGGCAATGATTTTTTCAGCTATGGGCTGAATCAGTTGTTTCGCTGCCTCTGACTCTCCATCATCCTCTGAATCTGCAGGGGCACGGAGGTGGGGAGGCAAAACAAAAGAGGAAGGCAGAAAGGAGGTTAGGATCAAACGGATGCAAACTGGCCGGGTGCTGGCAGCTCTGTCCCACAGCACCACAAACCAGAGCCCGGATGTGCAGCATAAACTTCAAAGCCGTGTGGCTCTGTAGCAATTAGGGAGCAGCTGAAATGTGCTTTTCATGTGAGACAGGGAAACATGTAACAGAAGAACAGCTCCTGCTCCCCAAATACTCCACCGCTCGCTCCCCTGGTGCCGCCGCGGAAGCGCAGGGACAAACAGGCGCAAAAAAAGCCTCTTTGCAGTTTGAGAAGCAGCAGCATGTTTTGAAGATCTGAGGCTGCCTGCCACCCCTGCCCGCCACCCACCATCCCTCCACCTTGGGACGGCTGCTCAGCAGCTTTTCTGCTCCAGTCTCCACAGCAGCAAGGCTGTGAAGGCAGCTTTGATTTGACAGAGCAGAGTAGAAAGAGATGGCAACATCAATCAAACGGCAGCCACCACTGAGGCTCAAATACTGAGCTGGGAAGAGGAGAGACTGCGTCCTTGAGCTGCACTGAGATGAAACCATCTCCATTCAGGGACAACTTCCAGCATTTTGGGGGAAGAAGAAGAAAAAAAAAAAAAAAAGAGAAAGAAAGAAAGGTGGCAGAAGAGAGGCCCCTGGTCTCCTGGTCACATGCAGCTCTCGTGGTCCCTGATGTAACCACCCAACCCAACCAGTCCAGCCTCCAGCTGGGACTGCCAATGCCTGTGCCCCAAGCACTCTCTGCCCTTGCTCCTCACGTCGCTGTCCTCCTCTCTGGCTTCTCCAATCACATCAGGGGATGCCAGAAACACTGCACACTGGATTTCAGAGTCTGTCCTGCATGTGTAACAGTGATAAACATGTAGAGTTGTGGGGTGTCTGCAGGGACTGATTCTTCTACACACAACAGCTGCTGGCAGCACTCCAGGCAGCCCTGCACACTCTGGCTAACCCAGCCCTAAACTCTCCAGGGTGGATGTGGAGTGGTCAGGATTAATTCACAACTGGCTCATGCTCAGTTTGACTTCTCTTGGGGGTGCTGCTGCCTGCATAGCACAAGCACCAGTCTGCTGTGGGGGGTATCCCAGCACGACCTGGGCTGGCCAGGAGCTCCTATCCCCAGTGTTTGCCTCGGTGCAGCATCAGCTTCATCTCCACCCCAGCACATTACCAGCAGATTTCAGTGAGACTGCACATCCCCAGAGCACCAAGTGACAGCCCCAGGCCAGAGAGCACTCTGTTTGCAGCAAGGTGATAGAAAAACTTTGCTCAGAGCAAGATAAAAATAACTCTTTCCAGAGGCCTGCAGTGTTGGCCCAAATCAGTCACGCTCGGCCTGGCCAGCCAGTCCTCCTCATACCAGCAGTGTACTTTTGGCTCTGTGCTCACATCCCCTGCTGGGCTCTGCTGAATAAATAATCAGGGTCAAAAGGAAATCTGAAAGGGAAGAAGGGAAAGAGTGAGAGCCACGTTATCAGTGCTGCAGAGAAGGGTGTGCTGCTCACAAAGGGTGTGTAAGGAAGCAGGAGATGAGCCCTGCCCTGAGCCAGGCTCCCTGCACAACCCTGGTTTGGGTCAAGAGGGGCTTGTTCAGCAAACCTGCCCTCAAGCTCCACAGAGTGCTCAAGGGACAGGCACGCTCTGAGAAAGGCTCAGCCTGCAGTGCAGCTCATCCCAGCCAAGGCCCTCATCTGACTGAGCTGTCTGTTGCTGGCAGGGGAGTGATGAGGAATGAGTCAGCTGTGATCCAGGTGAGCTCTGGGGCTGTTCCCAACCGCAGGGCAGCTTCATGTGTGGCTTAGCAGTGGAAGACGGAGAGAAGCGCTGGGAAAAAGCCTGCCCTGTCCTGCAGCCAGCACCCCACAGAGGGAATACCCAAGGACCAGCAGAGCACAAAAGAGGCTCCTCTGACTGTCAGAGCCCTGCTCAGCTCAGGATTTAAGCCTTGAGCTGTGGTTTCCAGCACAGAGCTGTAATCCCTCCTAGAGCTGCTTCTCTGCCTCCTCTGGAATGTCACGTGTGCCTGAAGTCCCTGCTCCAGAAAGGCTTTTCCCAACTCCACCATCACCAGCTGTGAAGTGTATTTCTTGCACTCCCCAACACCTAATCAGCATTCCTCTCCACAACCACCATTAAAGCATCTCTGATGTGACAGCTCCTCTGCACTGCAAATCGCTGCATTACTGCATCCCTTGGGGGGCTGGGTGGGAGCTGCAGGACACCCACAGGCATGGGCAGGTTCTGACAAACCCCAGTGAGCTGCAGCAGCTCGTTTCTCCAATATGGGCATGGCTCCAGGTCTGCCAGCCCCCTTGAATGTCCCTGTAGGATTGCTCCTGGTGATGGAAACGTGCTGCTGTCTCTTCCCATGGACACTGTCAGCACTAGAGGCAGGTCCTCAGCCCTGTGGCCAGCTCTAGCCAAGCTGGCAGGTAGTCCAGCCCCCTTCCTGAGCACAGGCTCTGCTTTCTAAGCAGGGATGCTCCATACCTACAAAGAGAACGAGGCAGGGGCCCTCATTCAGCTGCACGGCGTTGGAGTCTGTCAGCTCCAGCACAGGCTTGGGGTGCCAGGGGAACTCGCGGCACTCGATGTCGTTCAGCACCTCCACACGGCCCTGCCGCGTGATCACCTCCCCCTTGGAGTCCAGCACGATCAGGGTCGGGATGCCTGTGAGGGAAGGCAAACAGGGTGGGATCAGCCAAGGCATGAACTGGCCAGTGACAGGGTGTGGGAAGAAAGGCCTTTTCCAATCACCTCCAGCTCTGGCAGGAGCCCAGCGAGCAGCGCTGCCTCTCCGCAGCTCCTGTGGGAATCAGTCCCTGGATCCTGTTTCTGTCCTAGCAGAGCACTGCAATTCAGCAGCCAGAGCAGGAAGCTGGGAGACAGGAGCTGGCAGTGCCTGCCTTTTTCTGCCCAAGTGCAGGCAGAGGTCACCGCTGTCTGATGCTCCTGGACACAAGCCCCACCACACTGTGCAGGAACCTTGCTCACCAGCTCCCTGTTCCCACCTACCAGCCACAGGTGCCTCGGGTGTATGAGGCAGAGCAGCCCTGGCACCGCTGCCCTGGCGCTGAGCCGTGGCTGCTGCTGAAGAGCCCAGTCCTCAGCTCACAGGGAAGCACACAAACCTTTCTGCAGGGTGGACCACAGGCAACAGCAGCCAGGAAGCAGGGTGTGTTCCTTCCCAGAAGGAACACCATACATGTGAGCAGCCATCAACTCCTCCGTGAACCACCACACCCCTCTAGCACTCTGCACTCATTGTCCAGCCATTTCCAGAGCACAGGGACACAAACATCTTCACTGACAGGGCTCTCAAACACTGCAACAGGCTCCCCAAGGGGGTAGTTGAATCCCCATCCTTGGAAGCCTTTAAAAGAAATAGAGATGTGGTTTAACACCAAACTTGGTTGTAAGACTCAATGATCTTAAAGACCTTGTCCAACCAAAATGATTCGATGATTCTATGATCTGACAAGTCATTATTACCTGGTTCAGAGAATCAAAGAATCTCAGCATGGTACAGGTTAGAAGGGACATCTGGAGATCATCTAATCCAGCTCCCTTGCCAGAGCAGGATCACCTAGAGCAAGCTGAACAGAAATGCATCCAGGCAAGTTTTGAATGACTTCAGAGGAGACTCTGCAACCTCTCTGGGAAGCCTGTTCAAGTGCTCTGCCACCCTCAAAGTAAAGAAGCTTGGACAAACTGCTCATGTGGCTGGCTTGGCAGTGGGGAGGGTGGACACCCCCTGGTGCCTGTCCTTCTGATAAGGCACTAGGAGGCTTTCCAGCCACAAGTCATGGGTGAGTCAACAGGAGCAGCTCATGGTGGTGGCATCATCTGGGGCACACACCATTTCTCTCTCCTTGGGGAGACAAGAAACATCCCATGGGGAAGGAAGAGTTTGGTATCAGGCCCCAAGACACAAGCAAAGTGATCACTGTTAGTGCCTGCTGTCTGCTTATCATCCAAGCTTTCATCTGCTCACTGTCTAGCACCTCTTTCACCCAACATCCCCCACACCACAACCAGCAAATCAAGGCACCTCAGATCCTCCTGCCCTCATCCAAAGGTTCACTTTAATGCTCATTTGTTACAGAGCCACCCTGCAGAGCCATTTTCTCAGCAGAGGGCACCCAGCATGCTTGCTCCTGCCAGGCCCCTGGCACCACGCTCTCATGTTTGTACAACAGTGGGTTACTCATAACCCTCTGTTTCTAGGCATTTCTCTAGGAAATACAGGTCCATCTGTCTGTCCCACGCCTGCTGCGGGCCCAGGCCAGCAGCTGCATTCCCCTCATTCCAGCCCAGCAGCTCCACTGGAATTCCTGCCTGTGTGCTGGGGCTGCAAGCACCAGGCTGGTGTAAGAGCAGCAGTGCAGGAACCCGCCCCACGGTTGGGCTTGCAGATCCTGAGGGTATGCCAAGAAAACCGTTTTGTATCACAAAAAGGCTTATTCATTACCTGCTGGTACTCAAAATAGCTCTAGGGCAGGGATGGGTTAACCAGACTGGAAGGAATTGGGAAATCTCACTCTAGCCCTACCCTTCAAGGCACACAGTGAAGCCAGGAGAAGCACAGGGTGATCAGCATCCCACTTCATTTGGATCTTTATCCATTTAAGATTCCAAATTCATCCCAAATGCCTGGGTTTTGGCTCTCTTCAGACCCCCATCTCATATGTGAGGGACTAGAAATGTGGCTTCAGTTCTGCACCACCCCCCTCACCTGTCAGCCTGAGCAAGGCAGTCAACCAAGGCAGAGACTTCAAATGAGCTTTGGTGATCTGGGAAAACAAAGGGCCCGGTTTAGACACAGATCATTGTGGTGTGATCCCACAGCCAGCAGGGACTCATCCACTATTCAGAGCAGTTTGCTTCACCTGATTTTTGTATGCAGACAAACACACCCCAAAGCACCCAGCCACTAAAACCTTTAGCTGCAAACACAAAACTGACTCAGAAACCAGAGTCCTTAAGACAATTCGCCCTGGGTTTAGCATCTTCAGGAAACACAGGCAATGCATCAGGACTCAGGGCTGTGTTTTCAGCCTGTTAGGAGCTGTGTGCCACGTGCAAGGTCAATTCCTGCACCTTTTTCTCTGCATCAGAGGTTTCACACCAGCCACAGAGCCCTGGTTTCCTTTCTGAACCTGCCCGGCAGAGGCTGAGGCTGCCACAACCCATCTGCACCCAGTCCTGAGCATCGCTGCCTCACCTCCTCTGCTCCTTCCCTGGCTGGGTTCCCGGGGTTAGCACACGCCTAGGCTCATGGTGACATCCCATAAGACCTGTCTTGCCTTCCTAGGTGAACCTTGTTACTGCTCCCCTGGCAAACTCATCCTTTTAGCACAGGACACAGAGCAACAGGACCAGGGGAACAGTCCTTAACCTTATTCACACCCACTAACCTAAATATTCCCCCCCTGGTCCTCTCCTCCTGGCTCATCCCAGCCACTATTTGTTATTGGAGTGCCTTTTGGGGGCTTTGGGTAATTGCCATGAGTCATAACATCAGCATTTACTTATCAGAGGAATCACAGATCAGACACTGCCATGAATATTGTATAAGCTTGGGTAGGAATTAGCATAGCCAGGCTCAGTTTGATTTTAGGCACTAGAAAATGGATTCGGTCCCCACGGGGCCAGCATTTTATGAAAACACCAGGGCCAAATGATTTGTAACTGAACCTGACAATACATTTACTTACTTAGATATTAAACCACACCTCCAGCCTGGGAATCTCATCTGCACTATGTCTGTTGGGCGAGTGAAGTAAACCCCTCACAATACACCTACCAAGGGATTGGAGGGGGAGAGGTTTATTGCTGTTTTTTCAGCTTTTCAGAAGAAAGCTCCAGAAAACTGGTATGAGAAACCTCCCAGAACTGACTCCATGGCTGCAGTAGTGACTTGCAGGTGTCTGGGCTACAGTATGGGCCAGCATACAGGAATCAACAAGCTTTGGAAGTTCCCCCAAGGGACTGCAAATCCCAAAGAGACACTCCACAGGGAATATTCAAGAACCTTAAATCTCTCATGTTATGCACAACAACAGGGAGAAATTCCCATTTATCACTCCTGCCCATCCCATCAGGAGAGCTGTCCTCAGGGGACTTCACCTAAGGCAGGACCATGCAGACCAGGAGCTGCACACACAACTGAGGATTATTTCTAAGCAGCCATGACCCAAGACATGACTCTCTCTCAAGACAGTGCTGCACCAAAAGGCAATTTAATACAGGTGGGGAGGGAACAGCCCACTGACTGTGCATGGGTTATGAATAGAGGCATTCAAGTAAACCCAAATAAAGGCAAATAACTCAACTTCTATTTTACACAGTTTTTGAACGCTGTAGGGGCCAACGCAGGACTAAAACAACAAGAGATCTGACTTGCTTGCTGCTTTCCACCACTCAGGAGCCTGAAGCAGTCAGGGGAGACAAGCTCTTCTGTTGTTTCAGCTCCCAGGCTTACAGAAACCAGCAGAAAAGCCACTCCACGTGCACGCTGTGCTCACAAGCCAAGGCACCACCAGGATGGTAACCTGGACACTAAATGGGCTACCCGCTCTCGTGGGTGCATAGGTGCTGGTCTGAATGGGGCTTCAAAGATGCTTGGCAGCACCAGAGCCATGCATTTTGGGGAAGGCAGATGAGATCCTCTGGATCTGATTTTTCATTTTGGGTGCAATAGCCACCAGTGGTGAAGAGCTAGGCACACAACATCGATTCTGCTTGTAGAAAGCTTTCAGTGCAGAGCTTGCTCCAAAAGCCTGACTGCAAACCTCACAGTTGGTGGGGAGGATCCTGATGTGCTGCCTGTGCAGGAGTCACTAACAACCTGGAGCCCCTAGGAGCAGCATGAGGATTTGCCTTCATCCCTCTCCCTCATCTCCTGGAGCCCTGGCACCCTCTCCACAGCACCCTGCTCCAACTCCAACCATGGGAGGGAAACAGAGCCCAGCCCAGCCTTGCAAAGCCTGCAGGGGTGGGGAGAGAGGTGAGGTGGTGATGCTTCCTGCACAGGGTGAAGATCAGTCTGCCTCTACATTTCAACTCCACCTCGTGGGATCATAGTTCATCCTGGAGGAGAGGTTCCCACTTTACAGGAAAACTATGAGAGACAAGCAGAAGGCTTTGCAGGCAAACATGCCCAAATCCCAAGGTCAGTGTCCTTGGGAGGGCAGCTGAAATGCCAGAGTAATATGGGAGCTTTCCTGGCAGAAGAAGGGTGTCAGGGCTCAGGGGAACAGCAAATATTTACATTTTCAGGTCAGCACACAATGAAAAAAGATATTTAAGGAGTCAGTGGACTTAGAGGAAAAGCTGTTGTCAGTGTTTCCCTGGCTACTGCATGCCTGGTACTCAAGTATCCAAGTCAGGACACCTTATTTACAGAAAGTCCCAACGAAACTGGCAGCAGCCCTGCAGTGCTCAGCCGACACCAGCACTGCAGAGGGTGGTGAGCAGGATAGGGCAAAGACAGATGAATTCGGAAGGCTCTTGCCTCATGGGAAGGTAATTAAGTAGCAAATTGATGGTTATTTAAAGCAGGCAAATGGTTATTCTTGGTTTAAGGTCAGGCAACAGAGCTGAGCACCTGAGCTCACCCCAGAACGGGTGAGGACCCCAAGGAGCAATTCTCTCTTGCCACTCTCTCCAGGCCTTTGGCCATCTGTGGGAACACTCCTCCTCCCTTGCAGGCTGCATTAACCCTCTGCCAGCCTGTACCCACCTCACCAACGCTGCATGGAAATGGGTCAAAAAGATGCATGTTGCAGCAAAGCTCTTGAACTACAGGGAGAAACTCTATGTAGGTAGGCTCTTGTGAGCCAGGCACCTTGCACGCTGCAGTTTGTCCCCTGCAGGAGGAAGGTGGCAGTCCCCAGGAGGGCTGCTGTGAGCTTTTATCATCTTCATGGCTCTTTGAAGCCACTCAGACAGAGCCTCTCCCCTGCTTCTCCCAGCAGCCTAGGCTGCTGGAATTCTGGCACTGGCATGTACAGTAAAAGCAAAGCCATGGTTTACATCAAACAGGCACTCTCCTGTAATTCATGTCACTAACATAAACCAGATGCCACCTTCCTCAGCCGCTGCAGAGAGCCTTTGCATTACATAAAATAGTAAGAAAATGAAATTTAAACCTTCAAGGAAAAGCAAAAATAAATAAATCGGTAATTAGGCAAAAAACATCCAAGCCAAAAACAGCTTCCAAGTTTCCAGGAAGAATTAGGTTGCTTATGGAAGTCCTGTTTCAACTAACAGCCTGCCTGGCAGGTGGTAGGAATGTGAGTTTGCAGAGAGCAGAAACATGAAGCGGCTCTGCCTGGGGCACAGTGCTTTGCTTTGCTGTTTTCTTGTTTTAGTTAAACAAGAGGAGACATTGCAAATACTCAACAGAAGGAGCAGAAAGGAGAGCAGTGCATGAGCGAGGCCTTCCCTACCTTGGATGCCGTAGAGGCGATTCAGGCGCGACCGTCTGGCCTCGTCGGCGTAGGGCACAGCTACCCAGGGCATCTCGCTGAAGTACTGCTTGAAGGAGTCCTCTGACCTGTGCAAGGGGACAGGGCATGGGATCCAGAGTGCAGCCCCTCTGCCTGCCAGGGCCTTTCATCTTCTCGTTACCAACCTGGCCTGCAAACCCTTTATCCCTTCCACCAAAGCCCATTGGAAAGGGCTGCTGGCAGACACAACGTGGGGAGGGTCAGACCAATGTTAAGCCCCCAGGCCCTCATGAAGGTGGCTGTGGTGCATTTTTATCCTGATAGAACACTTCAGGCTCACTGGAGTATCATTCTGAATGTCAAACCATGGTGACAGCAGCAACTTAAGCATCCTTCAGACCTCTGACCCACGAGCCACAAAGCAAAACACAGAAGCTGCTCCATAGCCAGAGCCTGCTGCCCTCACTAACCCCACTTTGCACTTCACCACTGGGCAGAGGACCTGGGCAGCCTTGCTGGCACCAGAGCCAACCTGCTCTAGCCCAAATCAAATTTCCTCCTCAAATCAAATGGGGAATGCTCAGAGCTTCCCAGCTCATGCAGGGTTCCTTACCTGTCTGCACTAACAAAGAGTATCTCAAACTTCTGCCCTGCCTCCTTGATTTTCCGGTAGGACTCCACCAGGACCCTTGTGAGGCTTCGGCACGGTGGACACTGTGAAACACAACACAAGCATGAGGACATTGTCTCCTCCACACAGACAAACCCACACCCAGCAGGTCCAGATGACCTAGTGACCACAAAAGGACAGATGTGACCTCTTTGCTAGAGTACTGGGCAGCAGCCCTGGACACAGCTGGGGCTTATGGCCCATAAATTGCCAACAAAACCTCTTCCATTTTTAATACCTCACTACTCTTCCTCTTCTGAAGGGCCAGCCAAGGATGACAGACCACTGCAGCTTCTCCCAGAACAACTGGAGCATCTCAGCTGCTTTAACACCAGCTGGCCTGCCCCAAGGTCTTTATTGTTCTACAGAGCTCTGCAACAAGAGCTGCAGGGGGATCCCCAGAGCACGCCCAAGCTCACTCCACTCACCCAGTGGGCAGAGAAATAGACCCCAACGTGCGAGCCCTCCAGGGCGTTGCTGTCTAGTGTCTGGCCATTGTTCCTTAGCAGAGGCCCAGCAACAACTTCACTGAAGGGTTTTGGCCCCCAGGGGAACTCCAGACCTGGAGGGGTTGGGATGGAGGGGAAAAGAAAACACAAACCAGCAAGATGCACATGAGGCTTCAAAAGTCCCACCAAAAGAAACACCATCCCACCTCCTGCACCAATACAGGGGAGCCAGGGAATCACAGAGTCATTTAGGTGGGAAAAGGCCTTCAAGATCATCAAATCCAACCCTTAAGCCAAGCTCTATGCTGGAGCTAGAGTTGCCTCCTTTTCCCCAGGTAGGCTGCACTTTCAGCTTAATGAAGCCTGTTCTGGTTTTGTGCATGATGAATCCTTATCAACAGCATTTGTTTTAACAAGAGAAGGCAAGGTGGTACCTGCTGAGGAATGCAGTCAGACTATTTGCCTTATACTGATACTAACCATCTGGGTTATTTATTTATAAAACCTTAAGTACAGATATGGAAATCATGGTTTAGACACTTTTAATATATATATTTTTTAAAACCTATATATAAACTAAACTTCCACTAACCCTCTGCACCCCTGAGCAAGCATGTGTGTGTACACACAAACACATGCTCTGAATCATCTGCTGCCAGCTCCCCGAGCAATCAATCTCTGCACTTAGCCAGAGAGGAGGAAACATGACAGATGGCTCAGGCCACAACTTGCTGCACAGTTCCTGCCACCTGAATCACAGCCTCAGTCACCAGGCTCACTGTCTACTTCAATGGTAGTAAAATGTGTGCATGGAGAGCCTACAGCAGTTAGTGATGGGTCTGCTGAGCCTCTGGGTGGGAGGGGGAAGGGTGCAGGTTGTGTGTTCGTTTTGGTTTCTGCAAATTGGAAGAAGATGGATTTAACATCAACCCCCAGCACAATAAACCTCAGGAATGGAAAACAGTAGCATTTTTCTGTTGCATTTCTAAATAATGGGGAATTCATTATCCTGACAGAGTGTGATGTCAGTGATAAAGTCCCATTCCATGTTTTGGGAGCATTCTGATCCCTGGGCCCTCAATCTGTCTGTCCATGTGCCTCCATCAAATCAAATTTAATCGAATCCAAACTTAATGTTTCAGTTAGTCAAACTTTTTCCTCATTAGCACTTCAGACAAAAATCCTGGAGGGGAAATCTTTGTTCTTTTCAACAAGCAAAAGCAAAAGACAAGATCTGGCAGGAATGATGCAGAAAATGTTATGCTGAAAATAATACAGTGCTTCGATCAGTGAAGTATGACAAGAGTTGTTTGTTTCCTTCTCCCCCCCACCTCCAAGGCAATTAAAAATTAACTGAAAGGAAAAGGCAGCTGTCTGCCCATGTTTCCATGGCACTCAGGACTCCAGGGCTTACCTTCTGGGTCATCTCGGATGACCAAGAGGCCATTCCTGCAAACCACCTTCCCGGTGGAGGCATCGATAAATATCAGGGAAGGAATGTTGGAGACTCTGTACTTGTTCCACAGCTTCAGCTGTAAAAGAGATTGGGAGGGGAGAGGAAAATGGTAAACTTGGCAGTGTGAAGAGGAAGATTTTGGAACATTAGCATCTTTCAGAGCTAAGCAACAGAACTCAGCTGATGCTTCAGCAACATGTGAGAAGGAATTTCTCCAGAGCTGCTGAGCCAGCATGCACCTCCAGGACCTGCAGAGACCTGCACCATCAACATTATCCCCTCAGTACCACAGGCAAGACCACCACTTGTCTCACATCTGCTGGGAGCCTGCCTGTGAGCACAGGTATAGCTTCTCCTGCTGCGTTTGCCTCTTTGCAAGTAAAATGGGGATGGCATTTACCATACTTTGAGGTCTTTGTTCAGAAGACAAGCTAAGCACAAATACTTTTAATGCCACTGCTCTGAAGCAATTTGTAATGCTTCCCTGGCTGCTTCCTCCCCTCCCATTTCAACATTCATTAAACAAATCAGTAAGCCTTGCCAAGACACAGCCAAGCTGAAAACACGGCCAACACACAGGAACAGAACTCTCCTGTAACTGGGGCTTCCCAAATTCCTTCCCAGAAGCAGATTAATGGGTTTGACACCAGCCTGGGGGCTGAATAGCCCAGATCATCCATCCTACGCTGCCAGGCTCACAACAGTCCCCACCAGCTACAGGTAGAAGCCCTGCAGGCTGCGATGGACACATTTTGGATGTCCCAATCTAGATGTTGCTGTCCACTGGCCATTATGTTCTGCAGTGAGCTCAGCTCCATACAGCACCACTGACTTAATGCTCCGGATGTCACACGCTCCTGGGTTGACATTTCTCAGCATGTGCTTCTGGCAGAGGGCAATTTGGAGCTTAACCCATGTACAGAAGCTCGATGGGATGGGGAGGAACAAGACAACGACAGCTGCTGGCACAGCCCAGCCTGCAGGTGTGTGCTGGCTGTGGCGAGAGGAGCTGGTTGGTCTCCCCAACACACACAGAGGAGCTGCTGTGATCACCACACTGACTTATATTTCTCCAACATTTCAACCTGAACAGCCCAACAGTGAATTATCAGCCTCTTAAACAAAAGCCAAACCTTAGCTGTGCGCCAGAGGGGAAGGAAATGAATCACAACCTTCCCCTAACGGCAGGCTCTGCTCCGCAAAGCCCCTCGGGCTTGGGGTGTTTACAGCCAGCTCAGGCCTGGAGAACAGAACCCAGCCACAGGAGAAGGGCAGGAGGGGACAGAGAATCCCACCCAGTGCCAGGGAGGGTTTGAGCACGAGGGCCAGAGGAAGCCTCACACAACATGCTGCTGCTTTCATCAGTATCCCACACAGAAAGTGAACAGAGTCTCCAGAGGAAGAGGCCACAATTCTGGATGCATTTCCATGACTCCCAAACAGCAGCAACACCATTTCCTGGCATGGGAATGATCTGGGAACCAGGAAAAGAGGGCAGGAATGGGATGTCATGTGCAGACCTCACCAGAGCCCTAGCTGAGGGAGAAAGTCACATCCACATTCAGGTTTTAAAGTCACTATATGAAGTATTTCTCTTTATACCTTTTCTACCTACAATGTGTTCTACCTAACACCTTTTCATAGGAGATGGATCTGACCGACAAGTGTCAGGCTGCTGAGGGGAGATGTTAGCAAAAGGCTCTCAGGTCGGAAGGAAAGTGTTACCACTGTGCTAAGATGACTTTATTAGCCTTCATCTACTAGGAACTAAGTAGAGGTAAGGTTTTAAGTCCTGCCCACCAGCCTTTCATTTCCAATAGACATCATTCTTGGGACCAGGCAACTCATTCATGATCCAAAGGGTTTTGGCCACAGAAAGGAGAAAGACTTCATCCTGAATGCAAACCAGCCCTCTCACAATGAGAGTGTTCAAGCCACAGAAGGTAAAATCCACTTCTGTGAAGTTTAAAGGGTGGGGAAAAGCTCTTTATAAGGATCATAGGCATTTAAGAGGGTGCTGCAAACAATGAGGGAAATTACAACAAGCAATTGGATCGTTCTCTTTAAATAGCAGCTTACATTACACTTCATTTTGCCAAGCCCTCTATATAGGGCCAGCACTCTCCTGGGGCACTATGGTGGGTCATAGCAGTTTTCCTTGGCTGGGAAAGCAGCAGGGTCTGTACTTCAGAGCCAGGAGCCTGCAAGCACTCACTGAGCTCAGAGGGACAGGACTAGGACACCCCAGATAAGAAGATAAAACCAAACCAAACTATTCTTACTGGAAGCAAGAAGTGCATGGCTGGCTCCAGGCCGTCTATAGGGTCCAGAAGACCTGGCAGCTCTCACTGACAACTGGTCCTGGTTCTTCTCAGGACATGTAGTTCCACTGGGCACTAACTGCAGAGCCCAATCCTGGCTGCCCGACATCTGTGGTATGGGTAATGTGCAATCCAGCTACTCTGTCCCCATGAAATGGAGGGTTGCATTTTAATTCATCATTGATGGTCCACAGGAGAATGCCTCAAGCAAGCATGAAGCTAGGTGTGTGTCAGAACTGTCAAAAAGCATAAGTAAAGGTCAACATGACATCTGCTGCTGCTGGGGGAGCATGTCCATCACCAGGCTCTGAAACTTGAACTCACTGTCATGTCATGTCATGCTCTGTCACATCTGGGGTGAAGGGGAAAAAGCAACAAAACCTGCCAGCTTTTCCCTTGCACCTGTGCAAAAGCAGCATGCAGCTCCCAGACACCATCACCCAGGTCACACCAAACGTTCCAGAGTTCCATACCCACTGAGCAGCTCTTACTAGTGCAAGGTATTTGCTGCCTGGGTTAGCACTGGAACTCATCACACAACATGACAAGTGCATGTGAGATGACTGGAACTGGGTTGCCATTTTAAGCCCAATTATAAAACTTACATCTCAGTTGCAAATTCATGGCCTCGACACACTACCCATATTCATTTTGCTCTCTGTATTGGAAAGTACCAAATGTGCTGCTTGAAGTGGAAGCAGTTCGGTCAGAAGGCTCTTCTGTGTGCTAGGAAAGCTGATGGGGAATGAAAGGCATGTGCTAAGAGGACAACTGCCAGGATCTACCACCATTCCTACCACTCTGGCCCACTTCAGCCAGACTCAGCATTCCAAAGCCTGTCAGATGCTTCTGAAGGAAGCCTGATGGCTGCTTTTGCTGCAGGCATGACCTGAAAGAGCAGAACCTTGATAGGAAAAGGGCCTGGCTCATTTTAGCTGGGCTTTTGGATAAGACAGCTTGCTATTGGTTTCCTAGACCGCTTTGCAGCCTCCAGCAAAGACATCTCATGTCCACCTAAAGCCTTTGGACACCACAATGACCTAACCCATCTCGTGGCAAACCATTACACTGGTTAGTTTTTCCCATGCTAAAATTCCAAGGGTTCACACACACTCAGGGTTCTGCAAGGAAGATGAACTCCTCCTACACCTGCTGGTTGTGGTCCACGCAGGAAGGGGAGCCCAAGAGAAAAGGGGAGCCCCTTGGACAAGTACCTGCACAGCCAGGCACCTCGCTGAGGATCCTGTGTCAGGCTGGGCGTGGGATGTGGAAAGCAAATTATGACTTGCTGGGAAGCCGCAGGACGCTGGGCTGATAGCTCCGGCAGCAGGGCAGAGTGCTGCCTCAGCAACTTTGAAAAGCTGGTTTTCCTGCTGTGAAGAGGATGACATAGAAATAACATACTCTACACTCTGAGGATTTGATCATCCATTTAAAGAGGGGATCTCTGCTCTGCTTCCCAACAGCTGTTGCAAATCTTCAGGATCAAGCCAAAGCTAACACAGATGTGAAAATAATCTACGGACTATTGAGCCCAAAAGCAGCTGATCCTCTCGGAGCACCCCTGGCTCCTGGTTCAGGCTGCACGCCTGCTAAACTCAGTACTCAGCCCAGGATGCCTGCTGGGCAAGGAGCGAGGAAGGACAGCCCCTCAAAAGATGCTGTCTGGGCTGATCAGCATTACAGAAACCTCGCTGGCTCCTGGGCAGGTGGCTGAGTACAGCAGTCCAGTGGAAAAACCGGAGTCACCAGATTCCTCCAGTAAGCTTATTCCTCCATAAAGCATCACCACACCAGTCCTGGAGGACCTGGAAACTGCAGCCCTGGGCTCCCTCTGTGACTCCATCCATGACCAGCTGTAAGAGGCTTTAAAACGATCGCTTCTTGTTTGAGGTCTGTGGCAATCCCAAGGCACTGGGCCCTGGAGCAGGGCTCGGCATCGATCACAGAGCTGCTCTCCACACGGATGTCTGGCTCCCTTATTTCCTCCACCCTTATGGCTGGGAAAGGCCTGGCCAAGAAGCATGCTGGAGAGAAATTTGCAGACAGCCACAGTAATTTTTCCAGATAAAGGTGTCAGAGGAGAGGTCTCTCCAGCAGCCCATGGCTGTTTCTGTGCAGGGCTGGCACCCAGCCGGGGTGGATGAAATCCTCTCCTGCTCTGTGCGTACCAGTGGGGAAGGGATCCCCAGCTCCCAACAGCTGCTGGCTGCTATTTTTGGTTGTGTTGAATGATTTATCAGCCCTGGTCGCATTCACTCACTAACATAAATCCTGAGCTGCAGTGGTTAATGCTGGCAAAGACAAAGCTCAACTGCTCGCAGTGAAATGAGCCCTGCCTGGTGGGAAAGTCATCCTCCTGCCCTTCTTGGGGGCTGTGTTTCTCAGTGCTTCTGTGAACAGGGACCATAAAAGCTCTCACACCTCCATCTTCCACAGGACATGGAGCTGTCTCTGCTCACTACATGTGCAGGCTTCAGAGGCACCTGCCAGTGGCCGCACCAGGGCAGACACTGCTTCTGCTCATCTTGCAATTGGAGCTTCCAGCCTGATCAGTGACAGCCAGACAAAGCTGCTTTAAAACCTCAAATGCAGCTCCCTGAGGACTGCTGAGAGTACAGGAATGAACATGTTCCCAGTGTGGATGGCTGCTGCTTTCTGCTAAATGAAGTGCAATGCCACTTTTCTTCTAAAATCCACCCTTGGAGGCAAGGTGCCCTGGGTTTGGACAGCTCCTCTGGTGTTAGATAGATCTCCCTTCCCAACTGCCCTGTGAGTGCCCATGACAGGGTCCAGCCAGGTTGCCATTTCAGACACCATCTCAGCTATTGCTGGTCTCTTGTTCCAGAGCCTTGGGCTGAAACATGAATCTGAGGAACACTTAAGCAGCACTCAGGTGGAAAAGCTCTCTTGGTCCAGGGCTGCAGGGACCAGCAGAACCCATTTCGCAGCTCTACCTCCAGCTCCACCACAGAGACTGGCTCCAGGCTGGTGAGACAACCATGGCTATCCCCATGTCTCTGCTCCCACGGTCCAGCACTGCAGGGGACCTCTCTGTCCTCACTTGGAATGTTAAATTGAGGCTTTTACATTGTGCCTTAAAGGGTTTACAAGCACCAGGGGCCACCCAGGCTCTGCAGACAGCAGGAATGGGGCTGCAGAACAACAAGCTGCTCCCTCACCCCGTTGATTTAAATCCAGTTCACGCCTGTCCCTGCAACTCAAGCTCAGCTCAGGCAAAGGCTTCTCCTCCAGCCCTCCCTCATTGCTCTGTTCCCTTCATGCACAAGGGAAGCCCCTTAGCAGAAGGGGAATGCAGTGCAGGAACCACACACAGCCAAGAAGTGGGAGGAGGCTTTCAGGGCAGATGGTGCACGCCAGGAACTGACCTTGTGACACAGAGGAGACCAAGAGAGGCTTGGGATAAATTAATGTCCATTGTGCTGCTGTTCTCTGAAAGCAAATCAAAATCTAATTACAAAATACAATGCTGAGAGAGGTGTCTGCTCTGAGAACATTTATGAGCTGAGGAAGGAGAATTTGGAATTGCAATAAACAAGATTGATGCAAGCAGCTGAGGCTGATACCGCAGGGCACCAGGCCTGCTGGGGCACACGGGCTGGTGGGCAGCTGAGCCACCATGTTATCATTCCTCTCTGCCTCCAAGCTGTCTGCAATGGGAGAAACTCCAGTTAAAACCAACCTTAGGACCAGTTTCCCCCAGCAGCCTTCTGTGGATGCTCCCCACACCAGTCATGATCCCCCAGTATGGCTCAGTGCAAGCCAAGACTAAAATACCAACCCAAAAGCCCTGCAGCTCCATGGTGGAAGACAAGCACAGCACGGCCCAGCTTGGGGCTGCCTGCATCACCCCACAGCAGCAGGGGGGCAGGGGAGACCCTGGCAGGAGCCAGCTTGTAACCCTGGGCTTTTGTCCTTCCCGACCATGAAAGACAACAGCAAAAGCTTTGGAGCTGAAGTGGAAGGAAATCCTCTCTGCGGGGTTTTTGGCAAGGCAGCCGCCAGCGGAGGGCTGCTCTTTGTTCCCCTGAGGAGCTCTGCAGCCAAAGCCCCAGGGTGGGGGACCTTGGCCAGCCCGAGCTCGTGTCCTGGCCCTGTTGCATTCTCCTATTTTCTTCCTCTTACCACCCTGGTCACCCAGCACTGGCATCACTGCTTTTTACAATCTCCTGGGCTAAGCTGCCCAACCGCCCGCGAGCTGAGGATTTCATCTGAGGGCAAAGCAGCAGACGGCTGGCACAGGCTCGCCTGGCTCCGAGCACAGGCTGCCTCCTCTCCTCCTGACACACATGCAGGCTGACAGGCTGGATCCTCCACAGCCCACATCTGATAGGAAAACATTTAATTTGAGCAGAACTGAAGAGCAGTTTAACATGATCTATGGAGAGCAAAGCCCCAGGGCCCGGAGCTGACCCAGGAGGTGGCCTGAGTGGTTTAGATCTGCAAGTTTCAAAGCAGCGCTGGGCTGGCAGCTTGATTTGATCTCAGGATCAGGGTGAAGTAGCATTTGTCTAAACACATAGATAACAGAGGCAGCAAATCATGCAGGGAGGATGCTACAAGACAGGCTGGTCTATCAACACCACAAGGATGTCTTTTATAAACCTCTTTTTTTGCCATGTAGTTCCTCAAATTGTATTCAACAGCCTGAAGAAGGTGTGGAGTCTACAGATGCAGCATCATACCCAGGACTAGGAAATAAACCTCTGTACATCTGCAAGAAATGTCTTTTTATTCTCTGTGTGCATGGAGATGGTGGGATTTGACTGTCAGGCTTGATGATCTTCAAGGTCTTTTCCAACCAAAACAATTCTATGACTCTATGCTTTGTGCTGCCTCTTAAAGGGAGGCCTGCATGTGAGCACCTCAAGATATCTCACAACCAACTTCTCTTCCTGCAGTTCTGGGCTAAGCCCTCTTCATTTACTCCCAGGAGAAAGGGGGCACAGGGCTTGCACAAAGATGGGTGCAGAACCCAAGGGGTCTGCCAGCACCTTGAACCCACCTGCTTTCACAGGCTTTTTTTCCATGTTTTTCTGGTAGGTAGGTGAGACAGCAAGACAAAGACATAAAAAGCAGTGAGGAAGGAGGGAGTTAAAGTGTTTGTGGGAAAACTTAAGATATGAGTAGAAGCATTTCATCCATGGCCCCCATAAATTACACCCCCAAATGACCAGCACTGAGTAAGAAACAGCTATGTAAACACAGAAGTAATGAGAAAAAATAGTAATTTCTCTCTGTGTCTATGGGGGAGGGATGTTCCTCCATCTAGTGATAGGAAAGGCAAGGGGTGGCAGTCTAGGAAGCTGAATCTAGGTTCAGGGGCTCTCTTGGTCCTAAGCCTCATCTGCCATTGGCAGCAGGACGGCTGCCAGCACCACCACACATCACAGCCTGCATTTCCTACCCACCACCTCTGCTGCTGCTGTTCCCTGGAAGGCAGCCGGCGTGGGGCTGGTGGTAATCTCAAGGTCAAACACCCTGCAATCCCAGATCATCAAGAAACAAACATCTCTGAAAAGCCTGGAGTCTACAGAGTTCCCACCAAACACAAAAGCCTTGCAAATCCACAGGGAAATCAGGACTTTTTTCTCTCTTTTTTTGTTTAGTGCACACAATGAGGTATTAGTGTGGTTTCTGTTTAGTTTTCAGCAGTTAAGCTGAAAGGGAACCTCACACAATCAGATCAACAAAATGCTGGGGAACAATGGAGTGTTTGTTAGCACTGTAAGGCACCCAGCAGAGCCAGGCCTTCAGGATGCCAACAGTGCTGGAAGCCTTGTGAGCAGTGACCTCCCTGGGACACACCAGCACCAGGACATCCCCCAGCCCCTCATAAAACTACCAAGACATCAGCAAATACATTCTTGTGCTGCTGACAGACCCACTGGATGGGAAACGTGATCATAACAAAGAGACTTATGAAATCAGAGAATCATTAAGGCTGGAAAAGACCTCCAAGGTCATCAAGTCCAACTGTCAACCCAGCACCACCACACCCCCTAAACCATGATCCCAAAGTGTCACATCTAGATGTTTTCTGAACACCTCCAGGGATGGTGACTCCACCACCTCCCTGGGCAGCCTGTTCCAAACCCTGACCACTCTTTCAGTAAAGAAATTGTTCCTAATATCCAGCCTGAAACTCCCCTTGCACAATTTGAGGCTCTTTCCTGTCATCCTATTGCTGGATACTCGGGAAAAGAGATCAAACCCCCACTTCACTCCAACCTCCTTTCAGGGCATTGTAGAGAGCAGTGAGGTCTCCTCTCAGCCTCCTCTTCTCCAGACTAAACAAGCCCAGTTCCCTCAGCCATTCCTCATAAGACCTGTCCTCCAGAAACACAATTTCTCATCCACAGCATCACTGCTGACACTTCATTACAAACCCCTCCACTCAACACAGCACTTGCACCACTGTAAACAGGCTATTTAAAACCAACTCTGTTCCTTCAGCTGATCTCAGGAGAGAATGCAACTGGCTGGTCTGGCCCGGCCCTCCCTGCAGCCACATCCATCTCAGCATCTCAGAGCCTACAGCACTGAATCTCAGTCTGGCAGCGCTCCTGGTTTGCAACCCAAGGAGGATTTTCACACAAAGGTTACACAGCTGCAGAGCTAGAGAGGCCATAACCACAGCCTGCTCACAGCCCAGCTGCCAGGGCAGCTCTGGGTTTTGTCTGCACAACAGGCAAGGGGCTCTGTCCACAGCCTAGAAGGGTGGCACAGCTCCAGGGTTTCACTCTGCAACCACACTCAGGTCAAGATGCTTCAGGAGCTAACCAGATCCAGGTGTTCTCAAGTTCCAGCTGGAAAGAGCAATCCCTAACAGTGAGAGATCTGAGTTATCCTGCTCCTCCTTGGCTCTTAGCATGGTGGAGGGATTGTTTCACAGCCCACACCGACCCAGCACAGCCGTGGTGCTCGGAGGTCCTTCTCCTTTGGAGCTGTAAAGCCCAGCTGCAGAGCTGCAAAGTTGTAAAGCTGCACAAAGAGCCCACCACCAACTCTGCTCTGGGCTGATCCACTGCAGATGATGCACTCTCATGGCCTCTGTGTCCCTTTAACCCACCTCCCAAGAACCACAGATACCTGAGCCAGAGCTGGGTGCCCTGCAGGGATGATCATCAAACTAACTTGTGACACAGGCAGGACAAATGGAACAGGTCAGGCTGCCTGCAAAACACTCTCCTGTCAAGCACTTCTCTTCCTCCTGCTCCCCAAAGCAACACTCAGTCCCCTGGCTGCACAGGCTGGAAACAGAAACCTGCCTGAGATCCACCTCTGAACAGGAAAGCACCACTGTCCCATGTTTGCAATTATCACCTGCACACATTAAAAAACAGAGCAGAACAAAGCTGAGCACAGCTCAGATGCACAAACATCTCAGGGAAGCAGGTGGGAAGTTGAGGAAGTTGTTTCCCCACCCAGCTGCTCCTTTGCAAGAGCAGCTTTCCCATCAGGCTGTACTCCTGGCACTAGCTGTCAGGAGAAAGCAGAAGGACAGGGAAATTGGGAGGGCTGGGGGAAGGAGCAGAGATGTGGTTTGGGCCAGGCATGGAGATGCTTTCAAAAGCCATTTCCAGTCGCTGGGACAGGGAGGAACAACCAGTGCTGGGCAAGCCCGGAGGGGGCCATGGGGATGTGGGGTTTATGACACACACATGGTAGGCCAGGTGCAGGGCAGGCAAGGGAACCTGATCCATCTTGCAAAACCCTGCACCGAGACACAGAGGCCCCCAGCTCCAGAGCCACTGAGCAGGGAGGAAGGAGACAGCAGGCTGGGAATGCCTCCTCTTTAAGGCCTGAGCTGAGTGCCTTGCAACCGCCGAGCCAATTACAAAGACAAACGGGGATGGGGATAAATCAGAAGCAAGGTCAAAAGCCCCAGCTACGTCCTGACTTGACTGATGGAAGCCACAACATATAGAGTTTCTCAGAGGAGCAAGAGGCTGTGAGTCAGCACAGGGATGAAATACAGCACCGGGAAGGCAGCACTGAACCCCAGCGTGAGCCAGCATCGGGCACAGCACAAAGGCAGCCGAGGCGAAGCGAGAGGCTGCTGCCAGGAATCGATGACATCCTGAATCCCAGGGGTGCCTTCAAAATGTCAGATAAGATGTGGTGTATTAATTCCCTCCACTGACAGCCAGCCCCAGCTGGAAGGGAGGCTTGGAAACTGCAGGCTTCAGTCAGTTGCCCAATGCCAGTTCTGCCGCCAAGGCTTCCAGTAGACGGAGAACCAGGAGGTGAAGCAGAGGGCTGGATGGTGGGAGTGCTACCTCATCTTTTTTGGTGGGAATAAGAGGAATTCTGGTGGGAATAAGGGAGATTCTGTGCTGAAGGAAGAGCTGATCATGTGTTCTTTTATAGAGCACCAAAGCCTGCTGTGCACTGGCAGCGACCTCCCTTAGATGTGGCTGTATTTCAGCTGTTACTATATTCAGAGTTTGTAAAATGCTCTGGGATGATAAAATATCACTCCAGAAATGGTTATTAAAACAGTTTCCTGGAATTCGATCCATGGAGATGGAGAAAGTCTGGTGTTTTTACAAGAGCTTCAACTAGAGAAAGACCAAAGTTAAGGAGGATGTTTTGCTTCCATGTCTTTTCAGCAATAAAAAAGGGGCTGCAGGAGGGGTTTATTTGCTTCTGTAACATACAAAACAATCAGTTGTTTCCTCAGAGGGAAGCCTGACCTGAGGCAGGCAGAAAATACTCCTCAAGTCATCTGGAGGTGAAGGCTTTGTGCCTTAGTCATGCTCTGGATTTGTTTGTTTGTGTTCTTGTTTTACCCTGTTGCTTTCTGTGGTTGCTGACCCTCCAAAAGAAGATCCCAGGCTAACAAGATGCAAGCTGCAGGAACAGAGATCTTATCCAGGAAAAGAACACAGTCTGCCTTCCCATCCCCACTCCAGCCTCAGTGCTAGGAAGCAACATGTTAGGAGTTGGATGAGCCACAGGAAGTGCAAGAAATCATCTGCTTGCATCCAAGGAGCTTTTTCCAAGGATCTGCCACAAAGTTCCAGGCTCGGTCATCCCTTCCCCACCCTTGGGCTCACAACTGATTAAATGAAGCCACCAAGCTGAACTCCAACATACTCATCTTGTTTGGCAGCCCTGTGGTTTGGCTGCAAGCTTCAAGATTTCTCCCCCCTCTCCCTCCTTTTTGTTCAATTATCTTGCTTCATCTTTATTCTGTTTCCAGGAACACTTAGCAACAGGCTCTTGCAATCAGCCACCGGCAGGCAAGGATCTGAGCAGAAGACTCTGCAGTTCTGATGACCTTTTACTACACTCATGCAAATTTTAAAGAAAGTATGTGAACAATTTGCCTTTTAAGTATCCTCTGGTTACATTCTCCAGGAGTTAATTCTCTTTCTCTCCTTAGAGACATCAGAAACACCAGATTTTATGTTTTTACACTAATGAGAACAAAACCTGCAGCTTAATTCTAGTTTGCTTTGTGGATTTTTTTTCTCTTTATCACATGCACTGTGCAGACCTTGAATGGGCAAAAAATTAACCTGAAACATCTACCCTGGCCAAGACAACAGATCTGCTCCCACCATCCAAAGCCAAGTGTGGGCTTTGGGGTCTAAATCAGGAGCCAGACAAAGTGTTCCTGAGGTGGGCAAGACACTCCTGCTTTTCTTGGTGAGTGACTGTTAATGGTTGACCACCAGAAACTCTCATTCCAGGACAGCTGAAAAGTATGATGTCAGGAGCCAGAGGCAGTCATAGCATTCCAAGGAAAACAGCAGTTGTGATCTCAATGATTAAAGCTCATCAGACAGCAGACAACAGAGCTGCTGCAGTGACCAAGGACTCTTATTCCCATGAGACTCACTGTGGTGACACATGAGGAGATCCTGCCTTATCCAGGGACTTTGGCAAGCGACATTGGTCTGTCCCAGGGCCTCCCTACCTCAAAAACAATACACTGCCCACCACGAGGCTCTCAGAGCAGCACTGATGCCCCCACGCATAGTAAGTATTTCAAGGGTAGCTGACAAGCCTGCTTTGGGCACACCATGGCAGTCATTTTCACAGCTGCCTCGATGGGTGCCAGCAGCTGACAGGCTGACCAGCACTGGTCACCAGATTTAAACCAAATCCCCAAAGCTTTCCAGCACTTTCCCTGTCACTCAGTCATCTTCCTACAGACAAAACCAAGTTTGGAGACACCCAGAAAGCACACACCAGGACAGCCTGTGCAGCTTTGCAGGGCATAGGGGCATCACTTCATTTCTCCTTGGAATGAATGCTTTGTGTTTGGAATAAAAAAAAAATCATCTGTTTCTTGCAGTGATTAGAAGCTGGAGGGAGAGAATGGGTGAACACCAAAGTACCAAGGCAGGCAGCTCACTTCCTTCTGCTTTCAGAGCAGTGTTCCTAAACAGGAAAATAATTTGCAGTGCCCTACTCTGGCAAAAGGCAGCTCACAGATCCCTGATACTTCAGATGATCTTAAAAAGTATAATCCACTTCTTTTTTTCCTTTTAATAAATGAAAAGTCTGAATGAGCATGCCATTGATCTGACTGCTGGGAACAGCATCTGGAACATCAATCTCTGCCTGAGACTGAAGGAAAGCTCAAAGCAGCCAAGGCTGCCCTTGAACCAGATGCTGCTCGCTCTCACAGAAACGCCTGTGGATCTGTGTGAAAATGATTAAGCAAAATTGCTCCCTCTTTTTTTCAACTTTATAACTCAAATCTGGTTTCTCTTAGAGGGCAGATGCTCATTACAAACCTGCAGCACATCAAAGGGCAGGAAAACCAGAAAGGCAGCCACCCCACCATGCACCAGAGGGCCAGTGCCCAGCGTCCCGCCTGACCTGCCTGCACCCACTAGCTCCTCCCTACCCCAAAGCTTTTGTCTCGGGGTAAACAGCCAAAAGAGAGCCAATGGCCTCTTCAAGCTTTGGTCACCTTAGTGACACTATGAAGGATGCCAACCAGAAGCTATTCCAGCAGCAGCAGCCAGCAGTGATGTGTTTCTCTAGGGAATTCTTATGGTGTCCCAGAACTCAACTCCAACTATAGCAGCCCCACTCACTGGATGCAAAGCTGAGCATCTCTCCAACATTCCTTCCCCTGCCTGCGCCCAGACCCAGCCAGCAGCTCCTTCAGACACTCATTAACAAAATGACAACATTAAGGGACCATTGTGCAAGGACACCAGAAGCCTCTCAATCATCCATGAGAGACTGACCAGAGCAGCAGGAGATTGAGGACTTGCCAAGACAGAGCTGCTACGGGGCAGGGACAGAAGCTGCTGCACAGCAGAGCAAAACCAGCACCACTCCCACCCTGTCCCAGCACAGTGGCTTCACATCCAACATGTAAAGTGAGACCCAATTATGCCATGCATGGCTGCCAAACAGCAACACCTTCTGCTTTACCTCAAAGAGGGATTTTTTTCTCATGAACAGGGCCAAGTATCAGGGCTGTGACACAATCATTTCCCCTAGCCAAGGCTGTCTCACTTCCAACTCCACAGGCACTTCTGGTAACTCCACTTTCACAAACAGAATTCACTAAATACCTAAAATGTGATGATGCTGTGGTACACCCCCCACAACGAGCACTGCGCCTTTGCTCCCGCCGACACCAGCTCCATAATCCCACTGCTTCCCAGCAGCATATCCTTCCTGTGCCCTCCCAACACCAGAATATTGCTCTAAGTTTCCTGGAAACTTCTTGCAGATTTGAATCTGGGATGCAGATGAGATATTGCTCTTCTGTGAAAACCTGCAAGAAGAATGCCAAATGAAGACCTTGAAATCCCAGAGGCTGAACTCAGACACCACACTGCCTCTTATCCAAAGCCTCCTTCATCCTTTCTTCACTCAAACTCTACGGGACAGTGCTCAGATCTAAAATTCTTGGGTTTTCAGATCTGCACCAGCTACAGCGAACATCCAGCAGCTCAGGAAGGCTTAGCAGGACGTGACCTAAGGGGCACCAAACCCTGTGCATTTAATGCCACACCTGAAGCAAACCCCTGTCCTCAGAGGTGAAAGGCAAATGACCGATGAGAGGCCTCATCCCCAGCGCCCTTCTCATTTATTCTAGTTCAAAGCACTCAGAGAGCTCAAAGCAATCAGTCACCAGCTCAGATATTTAAGGAGGAGCATGGGGAAGGACACCTGGGAAGCAGAAAGCATGAAGCCAACTTCATCCAAGATGTAAGAGAGGGGGAACACAGCTGGGCTCTTACTTAACAGCTTCTTCCAGGCAGCCCACTGCCTCATCCATCTTAATCTTTGACCACCAAGAGATGAAAACCATTTATCCTCATTCCCTGCTCTTACTGAGAAGTTGTATGAAATAAAAGTAAAACTAAAACAAAGATCAATGTTATACCCCCTCCTCAGACAGTCTCTGCCTGACCTGGACTTTCTCAGCATCCCTTTTATCTAGAGAAGTGTTTTGGCTAAGGCTCTGCAGAGGAAACCCATGTGAGTAAGCCAGTTAAAAACCTGGTACTTTCATGTTTATACAGCCAGCTAAGCAGCACACTACAAAGCCTTTTATTCCAAGCCTCAGTGACAAGCTAGCATTGATATATTGCAGAAATCACCCAGGAATTAGGATGCACAAGGGGAAAACAAACAATTCCCTAGGTGGGAAATAAAGGCTCAGAAACTCAGGACTCAAGGAAAAGTCTGGACAAAAATCACTCCAAGATTGGGGAGCAATTTGTTTGTACTACGAGGTGAGAGCAAAACCAGCTAAAGATGCAGACTCCTTCTCTCCCTCCCCATGGTTTCCAAGAACTTAACATGTCTAGAGGTGAAGACAAAGATACCTGAAAGGTATCTCTTCCCCTAAATACCTTTATTCCAGAAAAAGCAATCTGAAATAATAGAATCATAGAATAGTCTGGGTTGGAAGGCACCTTAAAGATCATCCAGTTCCAATCTGCCCACCATGGCAGGGACACCTTCCACTAGAACAGGTTGCTCAAGGCCCTGTCCAACCTAGCCTTGAACACTTCCAGGGAAGGGACATCCACACCTTGCACAGGCAACCTGTTCCAGTGTCTCACTCACTGCACAACGAGTCCTCATGTGTTGGCAAGCAGTGCAAGTGGCTACAAGCACAAGAAGAGATGTGCTCCTTGGTTGGAGAGGTACAACACAGACACTGAGCAACAAGCTGATGCCAATGGGGCGCACTGAAGAGCAGCCCAAGTCTCCAGGTCATGGCAGGCTTCACGCACTGACCATGCACTGCTCTGTGCTGGTTTGCATTCTGTCTGTGCAAGGAAAAAGACATCTTTTTGTCATAACAAACCCTAAGGGAAACAGAAAGGCAAGGCCACAAAAATTACCCAGTTCAACAGGCACAAAAAGAAACAAGCAAGCCCTGGCCACCAGTTTGCTCCTGATTTTTGCAGGTTCTCAGCAAGCACAGACAAAAATGGGCTGCACTGAGCCCTGCACAAAGGGGATGTGGGAACTGAGGTGGCTCCCCGGCGCCAAGAACAATCTGCTGTTCCTGAATGAAAAGCAAAGAGTTCTGTAAGAGAAACTGACATTTCAGAGTCTTTGTACTGCTCTTCCCCACCACGGAGCAGGCAAGGAGCACGCCCTGGCTCCCCTGAAGACGCACGCCTCAGGGGTTGCTTGGGGCTGGGCAGCTGGAACAGACACCCAAACCCAGGGAATTCCCAAGCCTGCAGAAACCAAACTGGAGCCAGCTGGTCTATAAAGCTGCACCTCTACACACAAACTTTGCTTGTCTTCAATTTATGAAGTTCATGTCATTTGCTCTGCATGGTGTCTGAGGGTCCAGGTGCCCAGTCCTCAGTGGCAAGTCCTCAGTGGCACTGCTTGCCAGGACACTGCCAAGGGAAGAGATCCTCCTGCACAGACTCTTCTACAGTGCCCCAATATACAGCAGTGTAAAGCTTAAAGTTGGACTGGGTCTTCTCTGCTTTATCCAGGAGGGTTGAGGATCTCCTCTATCCACAGGGCAGAGCTGGGGACCAAAGATTAAACACTGCACACGTGTGGCACACTGGATTACAATTCAAAAAGAGGAGAAAAGCCCTGGTTGGGTAATTTCTTGCTGCTCAGTTTGCTGAAGGGCGTCAGGAAGGTCTGAGCCAGCAGCTCCGTGGAATGTTTCCAGGCTCCGTCTGGCACGTTGGCACCTTGCCCACTCCTCCACTCCTGTGCCAACAGGGACAGCCAGATACGTAGGACCTGACTTTGTGAAGACAGTTATGAAGCAGGAGGGAAAGACTTAGCAAATTCTACAGAGAGGTGCTGCTACAGATAATAGAGAATAACCCTTTCCAAGTCTGCACTTGCTTATGAAAAGAGAGATTTAAAGCTCCAAACCCAGCCCATTTGTAGGAAAATAAGCACAAGTCCCAGATTCTGTTCTCAATCCCAGGGAATCAGCAGGCAGCAGATTGTTAAAGCCCCAACAATGCTAGTTCAGACCTGCAAGCTGAAATCTCATCCCCCCTCTTCCTCCTCTGCAGCCCTACAGGAGGGCCACAGGGAAGATTTAGCGAGCGCAGCACTGGGTTGTTGTGGTTACCTTTCAGCAGATTCAAAAGAATATTACAAGGTATTCCCCAAGGGAATCCATAAATAGATAGGGGATTAAAACAGAATCCTTTGCTATTCCTAACTGGATAGTATGGCATTTGGACAAGCACTGCCAAAACACAGATTTATGGCAGAGCTGAGAGCTTGCATGGCCAACATGTACTCTGAAAACTCCAGATTCCAAGGAATAAATAAAAGCCTCTTCTAGGATACAGACAGCTCTTCTTCTAGGATATAGACAGCTCTTCAGTTAGTGAAGCTTCATGCAGCTCCAACCCTGCTTTCAGGATTTCTGCCTTCCTCTCCCTCCTCAGACTAAAGGCAGGTTTATACTGACCTTCCTCAACACTAAAATCAACTGCTTGCAGGGGGTGTTCCTCCTGGTACCATCATGGCACAGTCTTCTGCTCACTCTTCACTTCCTCGCTAATACTTTACATTATCTATCAGACCAGCTTCAAACTCCTTTACTGACAGTGACCAACATCAAAGAGTAAAGAACTGTAAGAACTGCTGACCAAAGGGAAAAGAACTATAAAAAGTACAGCTGTCGAGTGCTCCAGGCATCACTGCCACACTGGAGACACTGGGGAGCTGTGTGTTCTTAAAAGCTCCTTGGAGGATAGTGTGTTAAAAACCCAAGTCCAGACAATAGGAATTTTGCAGATAGCTCAGTGCTGCCCAAACTAATTTTTGATTTGGAAATGCTGAGAAGCACCTGAAGAGTCACTGTAACATACACCTGTGGCTGAGAGGGGCTGCCCACAGTCTGCTGCCTGACCGAGCAAAGCTGTTTTTCCCCTGGGAAAGCAGCCTCCCTGGACCCCAGCCTCTCTTGGGCAAGACAGGGCAGTTTGGAGAGGCTGAGCTCAGTGTTTTGTTGAAGTTGCCAGCATCCACAGTGCCCACGTTGGCAGAAGAGCAGTGGGCAGAGCTGCTCATCACCTTCCTGCCAGAAACCTGCACCAGCAGGTCGGCAAGGGAGAGCGGCAGCAGAGGAAGCGCTGTGAGGCTGTATTGCAAAAGACATTGGGGAAGGGAAATCAAGGGAAGGTCAGGATCAAAAGGATGGTGTCACATCCTGAGAAATTACCTTCTGCTTCGGGAGCCACATCTTAAAACCAGGCTCAAAAGTGAAAAGGGAACTGGTGGAGGCAGAAAACACAGCGCAAATGTGTGCCAAGAGCAAGCAAACAGAGCTGAAAAGCCAGCCCTGGGAAGACGGATCCATTCCCAGAGGCACCAGGCAGGATTGTTTCCTACTCCATATTCCCCAGGTGTAATTTTAAGTGACTCACTGATGGGGCTGCCACACACCTCCCTTGGGAGCCTGCATCACAGCTCCATGCAAAGGCACGGATCCTGCCTGCTGCAGTGGATCACAACAGCTGGGCAAAGCAGCAGGGTTGAAAAGGAGCACACTGGGTTGCAAAAAGAAATGCAAAGTCTTTGACAAAGGGGAAATGTTCCATCCTTATCAAATGGCTGTTACTGGCAACACACTCTTTGGGTACTGCCTACTTGCAGGCCAAACATGAAGCCAAGGACATTTGTTTAAAACCCACAGGCAGACACTGTGATTCCATTTTTTAAAAAGAGCACAACTGGCATTAATTTTAAAATCTTCCCACCATTGGGACTGGGATTCAAAACCAGCACTGGGCAGTGAGGCCAAAACACACTCAGAGCAGACGCCTGCAAAAGATTCCAAGGGAAATTAGTTACGTGGGGTTTGTAACACAAATAAAACAGGATCCAACGTTTACAAAGGAAAAAAACAACAAAACAGGCAGCTTCCCTAGAAGACAGTGCTGCCAGCCCCCTTTGCAGATTCAAGACCTGCCCAGATCTGAGGCTTCCTTGGTTCCCCATGCTGGTCAGTGTGTGCAGTGAGCTGAACAGCAAACACGAACCCCCAGCAGGCAGCAGCAGCCTCATCCCACCCTCAGGGCTGGTAGGGAAGGGGCTGCCTTGTCCCAATTCATAAACCAGAGCCACACCAGCTCCCAGGCTGGGAAGAAAACTCTCCATCCATCCATCCATCCTGCCATCCCTCCCCTGCCACACATCAGCTGCAAGCAGGATGGCACAAGTCCCTGGGCTTTCACTGCTCTGCTGCTCCCATCCCCACTCTCTCCAGGTAATGCCATGGTGGGCCAAAGCTGGATGCCCAACTGGATTACAGAAAGCCCTTGCTCTTAAAGTCAGCCTTACACCAGAAACCTTTTTTTTTCCCCAAGTAATTTTTTTGTAGCTGACTCACACGGAGCTTCTGCCAGGAATTTTTGCAATTAGTGAATTTGAGCAAGCTTTTGCCTGTGCATGCCTGACAACATCTGCTGATTTAAGTGAGCTGTGCTCAAAACCTTGCCCAGTGCTGGAGGAGCATGGCTGAGTGCAGCCCTTCCTCCCAGCAGCACGGCTGACTGGGTTCTTCCTGCCAGGCTGGTACAAAACACACTGCTCCTCCTGCAGAGAGCTTTGCAGCTCCTAATCCGTGTGCTGAAGGGAAGGAGATAAGCTGGTACAAAGTCCAAAGGGTACTGCAGAAGGGAGAGGGATGCTAGCTGCCTCTCAACTTTGCAAGCCTCTTGCTGCAGCATGCCTGTGACAGCATCCCCAGCTATGTGCCTCTCCATCAAGCTGCATAGCTGCAAAGCCGTCGTGCGTCACATCTTCCTTAGAGGCAGACGACAGTGGAGAGTTCCATAAAACCACAGGAAAAACGATTTCCTCAGCCTCTCTCTTCGAGGGACACAGGAGCTGTTTTGCAAGTGAGGCTCCAACACACAACAGTGGTCCAAGCTGAAGATCAATCATAACCCATGTTCAGATAAGCCAAAAGCAGACATTTGGTGTCAGCAGCCTAAACTACACTCACAGCCCCTCTTGGATGATCCAAAACCCTCCTATTTTCTGCTACAGGTCAGAAATGTAAATGAACTCCCACCTTTAGGATACAGCTGTTTGACCTCCTCCCTGTAAGGTTTGCTGCAGAGCAATGCCCGTGCCCTCCACACACAACTCCTCACTCCCCCGCTCCTGTAATTTATACCAGGTTACATCTGAAGGGCTGTGTTAAGAAAATACAAGAGTTGCCAAGCCCTGCAAAGCTAGGATGTGCTGGAAAGAAGGTTTTTCTGTAGCTTTAATCTGGTCAGCTCATCTAGGGTCTTTACAACACAGCCACATACCACGTGTGCACACAGTCAGAACCAAGAACAGAAGACGCTCAACAAGTGAGGAATTATTCAGTCACGGTTTTTGACTGGTGTTCCTGTGCAGCACTCGGTCCTTTTCACTTCACACTTCTCATGTGCTGCTCCAAGGCAAAAATGAAGGCGTTTTGCCACTGCAGACTGGGAGAGAGCTCAAACGATCCTGAATTTATTTTCATAAAATCCTAGAGAACTGCCTTCACAACACCTCCGCCTCGCAGCCAAAGAAAAGAGGCACAGAGCAGCTCTGGGCATCCAGTCCCAGAGTCAGCCCACAGCTCCCTGTTTATAAAACAAATAGCACTGAGCAGCAATTCACATGTTTGCTGTACAACTTCCCATGAGATCATCTGTAGCAGGAGCACTTGGCTCCCCTGCAGCTCAGCCCTCAGCCTGGGGACCCAGGAACTCGAGTCCCTCTCTGTGCATGCAAAGCCATTTACCTGGCACCATACGCGAGCCCCACGGCAGAGCTGAGCAGGAATCCCAAGCTCCTTAACCACTGCTATTTTTCCATGATTTGCCTCACTCCCTTCCCTGCAAATCCTCCACCAGGCAGGGCAGAGGTCCTATATACACTACTCCATCCATCCTTCCTTCACTGGATCACCTCAAGGAGTGAGGGCAGTGCTGCCATGGCAAAAGCCATATGGGATCCTGTAACAGAAACTGCCTCATAACACATACAGGGGCCTGAATGGAGGTTGCAGAAGAATACTGCAAATTAGATGCACATTTCTTGTTCCATTTTACTGGCTTTCTTTTTTTTTCTCCTGCCCTCCCTCTTATTTGGCTTTGGCTGCATTTCAGATTAAGCTCCTAATAAGGGCTGGAGTTGGAGGAGATTTTTTAGCCCATCAGATTGCAGCCTTCCAAGCCATTGAAATAAGATTCAAGCTGAACTTGAATTTTCAATAGTTTGGCCTAAAGGCAAGGGTGTTAACAACAGACCTGCCAACACCTTCTCTATGAGAAATGTCTGAAAACATGTCTGCACATCAAATGCTGCTCAGGCTCTGCTAGACAAAAGCCACAAAGCTAACATCTCAACTCCGCCACTAACGTGCTTGGCTGGTTTACTCCTGTCAGTAAAGCTCACATATTTTCTCTGAAAATCCAGCAAACCTCTAGGTTCTCTTTAGCAAAATGAGGTTTTCCCCCCCAACAACCCTAAAATGTGTTGCAGTTTAATCACAGAGACAAGACAGAGATAAGGAGGGGCAGGTAAATGAAGTAGACCTGTAGGAAGCAGACCAGGTCACCCAACACAACACCTCACCAGGATTAAAGATATTACACCAACATGTGTGGAGAGCAACCAGCAAACAGTCTGTCCAGTAGCCAGCTCCTCCTACAAGCAGCACAAAGCTACACTTGGGCTTTCTTTTCGGTCCTGAACATAATCAGCCTGAATCCTAAAAGCAAGGAAGAGGTGATAAAATGGGAACACATCCCCAGTGCCAGATGGAGGAGAGGGGATGGCTGCAGGATGGGTTTCCTCTCCTGTCCCACCCCTCTTGGTAACTGCATCTCATGTTCAGCCCAACAACCAGCAAAAACAGGACCTGCATGGGCTCCAACTTGGCAGAGTCCAAACCACCTCAATTTTGAAGCTGCCCCTGCCCCATAGTTTGTTGTTTTTTTTTTAGCTAAACCTCTGACTTCAGCAGTCTTCACTAAAGCAAAAATGCCATGCTATGAGTCTCTCAGAAGTCCTTAGGCCACTCCTGCCTAAATGCACAAACCTAAAGCACACCACACTACTGAGCCTCTCACCTTCAGATGGCAGCTTTGGGGGATACAACCAAGACCTCTGCCAGTACCCTGAACAGACTTTGATTTGGGCTTCTTTAAATTTTGAAGTGTATTTTACTGAAGGCACAAATGTTTCAGCTTCCCTGCCACTAAAATCTTTTCTATTTCACATTTCTAGCATGGTGGGTTTGAAGAGCAGCCATGGGTGCCTACTCCTGCCAGCGCTGGAGGCAGCAGGGCAGTGCAGGGCAGACTCTCCCCTCCCTTTGATAACAAACCATAGAGAAAAGGAACAATAATTTCTTGAACTGCCTCCAGGGAAAAAGAACCCTTCTAGAGTGGCTGGCAGGGCATCAACAGTAAGGGAAATTTCAGCTTTCAAAGAACAAAAATTACACAACAGAAGGAGGGAGTGGGGAGATCCTCAAGAAGCTGAGGTGATGCTGGTCCTATGAACTGTTTTACAAACTCCAGTTTCTGTCCTATGAAATTAAATCCTCTGTAGAAAAATCACCTGGCTCTTTTAGCAAGTGAAGTGTAAAAAGAATGGAAAAGAACTCATACCTGAGCAGAACTCTGGACTGGATAGGCTGTGACAGGCAGGAGAGTGGAAGGACAGCAGCCAAACCACTGGGATTTTGCTCTTCCAGTGGCTGCTGAGGGATCACTAAACCCCACAAGCAAACAAGGCTCTTCCAACACAACAGGCAGCACTGGCCAAGCCTCTGCTCACTGTGAGGGGAAGGAGAGCAAGGCAGGGAGAAGAGCATGGCAGTGGCTGCAAAAAGGTCTGGACTTGATTAAACTGATTTTCTTTAGCAACTTTTAGCTAAGCTAAGGGGAAAACCGCGCAGTATCCTTCAGTGGCTCTTAAGAGGGAAGCTGGAGTGAGACTGCTCCTTCAGCTGATGAGCTGAACCAAAGGGTCTGCAGTGCAGCAGGCACTGCTCCCACCACCATCCATTTCTCTGCTGGCAATAGGTGAGTGAATGGTAGCTCCCAACTTTGAAATCAAAAGGTGACTGGCAGCTCTGTGCCAGCTTGATGCCCCCTCCAGGAGGAATACACACTGGTTTGTGCAGCTTGAAGCTCTGAATGAAGCAAGTGCTGTTAGCAATGGTGGAGGAAAAGCAGAACAAAATGGCAAGAGAAGTGATTGCCCAAGCCCTCAGGAAGCAGAGGGTTTCTCTGCTGCCTCTGTGGCATAGTGTCTAATTTGCTCAGCTACAGAACAAGCTTAATTTCCTTTTGCAAGGTTCATTCTCATCATTGCTCTGGAGATGAGCTCATGTACCAACACCCCTTGTGTCAACCAGTGGGCTCTGTTCAGCCTTCAGCCACTGCAAGGCTGATGTAATTAATCAAGTGGAAGAAAAGAGCAGGCACCACTTGCCTTGGCCCCTCATTTGTGTGTGTCTGAGTAGCTGTAGGTGGACTCAGGCAGCATGGGCACAGCACCATCCTGTGCATGAGCTGCTTGGCACCACCTGCACTGGCCACAGAGCTGGGAGCAAACCCCCGTGGGATGGTGACTCACATTCACAGCCCGATGCCCTTTCAGTGCTGGCATGTGCTTCTGCACCAGGCTGGCTTATCCTCAGGGCCAGCAAATGCAGGCACAGGACAGCAAAGGCAGGACTCGATCTGTAACTGCACTAATTGCTGCAGTAATTAAAAAGTGGGAGACTAAGCTAAATACCACAAGTCTGAGCATCAGCAAAGAACTATGTTTTTTCCCAGGCACGACCTCTCACAAATTATTTTCCCTACCAAGAGCCACCTCCATGGGCCTTGACAATTGCTTGAGCAGGTGAGGGAGAAAAAAAAGGTCAGAATTTTTCCTTTCAATAGATTAGGCCTTATTTTCTCTTCAGTCTGGCAGGATGAAAAGACCTTTCTAGTAAGCAATTGAGTTTTCCCCACATCAGACACGAGCTGGCACGTTCTGAGCCTTCAGTATTTCAATCCCAATTAAGTGCAACAGTAATTGCTGCACCTAAGGGTTTCTCGGCTCCTGAAGAGGAAATGCTTCATACACACACAGATTTTCCTAGATTTACCACCGGATACTCTAGGCATGGATTGAGGGATGAATCACAACTTCAAATTCTTCATCACTAAGTCTGGCAAGCAACACTGCCACTTTCTGGCACAGAAACCCTAAAAATCCCCCATTCCCACCCCTGATGTCATCTGCAAACAGCCGTGGGATTTATGTCCTCTGGGACACTCCTATGCTGCAACTCCTTCACTGTTGGGGGTGCAGGGGTGAGGAGGGGTTCATCCCTGAGCTCAGCAGGTCTCTGCCATGGAAGCAGCTGGGTAACAGGATTTGTTCTGGATAATCCCAGCTCCGGCTGTCGGGAGCCAGGAGGAGGAAGCAGCAGAAATGCACTCAGCCAGCAATAGCAGCCAGCACAGGTAACTGGCTTGTCCAGGATTTATTCTCCCCCAGCCACAAATCACATCTCCAGTTTTAAACCCCAAGAAATAAAAGTCACAGCACGAAGGCAAGAAAGGAGGTAGGAGGGCTCTGTGCACTGACATCAGGGAGATGGGTTTCCCACTGTGCACAGGCAGGTGCCAACCTCAAGCTTGGGAGTTTGTCAAGTTTGGGACAGCAACCAAACCCACCTGACGAACTGCTGCCCATTTGCTGTGGTTGTCCCTCCTCTGAGCAGGCCAGCACACCCCACCTGCAGGAGCTTGGCCAGAATGAATGCTTTTGCATAAACGTGAAGTTCTCAAAGCTCAGAGCAGCACATCTGCACACAGCATGGATGGACCTCTACCTGCTGCTGAGATGTGCAGCTGCAGAGAAGTCAAACATGGCCAGGGCTCCTGCCAAGCCACCAGGCAGAAGCAGCCACAAGGACAAAACTAAAACAAGGACAGCCACTGACAGGGAAGAGCTCTGCAAGCTTGTGGACACAAAAAGTGCATCACAGCCATGGAGGAGGTCTCTCCTTGTCTTCCCCTTTCAGATCCCAAACCTCTGGGCCTGCAAGGCAGGAGGCAACTCCACCAGCCTGGCTTGTCACTGCCCACAAGGCACCCACCCCCTCTCCATGGTGTGAGGAGGATTTTCCCTTAGATGACCGACTGCAGGGCAAGGATCATCTCTTTCTTGTGCGGTTGTCTGAACAGGACCCACCCAGCACATCAGACCCTGAGCCACAGGCAGGGCTGCAAGCTCTGCCTGAGGTTATTATTTTAATAATTAGAGGGGTGGCCACATCAGAAGTGGTTATGTGGTGGCCTCTTAACCTAGAGAGTTACTGGGGTTTATGCAGACAGTTCCACTTTTTCATCTGTGAAGACTGCAGCAAACCCTCATGGAGATTAACATCAAAAAGAGGACGCTGGATGTGGCCCAACACAGGGCAGCCACTCAGGCAGCCTGAGCCAAAAAGCAACATAAAACATGCAGGGCTCACAGGGCGTTTCATTTTTAAAATAGAGCAAAATCTGGAAGCTTCCTGGGATTCAGAGCCAGGCTATGTGCAGCAAAGTGACTTTCCAGGCAAGGCACTGCTTCCAGATCCAGCTTGGTCCCTGTGCCTCTCTCCTCTCCCTCCCTCCCTTCCTCCCCATCCCTCTGCCTGCTACTCCCACACTGTCCCTCTGCCAGACAGCTCTTCCCAGCCTCAAAGGCTCTCTCCAATCTCCCATATCACCATCTTTCCACCTCAGGAGCCCTGCAGCTAGGAGGACATGCCCACAGGGAAAGGCAGGGCCAGCCACCTACCCCTTTGCTTCACAACATGGTGATTAACTTGCTTGAAAACTGCTCTCTAGGCAAAACCCCATCCTGGGAGTGACCAGGGCAACAGACACCAACTTTGTTTGTGCATCACCTAAGTGAAAAACACTTTCTGCCAAGTGGGGCCCTGGATGGTCCTGTCACACACCAATTAAGTCATCACTCAGGAGACACTGTCAAATTAATGCAGACGGAGGTGGATAAGGGAATGAAACCATTCCACTTGGATCCCCACAGGTAAATAAAGTCGAAAATGTACCAGATCTAATGAGGAAAAAAGTGAGAGACTTCTAAAAATTCAAGAAATCTCATTTTAACAGTCAGCTCTCTCAGCATTCATCAGGACAACTGAAGACAGAGAGCACCCAAGCATGCAGCAAGCCAGGATCTGGCAAGAGGAGAGGAAGGCAGAGAGGGCATCGCTGTGCTGGGAGGCAGAACACACACAGGGCACTCCTTTCTTCACTGTCAAGAAAGTATTGCAATAGAGGTAGCCTGCAGGTCTTTGAAGACAAGGGGGAAGCAAAACTGCTGGTAGAGTAGCCCACAGCTTTTTCCATCCCTTTAGAAAAGAAAGGACTCAAAGCTGCACCATACGTTAGCACTTAAGCAGTCCCTGCCCTCAGTTTCCCACCATCTGCACCACTCTCTGAAACTCCCCTACTCATTTATTTATTACTGTGTGTCTGCCAAAATCAAAGACCTAAACATCAGTAATCTTGGTGGGAGGCATCCAGCTGCTCCAACCCATTGTAGGAATAAACCGTTATGTGTGCAAACATGCGCTGAGAAAACCCAACAGCAAATCGTCCTATGGAAAACTTCCCATGCTTTCCGATTAGCAGATCAAGCTGCAGGCATTAAAAGACCTTTCCCCTTCTCTATCTGTGAAATCCAGTGCTTAGGACACAAAAATGGCTCTTTTCTAACCCTGGAACGAAGCGATTTTGGAAGCGTGTGGCATGGCAGCGGCAGCAGCGGGGGGCAGTGGCTGTGGTGACAGGCAGGGAAGCTGAGCACAACCCAGGGCTCAGGTTCACACCTTGCATTGGGCTGGTGAAACAGGGTTGAGACTGGGCTGTTGGGCCCAAGAAATACTGGCAGTGGCAGAACCCTGCTGTGGTCACTCACCCAGCCCCCAGTCTCCTCTCCTCGCAGTTTTCCTGACTGTGGGATGAAGGCAGCAGGACTCCCCTATATGCAGCCATTTGCACAGCTCCAGAGCACAGGGATGTGCTCATTAGAAGCAGCTTGTAATGTAATAGCAATTCCATCTCTGCCTTATTACCACAAACCAGAATTCAAAAGGGAGCACTCTAAAAAATTAGCTTGCAGAGTCATCAGCCTCTCAGAAGGAAATAAGCACAGCTCCCTGTCCTCTTAAAACACCAGCTATCAGTTGATAAAGGTGCATTCCTGCAAACTAAACAGCCAGGCAGTACTTGCAAGGCAGGATTTGTAGCCTGGTGCCCTTCCATTCACTCCAAGAGTGACAGAACAGTAGCCAGAAAAACCTGGAGAAAAAATTAACAACATCTCTAAGCTCCTAGTGATCTGCCTAATGCCAAAATCCCACCAGACCCAAGTACATGTGCAAGGAGCACTGTGCTGCTGTCACCCCAAGCCCAAGGTTGCTTTTTAGGGGATCCCTCAGTGGGGCTGGGGGGATCTGCAAGCTCCTGGATTCGCTCACTCCACATGAGCTGAAGCAGTCACACAAAGGAGGTTTCATTTGCTTCACAGCTCCGACAGCAAATCTGGAAATTGTCTTCTCCTTCCCACACCATCACACAACTCGGTTCATTTGAAACCAGTTTTACCCTTGCTGTTGAACTCCTGGGTTGAGCTGAAGTTGTCTTATTCCTGCACACAACAGCAGCAGCCAAGCAAAAAGAGGACAGCAAGGGGCCAGGCAAGTGGCTGCTGAGCTGCAAACAACAGCACAGCCCACATCCCAAGCTCTCCACACACACCTCCAGCCCAGCATGCAACCTTTTAACTAGCAGCGAGCAGGAGGGGATGGAGCTGAGATGCCTGGCAACGCTAATAAAATCACTGTGTTTCTCCTGGATTTTTTTGGGAGAGGCAGAATAATCCTTTTGAACTCTCAAAGTGGGGGAGAACCAACATCTGTTCAGATCCAACTGCTTGGGCCTGACTGGTTTAGCTCCAGCTTTCTCCCAATGGGTGGGAAAGGTCTTTAGCTTTTATTCCAAAGCACTGCCCTTATACAGAGCCTTTCAGCAGAGGCTCGCAGAGCACCTTACAGACATTTAATTAAAACTTACAGCCCACCCCAGTGAGGAAGGGATTATAACAGAGCCCCCAGCTCACCAGCACAAGCATCTCTTTCTCCTGTACGACCGAGGTGGTGTTTGGCTCAGTTACTAAAGCACAGCAGTCTCAGCCTTGGAGGAGCCATCAGAGCAAAGGGAAGCGACTGGGAGCAAACTCCAGCAGGATGGGCAGGCAGGGGCTCCCCTCCACCAACCAAGCCACAGCAAGCAGAGAGGTTCAGCTTCTGACAGAGACACAAAACCACATTTTGCTACCACTCTACAGCTTCAACACTACACATTTCCAAAGCATGGTGTTACTAGAGACAAATTCATCCACCTAACAGCCCTGGGAGCTTGATAAAATGAAAAAACACTCTTTTTTATTTCTTCCCCTGCTTACCTATGGGGTGAGACATTTGCTGGTTGAATTAGATCTGTTTAAACAAAAGTTAAGTTCAGACATCTGCCTTTGCACAGTGTCAGCCACGAGAAATGAGCTAACATCCAGATGCAGTGGCATGTCAGGATTAGCCCAGGCTGGGGCAGGAATGCTTCCATGTATGGAAAAATATTGGAGCACTGAAACCATAAGCTTGGAGCAGAGCAAAGCGAGAGGCCCTGTCAATGAAGTTGCAGGCTCAGGTTTAGAGGACTTAGCAGCTCAGATCTGCCACAAGATCCCTGGCACCTATTACAATAAACTTCACACCTTTTCCAAAAGGGACTCCCAGGGTAAAGCTGTGAGGGCGAGATCCTACAGCCGGCTGTTTGCTCTGGCCAAGGGCCTCGGACCGCTGGGTACCATTAACGCCCCCACGCTGGGCACAGGCTCGGGCGCTGACGGAGAGGTTCTGGTGAGCTGCTCACACTCGCCTGCCTGCCCATCCCTCAGTGGCTGCCTTCTGCACAGCAGGATTTACAGAAGCCAGCTGGGAGCTGGCAGGCAGGACGAAGCGGTGGCAGTTCAGAAGCGGCTGGGGAGCTGGCGCCTGCGCTGCCAACGCCGCACCGAGGGCAGCCGCTGCCCAGGCACGGGGCGAGAGCCGCGCGGGATCCTGCACCACTGGCCCAGCACAAATCAAGAGGGCTCATTTGTCAGCATCCCGAGTTAATGCTAATGAAGTAATGGCTATGACTTCATCTCTCCAGTGGGAATCTCTTGGGAATGAGGGAGAACTAGAATTTCTCTCTCTGTCGCATTCACGTAGTTGCAATTCGTTTCAGTTGCCTTCTGCTCTCTTCTGCAAACATTACCTAATTCTCACCCAGATTCTTAAATCCTTGGCACTGAAACAGAAAACAATGCTCCCTCTCAGCTGTCAAAGCCCAGCCTGGCAAAGATCCCTCCCAGCAGGATCTGATTCCTTCTGCCGGCTGTCACACCCTCCCCAGGGGCCAGCCACACCGAGCCCCCAGCTCACATCTGAGGATGCCATTTTTTATACCTCAGACATGAAATAAAATTCTGGTAACTCTCATCAAATTCATTTTAAACAGAGCCTTTTGCACCTTTTCTCTATTAAAGTATTTTCAAGTCAGCTTGGATTTAGCCACGCTTGCAAGACAGACAAAACATTGCTGGAGGACTCTGGAGTTTCTCTTTCTGGCCAGGCAAGACAGCTCCAAATGCTGCAGATCTTCACAGGCATAAAACACACACAGCAACACCGCATACCACCCTGTCTGCCCAGAGAAGCTGTACAGCCTTGCCCCAGCAGCACTGAGTAGCCCCACTGCCCTCTTTATTACAAGCCTTCAGCTTCCAGGTTTGCTCTGCCCTGCTTTGCTTCCCTGCAACACTGTTAAAGGCACCCTCCTCAATTCCTGGTCTGGGCACCTATTGCTTGAAGTGCATCCTTTATGGAGCAGATTCTGCCCAGCACCCACCTCCCCGCTCAGGCAGGGAGCCAGTACCCCCAAGCTGCCCCGAGCCTCCTCAGGGGTTCTCATTGCTTTGTTTGAAAGCCAGAGGGGCTGGCAGAGCTGCAAGCAGGGGGCTGAGCCGATTGCAGCAGCGCACCTAATGCCCTGATGCATCTGAAGTAATCACCCACAAATTCTTTACATATTAAATTGCTGGTTGTGATTGTTGGTGGTGGTGAAAGACAGACGTGAGAGTATGCAGAAACCATTCCTGCATCTTTCTAGTCCCACCCTTCCACTAATTGTGTGTGCTCTAAGCCAAGCAAGACACTACATTTTCTTCAGAGGGCAGATGATGAAAATGTGATCAGCTATCATACAAGACACTCACGCCGTAATCTCAAATACTTGGATAATTCACTTTCCCACGAGAGGATTTAATCTGTCTGTCTGCTTACTTGTCAACTCATCCCACTCCCAGTTTCTCCACGGGCTGTGCCTTTACTTTACAACCTACAGATTTCACGCTAACTGGCTAATTTATTTATTTTTGTGCATGCAGAGAAGCAGCAGTCCCAGTCAGCGCGGAGGAAGCTGCCCTACAGACGAACATCAAGGCAGCGTGGGGGGAAATCCCTCTCCCCCAGCTGAACACACCCCCAGCCAGGGCTCCAACCCTGGGAAAGGGAGGGAAATGAATGTGCACAAAGCCCAAGCTGTAATGAATCCAAGCACCCTCCCCACGCTGGCATTACTCCCCCCTTTCCTCATCGTTATTATCTGGAGATGGCATGAGCACAAAGTGAACTGTCTAGAAAAATGTTTCAAATCTATTGTGCATTAGGCTGTGATGTGCCATGGACCCACTTTAGAGAATGCACGCAGCTCTAAAGTCGTGATTATTCAGTCCTCAAACCAGCCTGAAAGCTCAGGAGTCAGCTTGTTATTTGCTGAAAGCGGGGGGCCTGAAATTATCCGTGAATAGTTCAAAGCTGCAGTTAATTCAACATCTCCACTTTCAAAAGCACAAAAATCACAGATTCCTGGAGCGTGTAAGCTTTTTAAAAATGACAAACTACTAACTGTCAAATCAAAGCAGCAAACAGAAATCCACATGGCTGATAAGACAAATAGTTGCATTTTAAAGAGTAATTAAATATCACTTTGGAATATTTTGCTTGGAACTTGTTTCCCTGATAAAAAATGAGGAGGGGAAGGAGGAGGAAGCACTCCACACGCACCAACGAGCTTCTCACCAAGCAAATGCTCAGGCAAATGCTGCTCAAACTTGTTTTCTTGAATTCAGAGTTCAGCCTGCTGTATCACAGCCGCCTGCTCCCTCTCAATTTCCCCTCTTCACATCGAAACTCCAGCAGTAAAGAGCAGACAAACACTGCATTGAATCCAGCTTGTTGAGGATGAAGGTGCATGGGGTTGGAGCAAGAATCCCCCTGGTCTGATCACCAAGACATGCAATATTTTCTGACTCGACTCAGATTAGAACCATACCCCAGCTTCTATGCTGGGAGTGTTGCTGAAAAAAACAGGAATGCAAAACAGAGAGCTCTACCCAGATGCAATTCAGAAGTGAAACCCTACCCCAGCCGCATGAGCTAACCCTACCATACGCTGCTTTCAGACATCAAAACTATGTCCATGAGAAAGGATCAGAAAACTCCAAGCCCAAACCTCCCTGGACTCTCTCAAAACCTGTACCTGCCAACAATGAGCTCACAATAAATTTCACACAAACTTTCTCAGTATAAAAAGGTACAAAAGGATCGTTCTGAGTATTATTGTTTAAGCAGAGTGTGGACCTAGCACTTAGGGACATCCTTTAGTGTTGACCCTTCAGCACTGGATCAAGGGTTGGACTGGATGAGCTTTGAGGTCTCTTCCAACAGGATGTTTTCTGTGATCCTGCACACAAGGAGACAGCTTACCGCATTTCAAACTAAAACGTTATCAAACCACTTGAAGAAGCCACCATCCAAAGGCAATGCAAACCCGATGCCAGGTTTTGGGACAGGACTTGTCCCAACCCCAACCATGTGTTATCAGAAAAAGCTTCCCCTGCTTCTCCCCACCACAAAGCCAAGAGGATTGGAGAACAGAAAGATGTCCAAGGACTTTCAGAGCAGACCCTCAAACACAGGCAATTATCAACTGAAGGATGCAATAAACAGCACAGCAGATGACACATGAGCAAGACTTAAAATACTAAAGGGCTCAGGCAGGCCACAGTTTGGATAACACTGGGACATCCAACTTCCAAGGACACCAGGGATGTTTTCACAACTCTTGCAGGACCCAGACTTGCTGTCTACTGAAAGCAGTGAATGCTGACGGGGATTTCACTGAAGGATTAGGGTCCTGGCATGAGAGGGGACTGCTAATTGCACGGAGGGTCACTGCAAAACTCTATAAACCACACTCAAGTAATTTGGAAAAGCAACATCAACAACAAGAATTAGCGAATGTTTTGGCTTCGATGTCATCCGTGTGATGTGGAAACACTGAACAGCTTATTCCTTACTCAGAGCTGAAGTTCATTCCTGTACTTCTCCAAAATCACAGAGGAAAATGCTCTGTTGCTTTGCACTCTCTTTTGTAAGGCTGTTACGTGCTCAGCTCCCAAAGGAATGCATTTTTGGAGAAGAACTGAGTACTGATTGCTTTAAAAAGTAAAGTTGCTCTTTGCTTAGCTCTGCAACCTGAGAGTAACAAATGGAATTGTCAACCATGCATTTTTAAATGAACATTTTCATTTCAACATCTGGATTAAGATGCCACAATGAAAAACAGCACACAGGCTTCCCTCTGCTCCTTTCATACATCTCCCATTCTTATGTTTCGGAACCAACGAGTTTCAAAGCAAACAAAGAATCAGTTGGTGCTGCTAATGCTTTGCTTCTTACTCAATAGCCTTATGTCATGAAAAAAGAAAAAAAACCCATATTTTTCAAATCTGCATCTCCATGAGCCAAAGATTTCATATACATTCCCACCCCAGAAACACAAAGTCAGGACTCCAGCTGAAAGTGATTACCTAGATATTTTTATATGATGAAACTCCAAAGCTGCTTCAAGTGATTTACAAAATTTTCTGTTAGACAAATCCCACATCTGTGTTGACTGCTTGCCTCCCAGATCTCAGCAGATGGCTATTTCAGACAGAAAAGTTACCAGTCCCTGAAAATCAGAGCATAGCTTAAACCTTAATCAAGGCTTTGAATGTTCCCCTGCCCCCCAAAAAAATTGTGCACAGTCCGATTTAATGACATTTCTACCTCCTCTCCACCATTTCTTGCACAAACTCTACCTAAAAAAATAGTACTTGGTGTCTTATTAGGAGAGGCTTCCACAGCAGATAATATTTTTAAGCAGAGAAAAAGAAAATGCCCTTTTCTTGGGAAGGTGGGGGGGAACAGAAAACATAACTAAAAAAAATAAAAATAGGTATTTTCTGTACTTCACAGAGATAGCTACAAACAAGCAAGAGGTTTGTCACGATTTTACCATCAACCTTAAGCCCTGTTTTATTTGTGGTGCTGAGGAAGACTTGCTTCCAGCACAGAAGGGGTGTTCTCTCCATGTCCAATTCGCATCACCAACCATAGCTGTCAAGCAAACAAACCCCCAAACTACCAACTTGCTCCTTTCCTCCTCCTTCCGTTGAGAGGGTGAGACAGAACAGGTTTCTTCACACACTGACAAAAGATCATTTGTCTCTGCCACACAACTCAGCAAAAGACACACTTCATGTGAACATTGGAGATAAAGGAAACCACTCTGTCCCAATCCAAGAACATTTACCAGCATGAGCAAAAAGCTCCTCAAACTGTGTTCAGATACTTTACTGAAGAATCACAGAAACATAACCAACAGGTTTTGCATTTATTTAAAAACAGAACCGAAGTATTTCAGCCCAAGAAGAATCTAGGCAACACTCAAAGAGATACATAAATACAGGGGAACCAAAACACAAACCAAGAGGCAAGGCACAGACCTTGCACCACTGTGGCGCTGTGAGGATGCACCAAGTTAAGAATCATTAGAAAAGTCAAGATTAAAAAGAATGAGGAAGACAATCAGGCCAAGTAAGCAACACAGTAACAAAAGCAAAGACAAATAAAAGCAAAAGTAAATCAATTGTCTTCCCAGTGCAGCCCTGCTTTCAGCCTTTTCTCCTCCAGCACCTCAGCCCTCCATTCTCCCACTCCTACAGGGACCCACATGAGAGAACCTACTCAATGGAGATTGTAGCAAATTTATTATTTTTTCAGCAGAAATGACCAAGATCGTAGAATCATTTCGGTTGGGAAAGACCTTCAGCAACACAGCACAGCAGGGCAGCACACTCCTGCTCTCCTCTAGACGTCTGGGAGCAAAAAGCCCTTGAAGAGCACCCCAATGCACCCTGACTGTAAGAGGACCCTGCAGCAAGGATGGTCCAGTGGTCACCAGAAGCCTGGGATCCTCCCAAGAGCAGGGAGGGTGCTGCCCCATCGGGAGCACCGGCACGTAGACAGATGGGGGCTGTTTACATTACTGAGGTTCTCAGTAGCAATCAGGAATTAAAGCTGTTATTAAATCAACCCTCCAGAACTTGAGCAGATGTTCATGCAAACAGTTAACAACAGGGTGATGTTAAACCAAAACCCCAAACGAAACAAAGACACGGAGCAACATCTCTCCTCCATGTTCTGCTCAGAAACGCCAGGCATTATCAGGAGATAAAGCAGGTATGGACAGTGATGTATTGTTACCTGAATCTGGGGCTGAACAGCTTGACTGAGGGATGTGTATCACAAGTTAAAGGCCTCCAATCTCATTCAGCACATTATAATTTTGTTCTTGGAAAAACAAACAAACAAAAAAAAACCCCAAACAACCCCAATAATCTGGCTGTGGCTCAGACAGAGGCATAATGCCATCCTCCTCATTAATCAAATGCTTTTCCCATGTCCAGATGTTTGCTGACTTGTACTGCTTCCTTTTATTACTGGTTTGGGGTCAGAAATTGCTATATGTTAAAGTTACTCAAATTCAAGCTGGTTGATGCAAGACACACAGGCTGTCATGTCCTTGGTAACTGCAGCCCGGCATTAGCGAGTCGCTGAGGCATTCAACCAAGAGTGGCTGTTTGCCTTGACAATTCATGCTATCCCCACTAACAACCGTGACAATGAGATGCTATTTTACCTCTAGGACTGTGAGAATTTTCCTGACAGCCCAGAAAGGAGCCTGGTTTTTAAGACCTATCAACATTGGATGCCTGGGGTTTGGGAGAAAGAGAAATGTAAAACAAAGCAGGTAACACTAAAGACAATGCACACGGTGACAAATCTTTCAGCGGGAGATCAGGAGGGCAACAGTCATATTGTTCAGCAATCCTCAGATACAAAAGTGATGCTAGAGCTAATATAGGACAGGAAACCATCTCTCTCCAAAGCTTGCATGACCTCAGTAGATACAGTAACAAACCCATAGTGGGAAGCGTTGGCTGAAAGAGACCTCTGAAGGTCTCGGGGCCCTGGAGCAACAAACACAAAACGGTGCCGGACAGTTTCACCCAGCCAAGCCCTGAGACTTCCAAGAACTGGGGCTCTGCAGGCTCCAGAAGCTGAGCCTGAGAGCTCAGTGATAGAGTTCAGCTCCCTGCCCCCTGTCCCCACCTCTCTCTTTATCATCTCTACTCCGTATCTATAATACCCCTTTCTTCTCATAAATCTATATAATTCTCTGGAGTTTGTCTCACATCGGGTTTAGGAGCAGCCTTTAGTGCAAAAGCAGCATAACTCAGGAGGACTGCCTACATTTTTCTAATGCTTTTGTTTTTAAATAAATCAAGCCTGCGAGGTACTAAACATATGCTAGACATCCCCAGCTCTCACTGGCATGTTCTTGAAAAATAGAAAGTTTGTGCTTTTCTGGGGAGTCAGGTCATTAGCCTGACTATTTAAAAATCAGGCTATTATACAAGGAAACTTCTAACTGCCCGAACTGCAGGTTATAAATCTCCTGTTTAGAAATCCGATACCCTGACATAATCGCCCTTATAACTTACAAATAGGTTCTCTGTTATCCGTAGATTAAGCTTCCTCCAAAGCCACATCACATCTGCTTAGTTTTGAAAATATACAGCACAAGCTTCAATTACTTTACACTCTGTGCAAAAATAATCCTGAATTTAACCTAAGGCTTCTTGGAATAAGAATTTAAGACCCCATAATCTTTTTATTTCATGTTTTCTTCCAATCTAATAGATGGAAGTACCGGCCAGCCTGCAAAATTAATGCCACCTTTCCCTTCTATGATTTCCCAAGATTTAACTATGTTGCAGGGGAATTTTTTTAAGCAAACACCACAAGCAAAAGTCCTGCCACCTAAACAATCTGAAATGCTCTGTAGGGAAGTGGCCAGCTAATAATTAAAACCACAATCTTTGCACATCCTTGTAGGAAGAGGGATTGGTTTTTAAGAAACCAGAATTAAGCAGTAATTTCTCTGAAGGGTAAAGCTTCTGTTGCAACTCCCCTTGTTGATGAAACTGTTCCCAGCTCCCAGTTAGAAGTGTCTGGACTTCAAAGGAGGAAACTGGGGGCCTTCAGCATCATCATCCAGGTGCACAGCATTAAAACGCACGTGAGCTTTTCCAGAGCTGGGGCTTAGTGACAAAAACTTGCAGCAAACAAGGAAAAAAAAAAAAACAATCCAGGTATCAAAGCAGCTAGGATTCTTCTCAGCAGAGGGGACACCGCACAGCACAGACAGACAACAGCCAATTCCCCCTTAAACGACTCCTCTGACTAACGAACAGCGCAAAGTGCCAGCAGAGGAGGGCTCAAAGACCCGTTCAGAAGAACTCATCCCTCTCATCCCAAGCCAGTCTCACAGCACCTGATCACAGGACGTGCTGAGGGGGCTCAGCCATCCCAGGACCCAAAGATAGTGGCGTTACCCCAATCCCCACTGAAGCGGAGCACACGCCTCACGGAGACGGCTCTCAGTGCCTGACTGCTGCTTTCAGACCGCAATCACTCGCCGAAAGATGTTTAGAAATGACACTGTGGGACATCATCTTTTCAATTCTTACTCAATAGATTCCAGAGATTAGATTTGCAAAGGATTGTGTTGTTTTTGTGTTGTTGTTTTTTTTTTTTTTTTAACTACCATGATCGTGAGGTGGTTGGGGTCTGGAAGCCCAGCCTTTGCCTTGCAGCCCCTCAGAGCCTCCCCTGTCTGGGTCTTACAGAGTGCTTTTTGTCTAAAATCTGCTTTCAGATCCAACTGTTCAGATGAGGGACCGTAACTTACAGAGTATCGAACCCACCAGCTGCTGAAGGAGGTGAATAAGGACAGCTATGGAACGCCATCCCACAAACTCGCCCGGCAGCTTTGCCAGCAGCTCCCAGACTAGCCGAGCTCCAACTCGCTCCTCAACCCCCCAGAGCCCTTCCACAGCTGGTGGAGACGGTGGCTCCTTTCTGTGTGCAAGCCCACGGGACTCGGTCGGCTGCCCACACCGCGGCCTGCTCTCTCTAGTCTGCTTGCAGCTGGCCAAGTGCTGCCGTGCTCCCGGCTCGGAGCAGCGATGCCTCACACGCCTGCCGGCCCCGCTCCTCCAAGGGACACGTCGAGGACCGAACGACCGCGACCCCCAGGCCGGGATTTCCCCACCTCGCCCCCGACCCGTGGAAGACGCAGCCTGCGACGTTTCCCCGGCGCGAACCGGAGGAGCCGGGCGAGGCGGCGTCGCTCCGTGAGACGGCAACCGACAGTTCCCCCCCACCTTCCCCCTTCTCCGGTTTCCCCCGGGAACTTTCTGGAAGGTGCCCATCCCGTGGGTCCGCCCCGGCAGCGCTCGGGGTAGCCCGGCTGGGCCCCTCCGTCCCCAGACAAAGCCCAGGGCGCGCCCCCCCGCCCCTCCCTGGCCCCGCCGGTCCTCGGTCTCACCTTGCGGTGCTTGTCGGCGAAGGGCAGCGCCAGCCAGGGCATGGCTCGCACCGCCTCCTGC